>NC_053161.1:127216262-127816262 GCF_016835505.1 Polypterus senegalus | reverse complement strand
ACATTGTAAATGGCATCTTTTCAGGTCAGAAATGTGATGTGTTTAAGTAAATTAAAGTGATCTAACTGTATTAAAAGCAAAATATTTGCCAAATATATTTTTATACAGCTGCAACGCATTTCGAAAACTACCATGTACCATTGACTTTAATGGATTTTCCACTAGATTTGAGGTACTTGGTTTGTTCACAACTCATTAAAAAAACCCTTAATGTCATCTATTCTAAAAGTTAGGATCATTGGTATCACAAGATAAGGTGGTCAATCAATATAAAATAGGTTTTGGGGGAAAATTTTATGTCCAGGGCATCTAAAAGGAGGTTTCAGAATTAGATCATTTATATAAGCACAGCACAGGAACAGCATATGATCACATCAGATACGATCAGCATATCAGCATATTTAAATACTTGGGATCAACAGTATAGAGTAATGGGGATTGTGGAAGAGAGGTGAAAAACAGAGTGCAGGCAGGGTGGAATGGATGGAGAAGAGTGTCAGGAGTAATTTGTTACAGACGGGTATCAGCAAGAGTGAAAGGGAAGGTCTACAGGACAGTAGAGAGACCAGCTATGTTATATGGGTTGGAGACGGTGGCACTGACCAGAAAGCAGGAGACAGAGCTGGAGGTGGCAGAGTTAAAAATGCTAAGATTTGCATTGGGTTTGATGAGGATGGACAGGATTAGAAATGAGTACATTAGAGGGTCAGCTCAGGTTTGATGGTTGGGAGACAGTCAGGGAGGTGAGATTGTGTTGGTTTGGACATGTGCAGAGGAGAGATGATGAGTATATTGGGAGAAGGATACTAAGGATAGAGCTGCCAGAGAAGAGGACAAGAGGAAGGCCTAAGCAAAGGTTTATGGATGTGGTGAGAGAGGACATGCAGGTGATGGGTGTAAAAGAACAAGATGCAGAGGACAGAAAGATATGGAAGAAGATGATCTGCTGTGGCAGCCCCTAACAGGAGAAGCCGAAAGAAGAAGAAGAAGATAGGATCAGCATATGAAGACATTATAAGGGTTAGTACGCCGTTAGGGAACCTGTTTCAAAAATAATTTGAAAATCAGCACAAAAAAACATTTGCTCATTCATAACTACACAAGCAGGTTTTTAGATTTACTACAGCGGAAAATTAACATATGAAGCATTTGACTCAGACTTTTACACCAGTGCAGAATGCATGTGGTTTGCAAAATCCATCTGGTACCTTTGTAAAATTCAAGGTGCACCCTTTCTTATTATATGCAGTTTCACAGTACATTACAAGAAAGTAAGCCAACCTCATTATTGTTGCAGTATAAGCTGCAAAAGATGTGCAGACAGCTTCCTTCCTCCAGTAAATACATGGTTACGGGATTCAGGTGAGAAATTGAAATATGCAGAATTTTGTACTGGTCATTCTTAATCAACCTTTTTTTATAACCCACTTATCGTTCAAAACAGTCACACAGTTACAGTAAAGGGAAGGTATATTATAACAAGTTCTGGGTTTTTATTAAGGCTCTATCCTTCTATTTTCTTGACTGTGTTATATTATCCAAATCTGGGGTTCAGAGAGCCGGGGCCAATCTCAACAGGAGTGGGCACACAACAAAAAGCTCTAGTCAAATAGGCGTGGGGAGAAAATTAGAGTTTCTCCAACACATCCACAAACAAAGGAAAAGAAATGAAGAAGAGTGTTTATTGTCTCAAGAAAAGCAACAGTAATGTGTCATAACAGGTTTGCGCTGTGTCTGACGCTCGCTGTTTTCCTCTGGGTTTCAAGCTCACATGTCGCAGATTCTTAGTAATCCAACTGAGTAGAAAAACAAGTGACTTCATTTGTTTTGCTAACAGAAGATTCATTCAGCTCAGGAGTCTAACATCACTCTACCTCTGGACCTGAACCACGAGTATCCCAATTTAAACCATTCTAGCTGCTGACAAATAAAGGGGGTGTTTGTACGTGCTTCAGGACAGTCTATCATCTAACCTCATGGATAAAGTCAAGCAAAGATCAGAGCACTTAAAGAGAATCCACATGGAAAATAAACAACCTAGAATTAAACTTAACACCAAGCACATTTTTTTTCCTCAGGAAAATTTACCAGATAATTTGCAAAAGCAATAACCCTTTTGTACAGGTCCGTAAGTGAATGTGTTTTCACCTTCTTTGTCGTTATGAGGCTATGCCATATCTTTATACCAAACGGAAAAGCAATTGGATAGAACAGTATGCAGGGCTTCTAAAAAAATCACTAGGTGCCATCTATCCACTGTCAATTCACTTTGCCTTCCAAACCTGAAATGAAGGGTCTTAAAGATCACCATCTTATTATGGCCAGAATTTTCACTCTCCTCCAGTCGAGTAGATGTCTTGGGCCTAATGAGAGTAGGACCGCTGCATTTTGTAATTGTGCACACTCCCTGTTTCTAAGTGTGTTTTATTGAACTGTTTTTGGGTTGTTGCAGAAAAATGATTGCTGTTGTCCTTATGTTATATCATTACATTAGAGATTTTATTTACTATATATGATCTTAACACCATAAACATCCATGCAGCTGATATTGTTATAGCAATATGTTAAGCATGAAACATGTAATTTCACTAATTATTATGCACTCTTAAGACAAAGTTATACTTAAATAAAAGGGAAAACTACCACTGCGAGAAAATAAAACAACACCACAACGGATGAGGACTGTTATTTACTTTAACGTACTGAGGTGGAGGCTGGCTAAAATTTAATGCAGATATCTCTAAGGCTATGAGCTTTTTGTACATTATCTAACAGACGCATTAGCACTACACTTTTTTTTTAATATATTGCTTTATACCCTCATTGTCAGTGCTGACTGTTAATACAGAAGTTCTCTTCTTTAAAGTCATATCTTCAGTCCTTGAAGGGGAGCCAAATTACTGGTGGTACTCTTTATGGTGAAACTGTGACATTCGGTCAAATGGCTGGGTCACGAACAGGTGCCGATTCTCAGTAGTTCACTAAGAATAGGTGCCGGTAAGGTGAAATGTAGTGTTGTCTCCCATGAAGATTCCTGAAGAGGTGACTGTACTCACTGGAGCACCTTCAGTATAAAGTTTGCACCTTATCCCATTATTCTGGTGGCTGGAGCATTGGATCGCCAGTGTTTCTTCATATTATAAAAATAAAGGTGATGGATAACCATAAATTGATCCATAGTGAGCGTGTGAGGGTGTGTGTGCACAAATGTACTAGCTTATACTTCTGGCAACTCATGGAGCCGGGAAATAGTCCTGAAAAACCGGGTTCAGAAAATGGAAAGAATAAATTAATGCTAACTGCATCCATGTACCTAAACAGGAAAATGCATGTTTAGAAAATGGATGATTGATTTTAACTTCACTGTAAAATAATGCATAATAGTTTTCAATATGAGCGGCTCTATATGAAACAAAGCTCAATTTTTAACAAGAGTAGGGCTGCTGTTCATTCGATTGACTCCAATGCCAACAATTGATAAAAACACAATGAAATTATGTCACTTTTCAATTAGCTCACTGTTATTCATGTATATACGAATTAAAGATAGAGACATTCAAAGCCAAGAATATTATAAATGAACTTGACAAATTTCAAAACATTAATTTATAATTCTGTAGATTAAAGTTTATGAACATTAAAATATCCACCATCCATTTCCTGCACAAACGTATCATGGAGAGCCATAGCCTAACCTGACAGAATTATGGTAGGTGCAAAGTAGGGAAATAATACTTAAAGATGTAAAATACTAATTATTATTATTATTATTATTATTATTATTATTTATTATTATTATTATTATTATTATTAATGAACTGGTTTATAGTTAACAACACTCAAGCAGACACTGAAAGTGAACTACAGATCAGCAGAGGCTGAAAATGAATTACCTTCGGCCTCATCAAATTGGAATGGGCGAGTACTGCAGACAGCACACAATATAAAGAGTGTTTCTTCTGGCCTTGTTATTTGGTATAAATTTGAAAATGTCACTTTCAATGTATACAGACAGAAGATTGGAAGGCAAAAGCCAGCAAAAGAATGCAGCAGAGGTAGCTCCTGCCCACATGTATTTTAAGTACAACCTCCTCAGAGTGATAGAAGACAAGGACATTATCATACAAGGTGCACTCTGGAATAAATATCAGCCTCTGGATAGAAAAGAAAAAACCCTATAACTAAAAGGAATTCAAATTATACTACAGAGAATTGTCTTTTATACCAAGTATTTATTTAAAGTCATGACCCCATTTCAGGGCGGAAGAGACACAGAGCCTAACCTAATAGTAATGGGTATTATGCAAGAAATTGAGCCAAAGGGAACACAACACCATTGTAACACTACAAATCCCCTGTTGCTATCATCATAAATCAAACTGTCTATTTTATATTCACAATTTATGTTGGTCAGGACTGTAAGCAGCCCAAACCTATCCCAAAAGAAATGGGTAAAAAGCAGAAACTAGCCATTGAGGGGACTGCAGACCATCAGAGGGAACTTTAAATCACACACCCAGGTAGCTCTTTGAAACAATAGTAAAAAGTAAGAAAAAATCTGGCAATCTTTTTAGAGACAGCATAACTCATTTAGACAGAACAGGGGGACACAGTAGCCTCACAGCTCCAGAGAACACAGTTCAAATCTCACTTCTGTGTGGAGGTTGCATATTCTCCATGTCCACATGTCTTCTCCACAAGGCAGTCAAGAAGGACATGCAGGTTAGGTTAACTGATCACTTTAGACAGATCCATTGCACCCAAATGCTTGTCTCAGTTCAGAAAATCTCCCTGTGGTGTCGCGGTTATATACTCTAGACAGCTGCAAACCAGAGGCTTTTAAGATAGCAAGAAGCTCTCTTGTCAGTAGAAGGAGACACCCTTTGCTCTTTGGATGAGGCAACTTATAAGCTGTAAGTGGCACGCTTCTGTGTGTGCAGAAGTCAGGGCGGCTCTCTCAGTTCCCACTCCCATGTGTGCCTACAATATTATAGTAACTTGCCAAACTGGCTTAGTGTGCTGTATATGCATATATATAAATGTATACTTTCACAGAGAGACACATTTCTTAGATAGATAGATAGATAGATAGATAGATAGATAGATAGATAGATAGATAGATAGATAGATAGATAGATAGATAGATAGATAGATAGATAGATAGATAGATAGATAGCTGGAACAGGTTTCAGTTTCCACTGACCAGTAATTAAATTAAGCCGGAAGAAAATGGACATTCTCTTATGGGTTTTTCCATCAGCCGCTTTAAAGTTAATGACTGACAACACATTAATCTATCTGATGCATTGTTTGGATGAATTCAACAGATTTATCTCCATAAGCTTTATGCATCACTATTATATATAGTCTTTTCAGGTTTTCTTCCACACCATCTATTCATTTAACTACTCTATTATGTTTCTGAAACAAGATACTTAGTCAATTATACTGAAGAACTTCATGCGGCATGAGCCGCGCTTCACAAGAATGCTATAGTTTTACAAATAGGAGAAAAACTGGAAAAAAAATGAAAACAAGTCCATTATTGTTTTATCACATTGCTCATGTATGAATTGGCCTTGTGCAACCGAGTGTAGGTGTGTGCAATATCAGACTCAGTGATGGAAACCATCCAGATTTGGTATCTGCCTAAAGACTGGTACAGACATTATAGACACTAATCTCCATTTGAACAACTGGCTTAATAAATAGATAAAGTAAATACATAAATGGATGGATGGACAAATTAATTGACATTACTCATTGATAATAAAGCAAAAAAATCAACTTCCAGATTAATAAACTAAAAATCATCTTCCTGAGCTGAGCTTTGCACTTCACAATTGAAACAAACTAAAAACCTCTCTGGCTTTAATTGTATTTAATGCTGAAATACATAACATACTGTACTGTAGAGCAGTGTGCTTGGTGTCTATTAACGCAGCAGGAGAAACTCAAGTGAAAACATTTTCAATATGTGCATTATTGGCATGCAAAGCCATCTCTAACTGTGTTTGGAAATTTTGCATCACTCCAGCTAGAGTTTTCTCCATTTTGCTGAATTTTTGTTTTGTGCCAGCTGTTCAAAAGGGTAGGGATCAGTTGTTATAACAAGTATCCATGCAAAAAAAAAAAAACTTTCAAATAAGAAAAAAGGAAAAAAAAAATTGCTTAATCACAAGTTGAAATTTGGCGACAATATAAAATTGATTTGATAAAAATACTATCTATAATAAAAAAAAAAATTCTTGCAGAGAGCATTCAACACCATGCTGTTGAGTAATAAAATATCTTGAAACTGACCGGTTGTAAAAAAGATGAGAAAGTATTTTTCACGCATCTTTTGTTTATTCGGTATGATATATTGCCAAGCTACTCTATTTGACTATAATAGCTCATTCTTCATTGAAACCAAGAGCTAATGTTTGGCTATAGCCAAACTTCCTCCATAGACTAACTTGATTAAGTCCTCATTCATTAATGGAGCAATAGTGTGAAAGTTAGAAACACAGTGAGTCAATGTTGCCACACATTGGTCATTAAAGTGCACATTGACACTAGCAGGACTGGTCTGCTATCATATCCGTGTGTTTTTCACAGGCTATAATCTATTTAGGGTGTAACTGTTAAAGAAGTCAATGGGATAGTAAGGATATCTGTGAAAGAAAACTCTTTGACACAGCTTATGCTTACTAAATGTGTTCTGAATACAAAGTACATATTAGTGGGCTCTTCAGATTCTCTGAGTTACATGCAAAACTGGAGAAACAAAAAATCAAATAAAAACTAATAAAAAAAAAACACAACAGGCACAACTTTACCACCTATGAAGAAATGGCTTAATAAACACCTGCACCTACTGTGGTCCTCCAGAACCCATACCATACATAGGGTACAGCACCCTTATATGTACAGTGTGGAACTTAACTGAAATTTTTATTAGATTATTATTTTTACATAATTATGAAGAAGTTATGAAAATGACCAAGTGTAATTGTTACACCTAATATTCTGCAGATTTAAAAAATGGATAACTGTGATGTGCCAACACCAATGAAATCTGTTAAACTCAGCCTTGAATACAGTCACATTACTGCTAATAAGAGCTTACAGAAAGCTTAGTGATTGCTGTGTGGCCAGATCTGTTGCCAGCAGCTTTCTGTCTATTGGGATTCTTGAAGAGTCAGATGTACATGTCTTGTCCTAAAAATAAATATGACCTACAATCTGGATGGATGAAGCTTCTTCAGGAAACAATTGGGACACACAAGTTCAAGCTGCACAAATACACCACTTAAATCATATTTTAAAGGATTTAATTTTTAAGAATTCTCATTAAAAATAAATGCATGTCCATTGTTATCTACAGTTTCTCAGATATGACTGGCAAATACTCTATACAGTTTAATATCATAAAGATTCAATAATCAATGCTTATTTTATTTTATTTTTAATAAAATACAACATATAGTATATATATATAACCTATATATATAATTCACTAAGGCAAGACAACCATGGAAAGCACGCCGGAAGGGGCGTGGATTCACTGAGCCACCGACAAGTAAGACACCTATGGTGCACACAGAAGGAGCCATGCCCACCAACTCCTGGCATCTCCGAGCCACATTGACTGTTCATAGAGGCATGTTTCTCGCGGAGGTGAATCGCCATATGCAGCGTGTTAAATAGTTTGCGAGGGGTATCCCATGGGATCCTCAAAACAATCCTTTACAACTGAGGTTAAAACACAATGAAGTAAGCAGTCTTTAAAAACCGAGTTTTCGGTTACGACGCACGACCGCATGCACCATAGCAAACTGTTTTACTGTGTTGGTTCATTCTGTGCATTGTTATAATGTTGCTTTTCTTGCTAATTTATTACATTACTGATTTTTCAAATGTTAAATTTTCTCCCTGTGCTTAAAAATCATTACAAAAACAGCATGATTATGCGGCGTATGGTACACCGCGGGTTGGCTAGTATAAAATATATAGTGTGGAACATTTTTCCACACTATGGCAAAAACAAGTTAAAAATTCATCCTGTCTCCCACTGAGTGCAGACTTAACCTGTCTGCAATCAAACTGCAAAATTACATATATTAATCTCTTTCTCTCTCTCTCTTTATATATATATACTGTATAGTTACACATGCATGTCAGAGGATCACCTTCTGAGTTCCTCCCATGTATGTTTTCACTCTGTCCCTTCTGGTCTGGTCACACAAAGTTTGACTTATGAAGTCTCTGGACCATCACACTACACTGTGCATTTGCTAGTCCCTGACTACGATGCCGGCAAGACCCCTGGCCAGTACTTAAAATTCTAGTCTTCCAATGCAGCTTGGAATATTTGTAGTGCCACCCTAAAAGATCCAGAGGAGCTTTGCAGGCCTTACCTTACCATCTAATGTTCAGCATATTCATTTCCCGGGCACCATCTATACAGAACTGCCACAACTTTTCTAGAGGAATGCTGAATACCCATAATTCAATGAAGACATATTTTATTCTTTAAGTTCTTTTCTCTCCCTTTCTGTCCCAGTTTGAACCCTTTGCAGGAATCAATATTTTTTTGCTAACATCTTCCCTGATGGACAGCTCCTGCCATTTGAAAATCTTATACATTGCCAAAACATTTTAAATCAATAACCATTATAGCATTATTACTGTTTTAAAATATGTTTGAAATAATTTTTTTTTATACCATACATTATAATTTGTACTGTAAATGTCACAGTGTGTGTCACCTTATCTAACAGGGTATGACACACCAAGCTAAAAGGGAGTTTTTGTATAAATTCTTTCCTGATGTCACAACAAACACATGTTAACTTTTCCAGAGCAACAAAACTTGGCTTGAGGATGCTGTTCTGGAATCTGCTGCCTAAAAGCAACTCAACTGTGGCTCTGAACCACAATAGCATTCCTTGAACACCCTCTGGTCTGGTCCTGCTGAACACTCATCCATGTATTTTTTACAAATTGTGACAACAAAATACATTTTCACAATGACTGAAAAAGGTGAAAGAACCTTGAATACCTGCTCATGCCTTCACCTTGGCTTTCACAATATGCACACCAACATGATGTATGTAAAACTGTATAGATATAAAAAGAAAAAGAATCAGCAGTGCAAAAGCTAAAACACAGACAGAATATGTTTAGGCACAGAAGTTTGGACTTTCTTGCTACATTCAATTGTTAGTGGTGTGGCACTGGAAGTCAGGTGGGTGAACCTGGGATATCTGTGACCATATTTAAGCTGGCACTACATGTGCATTTTCGTCCACGTTTTTAGATAAATGACAAAAAAAGTTTTGTGTGTTCTGGTTTTGTTTTGGTATAGTTATTACTTCCGTGCAAGTGAAAGTTTGGTGATATGGTCAAAAATTCCCAATTGAGTTAAGTTTAGATTCTGATTCTGTGATCTTCAAAGCGTCAAGAAAAGTTGGTTTTAACATAATGTCTGTGGAAACCTATGCACAATGATACAGTAAAAAAAAAGACTTTATTTCAAACAAGTTGCATCATGTTTATCCTTGTTATAAGTTCTAGGCCTGTTGTTTTTGGTCAAGTTTGTTCCAGTACTTACTTATACCCTCTAAAAACAGTTTGACATCCACTAAAGTTTTAGAACAGCTCAGTTTTTGTTCAGATTTAATCAGTTTAAATGCAATGAATGACTGTAAATGAGGAAAACATAAGCAGTAAACTACCAGAGGTTTAAATGTAACTGAAAAAAAAGAAAATTTTAGAATATTACAGATGGGCCTTCATCAGGGAGCAACTAATAGGTTACAACCTGCAGATGTTCTGCAGCAATTAAAGTAAATCCTAAATGAAGTAAAGTAAACCGTCTATGTTAGGTTGAATGCCCAGTGTGTTTTTTTTTCTTCAGCCTAACTGGAGTTTTTGTTTTGTTTTGTTTATTCTGCCTACCTGGCCATTGGATCTTACCTTTTTCTTTGTTAATTATTTTACAATATTACTGCCTCATCTTGTTTGTTTAAGTTATATATTAACTTCCTTTGATTTCATTTTGTGAAGCACGTTGAGCTACATCGTTTGTAAGAAAATATGCTATATAGATAAATGTTGTTGTTGTTGTTTTTGTTAAAGCAGAGTTGGAAAAGACTCTGTTACTACACCCTTTGAGGTACTATTTGGAGATTACACTGTAGAAGGTTAAACATTCCAGTGATAATGGCAAGAAAATTGCAATTAACAAATGAAATGAGACAGAGCATTATTACCCTTAGAAATGAGGGCCTTTCATTTCGAGAAATTCCAAAAAAAAATCAAAGTATCAGTGAGTATGGTGAGAGGGAGCAAGGAGCCGACCTGCACCATCACAGGTGTCCTGCACAATCCAACAGCAATTGGAAACCAGAAGGAACTCTGATAGGAAGAGATCTGGCAGACCCCAAGTCACAAACCAATCAGAAGACAACCAATCCAGGGTTTGGTTTTTCCACTAAGCTTGATGGTCCTGGGATGAGCTCTGGCTCTGTGTGAACCTAAACCGGACAAGCGGGTTGAGAATGAGAATGGGTAGATTGAAAGAAATGTGTTTTAGTAAAGGTTGTTTGGCATTTCATTTTAACTTCATTATAGCTGGAAAGCAGTATTCGAAGTGTGTCAAAATGCAAGATTCACACAGTTAATTTTGGTCCATCTGTCCGCTGTTTACATCACAATACTTTGTAACTTTATTTTTGCAATTCAAAGGTCACTTGAACTTAACTCAAACTAGGCCACAGCATGAAAACAGTAACATCCTGCCGTTTACTTGATATCTCGTGAAGCACAAAGATAAATGTGCAAATTACCACATCGTTTCCCCATAACAAGCTATTAGCACATCACACTCTTCTGAAATCTCTTAGGGTCAATTTAATACCTACCATGTTGATTGTTTCCCCCCCAACAGGTAGCATTTTCATTACAGGTTAAGAGCCAATTTATGTTTTTCACATTTTAATAGGTGATGCATCATTTTCTCTCTTGGAAATAATGAATTCGAAGAGCGTATTTGACCTTTACCTAATCATTTATGACATTTTAATGTCACCATATTGAAAAAAAGTTGGTGAAAATTATCATTTGCAGGCTGCTGCCACTTCAAGTTAACAATACTACATGAAAAAATGTTTGGAGATTTTAGATTTTATCCAATATAAAATTAAATCTAACTCCTCACAGCTGTATAAACTCCAGAAATATGCCTTACTTTCAGTGTGTGTGGAGAGGCTTCATGCAGACGTGATTTTTGCACATATTTTTGGGAAACCTAGCCAATTAGACCTGAGACACTTGTGTTTTGCCTTGTTATGCGCACTATTTTGAAAGGAACTGTCATAGACTGAACAGGTGTTACTCCAGTCTGTTTACCTTATCGACCATACAGCGGGAGATGACAGAAATAAAAAGGAAATTTCAGATGTTCAGTCAATCAAAATCACAAGGTAAAAGTCATCTTGTGGCATATTTTTTGACATCTCAGTATAGGTCACAAGAAATTCTAATAACAGATGCATTTTTTTCTAGCTCTCTGCAAACTTCCCTTCCCCAGCGACATATTTCTACAAGAAAAGACAATCCTCTAGTGAAAAACAAAAGTCAATTTTCTTTTTTGAACAAAAAAAACAAGCAAATATCTTTCCCATATATGTCGCTGAGTGATCAACCCAAGGGGCATAATGGAACCCAGGTGGCACGTTTCCAGGAAAGAGAAGAAAAGCGTCAAGCTACAAGAAAAGAGAACAGAAAATGGGGTAAGGAGCAGAGGACCCAAAGCTAACTGGCCTGAAGAAGGGTGTGATTTGCGTTGGCGTACCTCAGGTCAGGGTAAGACGGTGTAGAAGAGATTACCTTCAAGACCCTTTTTATAATGTTTAGGGGGTTCCCATTGTTTTGGCAATTTACATTGTAAAGAATAAACAGGGGGACTCAAAGGAAACCAGGAGTTAGTGTGAGACTTCTAATATGGAACAAGGTTGCCCTATTGTGTATTGGAGTAATCTTCGCTTTTTTTAGGGCCAAAAGTGTTAGAGATACTAGAAGCTGTGAGTCAGTTTATTGTGACTACCACAATATTTTTTATTGCTGCCTCTGACCATTAAAATGACACATGGTTTTAAATGTATGTTCACAAGCACAGTGACTAGAGTAGGAGACAGAGAGATAGGAGACGGTACGTACACGCATTTCATGGACAGAACTGTCTCCTCTACTTTGTCAAACTAATATTTTTACAAGTGTTACTAGGCAAAGATTAAATGAGGACAAACAAAAGAAGCAGACCAGATACTCATTCATATACTATGGACATGGCCACATAGGACTGGTCTCCACAGGGCTACTAGATCTATATATGACACAGTGAGGGTCACGTTAGGGCAGGGCCTCCAGTGTCAAGGGCTACTTTTGTACTTGGAATATTATAACACATGTATAAGTTAGTGCTAATGGAAATTATGTTAAAAAATAAAACTTGTTTCATTTTACTAATGTTTCTTTTAATAGGTTAGGCTCAAAACTTTATAATTGCTCCTTATATGGTTTTCTTCTACTTTTGCTTTGTTAGGCTCCCTGATTTCCAGTACTTTAAAATATGCCATCAGACCATTATGTACTCCATGTCTCTGACTCAGTATTGGGTTGCAGGGATATCATAAGGTGTTTGTCTATCTATTCTTTTTTTGAACCAACCAAATTTGAACAGGATGTAAATTTCGAACATGACACACATCAAAATAAACATATCGTTAAAAAATGTGACTATGTTTTACACACAAATATCAAAATCAGAATCACATTTATTGGACAAGTATACTTGCATGGAAGGAATTTGAATCAAGTATAGTTACATGACAGACATTTGATAAGTACACACCTGAGATGAGCACAAGACATACAATGTAAACATACTGTATGTATGCAAAGTGCAAGAAAGTATAAATAATACTGAAATATATACATGTTAACTACAGTATACTGTATGTAAGAATACTCCAAGATACTGAGCAAGGGCTGCTGAATTAACTGCTTGTGAGCTTGATGGCGTGTACAAAGAAACTGTTCTAATATCTGCTTGATTTGGCGTAGTTTAGTCTATAATGCCTGGAAGATGGGAGGAGTTCAAAAAAGGTGTGGCCTGGATGTGAGGGATCGTGGATGATGACCTGCTTCAAGACTCTGAAATAGTACAAATTCTGTAATGTGGGAGGACTGGTGCCAGTGATGTTTTCAGCTGATCTGACTATTCTTTGTAGCCTGTTCTTGTCTTGTTTGGTTCCTGATCCAAATCACACTGTCATGGATAAGCTAAGAACAGACTCAATGTATAGAACTGGATCAGCAGCTCCTACAGTCAAACTGCGTCAGCTGTCGCAGGAAGTGCATCCATGGCCGTGCCTGTTTTTTATTTATTTATTTTTTTAATTACTAGTTACATTAACTGTCAAAAACAGTTAATAGAATGCAGTTATAAATGTTTGATATCTCTTGCCTTACACATCTTTCTGTGTTCCTCATATACCTTTCTTTGGTATCCTTGAGTGTCTCAACATGTCTTGGCTGGTACTTTCTTTCTCAGTTTTGTTCATATAAAGCCTGGTTCTCAGACTCTGTCATTTTGCGGCATGTTTCTTCCCTCCTGTCTGCTTTTTGGCTACCACCAATAGTAGATGGGACCTTATTACACGCTGTGAAAATGTCATTTGTTAATATGTCCTATGTTCGAAGGTGAATCTCAGTGTTCCTCCTCCTGTGTGTCAGCTTTTTTTGCACGGCTCTTGTCAAACCTTTAATCCTATAACACTACCCAGAGTGTAAATCTATTCAGATATTAAATGACATTTTTAAGCCATTCAAAAACTCACTCTTTAGAGACACATAGAGTTGGCACTTTAAATGACATTCAAGTAACTGCAATCATTAGCAGGTTTACAGTTAATTTAAAAGGATTTTCAGTTTAACAATTTAAGATTTTTCAACACAGACAATTACCAAAAACTAAGTTATAGAATAATAAAGCACTACACAAAGAAACACTGCTACCCACCAGATGCTACAGCAAACAGCTCTTTACAGTAAAGCTGGAGTTGTACTTTTTGCATTGTAATTATAAAGCTTAATTACAATGAATAAGTTAGCATACAGCTTGTAAAGTAACATAGAATATCTAACCATTCATCCATTGGCACATCTATTCAGTTACAGGTATCTAGACTCTCCAGAGCATCAGGTTCAATGCAGGAACCAAAGCTTATGCCAGCAGCGTTCAGTGTCAGAGGGCATGTTCACTTTTAATCAGCCAGGTACTGTTTGTAACTATCGTAATATCTACTGTATGTCTGTGCGATTGAGGGGGGCTTTTCAGAAGAGAAAAACATGCAAACTCCATATAGTCCAAAGCCAAGCTTCCAATTAAGCTTGGGACCCAGGAGCTGTTGAACTGCAGTCCTAACTTCTGAGCCACTATGCCACCCATAATTAATGTCATATTAAAAAAAGGATTTGAACACGGTAGATTATATGAAACAATTTTAGGAAGTAAAAATATGGAATTGTTGTCATACAGTCATACACATTAATCTGCACCTTTTCAGTTGCATAACATACTTATTATTTTTTAAATTATTATTATTTCAGTGGCATCTTAATAGTTTCTCATTTTTATCTAAATATACTGTCAATGGTATGCTTTTTCACACAAGATCATTAGATCATGAGAAAAGCTTCTAGGTGAATCCAGAAGTCTGTTTTCTCCTTAACTCCCTTCATCTTGAACCCTGGTTGTCACCATCTACCAGAATACACCTGTCATCAAACCCAGATCAGTTACAAAACTGCATCAACTAGCACTAAAGACTCACTGCTCAATAATATCTTTACATTATTAAACAGGGTTTTCTATCTGGCACCACAATCCTTTTCCCTATTTGTTGACTCTCCTTATACAATAAATAAATGGTACTGTAATTTTTGTGTAAAGTACACTGATCTGTATTCAGTTTATATATTGTGCTATATACATAAATGTATTATTATAATTACTGTTATTGTTAGTATTATTAAAGTCAGTTAGACAGTGTGAACGGTACCCGGGCACAGACAGGCGGACATGTTGTTTTGTTTATTTACAATTATTTACAATAATGGTCACCAAGACCCCAGTTCATTGGTCACAAAGTTGCACAAAACCCCAAATACCCAATGTCCTGGCCACAAGCCTACTCTAGCTTCGTCCTACCTCCAACTCCAGCCCTGAATCAGACGGCCCCTTTATGAAGGACCCGGATGAGCCCCAGGTGTCCCGGCATCTTCTGCCACGCCCCAGCTGGCGGAAGTGTCGGCTGTCCTCCCGGCTGCTCCCGGGCACCGCCTCATCCCCAGCACTTCCTGGTGTGGCAGGATTAAACAAATCCCAAGGCATTACAGGGAAGAGCTTCCAAGCCCTTGACCCGTGGCTCTGATCCAGGCCGGGCTCTACCCTCTTCCGGTCCCTCCTGGCGCCCCGGCGGGTCATAGCCCCTGGCATTACTGGGTGATTATTGCACTCCTAGCAGGGACAGGGGCGGAGACACAATCCAGACACCAACCCATTGCATCCCTGTGCCTCGCACAGGTTGTGCTCCCCTTTACCGCACCCGGGGCCCTCCTGGGCACCCCCTCCGGGACCTCCACGCCCCTTTGTTCTGAGCCACTCGTTCCCCCGTTGGCTCCTCCAGCTGCGAGCGCACCTGCGCACCGACAGAGAGATCCTTCTGCAGACGGCCCGACATCAGAGGGCTGTTCCGCCGCCAAGGGGTTCCTTTACCGCTGCCAAAGCACCCAGCTCGTGCCACGCACGGGCAGCGTTCCTCCAACCGCACCCGGCACTTGCCTGATCGGCACCCTCTCCGCGGCTTCCGTGTCCTCTCGACGATGGAGTCGTCGGCACCGCTCTCTCTCCGCCGGCCTCAGGGATTCCCTCTGCTCTCTGCACCCAGCAACGCTGCTCACCTTATCGGAGGAATCGCACCCAGCCCTTTAAAGGCGCCTCTGTCCCGTCTGCGTCCCTATAGTGCGGCGGCATGCAGTCGCGGCGCCGCACTCGGAACTGATCATTGTCTTCACAGCCTTTTCAGCAGCCCTCCCATATGCTTTACGGAGTCGGCTGTACTCACCGCCTCCGCTGTACCTCTCGGCTGGAGATTCCATCCAGTACCAGCACCTCAGCCCGGAGGGCAGTGCCCGGCGGGCTGAAGGCACCCCCCCAGCCCCGCCAAAGCAGCCGGCAAAGACAGGAAGTTAACCGACGCTGAGCCTACCTGACTGTCGGCCTACTTCCTGTGGGCCTTCTCCTCCGCCCAATCGGGTCTCCCCTGCCCGTGATGGACATTCCCTGGTCCGCCTCTCTACAGTCATCGGCGGGCACGCAAGACACACCGCCCAATCGCGTGCCTGTCAGGGGAGGGACTTCGGTCGCGCCATCTTGGCTCCCTTTCTGCGGCGGCGACGTGCTTGCCGGCAGCCTTGCTGTTGCCATCGAGCTGCAGCGTCTCCTCCTTCGCAGCCCTCGCGGCTGCGTGCTGCTGCGAGCCCGCAAACCAGCATGCGCCCGCCACTGACGCGGATCCTGGAGGTCCCTGCCTGGAAAACAAACACACGCCCGGCCCCAAGGGCCGGCTGCCGATAGGCAGGGAACTCACCTCCCATCATACCGAGGAAACGTCCTCGGCGTGGCCTCTCCGGACGCCTTCGGAGACCGCTGAGTCAGGGAATAACGGCCCTCCTAGCGCGCGTGGGTGGGGTCCCCTGCTGCACCGGGCCGCCCACAACAATATTTTTGTACAGGTCTCCGCCTTGTAACAGGCGGAGCATCCTGCCGACTACGCCAGATGTGAACGGTACCGGGCACAGACAGGCGGACATGTTGTTTGTGTAGTTCATTGGTCACAAAGACCTAAACACGTGCACAAACCCCAAATACCCAATGTCCTGGCCACAATGCCTTTCTTCGGCCGCCTCCACTCTCCACAGCTTCGTCCTACCTCCACCCGACTCCAGCCCTGAATGACGGAGACGGCCCCTTTATGAAGGACCGGATGAGCCCCAGGTGCTCCGGCTGGCCACGCCCCAGCGTGGCGGAAGTGTCGGCTGTCCTCCCGGCTGCTCCCGGGCACCGCCTAGTCTTCCCCAGCACTTCCTGGTGTGGCAGGAGTGAGGCCCCTACAGGGAAGAGCTTCCAACATGATCCAGGCCGGGCTCTGACCCTCTTCCGGTCCCTCCTGGCGTCCCGGCCGGGTCATAGCCCCTGGCATCCCTGACAACAGTCGCATTCTAGTTTTTCATCACATTAAACAGATTAAATTGTTTCTGTGTATTCTGCCTATTACTGGTGATTATTGTTCTTCAAAGTGCTATGAGGTTATGTCCGGTCTCAAAGGTACTACATAAAATAAAGTGCTACCGATTCATGCTTGAATAGCATGATTGTGTATTCTCATAGCTCGAGCACATAGGTTTTTTTTATCCTAGGCTGGTTGTTTTCATGTGGACTTTGCACACTCTGACTAAGTCCAAGTGGGTTTTCTTCCCAAACCTCAAAGACATGCATATTAGCTTAATTGACAGCTCACTTGAATGACTGAGTGTGGTTAAGTGTATGCAGCATAATAAAGTGGCACCATGTCCAAAGCTGATTTCTGACATAAACCCAGTGCTGCTCAGATTCAGTCCCTTTGACCCTGAAGTGGACTATGGGAGAATGAGATTAGGTAGATGGAAGATTCACAATCCCTAAAGTTATGTCTTTTTTTTAGTATACACTGTGATGGATGGCCGTCAGCAATATCCAGCCGACACAGCCAGGACGCTCATTGACACTGTCCCTGCAGATTAGTGGTGCCCCAGATTCCCGTAGGACACTATGGTAGGTGGAGTTAGCTTCGCAGCCCTTCTGGGTACCGTGGGTGCTGCTAGGTGACACGGGGATTTCTATTTCCCATATAGTCTGGAAGTACTCCAAATTCATGGGGACGCAAGGACAGAAGTACTTTCTGGCTGAAGAAAAATGTAATTCTCCATCTGATCTGGAAGAGCTGACAAGTCACGTGAACAGAAGAGGAGAAGCACTTCTGGGTCAAGAACTATATAAAGGACTATGGGAGACCCAGCAAGCGAGCCGGAGTTGGGAGGGAGTGTGACGGAGCTGCTGGGAGGAGAGGAGGAGAATAATAGTGGTTATTGTATTGATTTATTGTGAGTTGATAGATGTGGTGCTTTGGAGGCACTATTGCAAAGAAAAGAAGTACAAATTCTGCTTAGTGCTTTTAACCTTGTGTCCAGAGTATCTGTCTGTTGGGTTCACGGGGCAACAGCGGCCCTGACATCCACAACACCATGTTTATTCTAGTTTTTGTAATGCATTATAGTTTCTCCTGAAAATGTGAAATGTTGGTGGCCCATGAAAGTTGAGCTATAAAATACAGATTAACTAGTTGGCAAAATGGTCAGGATTGATTGATCGCTACCAAGATAGACTCCAGCTAAGATATGACCAACGGACACAGAACAATACAGAAAATATGAACAAAGGCACAGAACAATGGACAGGTGATGGACTGACTGATCCGCGTTCTTTTTTAGGTAAGAGCAATTCATATGACCATAAAAAGAACATAATAGTGTAAAGAACTCAGGAGCAACAAAGTGGAGGCAGCAGCACAACTTACTACTACACCACCCACTGTGGGAGTAGCATATCTCGAATACCATGATTAATAATTGTAAGCCATCAAGAAATTGAAAAAGTCATATTTCCATCTGTTTTGCATGTTGCAACTCTAATGCTAATGCCGTTTTCATTTTCGGCTTTTAATTCCAGTCATGGCCTCATCTACGACTCACTTAAGTCATATCATAAAACTGCGTTTTCTACTCGGGGTATGCATTTGATCCCAAGCCATTCATTAAAACTACTAGCCATTCATGATTGCAAAGTGGAGGTGAATAGGGACCAGATGTGACAGAGAGCAGATCGGATTTCCCATGTTTTGTCAGGGAGGCCAAAACAAGTATTTTGACAAACAGGCAAGACGGTGTAAGAAAAAGTTTTCTTTTACACCCTTGTGAACTGTATGTTAGGGTATATACATATACATATCAAACATATGTTCTCTGTCACTATTAATAGGCTGATTATTATTTACAATGATGCTATATTACCAATGCAGAGAGATATGATGTGAATCTTAAATGGATAGAGAGGAATCGCCAAATAGGCTGCAGTTATGGTTTTACCCTGCGCTCTTATTACACAATGCTTGTATTGTACTGTCTCTCGATGCATGCCATGCATTAATGTATGTGATTTGCACTATAGGTATGCATTTTGCATGCAATAAAATATCTTTTGTTAAAAGTATTTTAAGCCAGTACTTTTAGCTCTCTATGTATGGGGTAAAAGCTTAAAAATAATTTGCCTGCATTGCATAGAAGAATAACCATAAAAGAAACTCCTGTTAAATCTTAGTGAAGTCTTTCTGCAATGGCTTATATTCTCTCGTATTCTGCCATCTGGGATACATCTGTAAAACTCTCAGGGCACTGAGGGGGAGTTTAAATCTTAACACCATGTTCAATATCAGGACCTGGACTTCTAACAAAGAAAAAAAATATCTGATGTATTATTTTGGATGCAGTCCTTACTTAAAAAAGTTGCTTAAAACAATGATTTTTTAAAAATTCTTTAGTCCATTCTCTGAAGGGATCCCTGCTTGGGGTAAATGAACATTTCCAAAAATGTAATTGCATTTCTAATCAACCAAAATTTTAAACAAATCCCAGGCAATTAATTATGAAGCTTTTTTAAACAACAATGAATTACTGATGGGGTGACACAATGGTCAGCACTAATGTCTCACTACTCTGAAATTGGCACTATATAGTATGGACCTCTGCCTTGAGCACTGGAAAGGAGCTATATAAATAAAATGTATTATTATTATTTGGACTTTTCTCCTATTTTTTTAGGTTGACTTCCTGGTTTGTTTCCCACATAATCTAAAAACACAATGATAATGTTAACTAGTGGCTCAAAATTGGTCCATCGTGTGTTAATGTGCCTTGCACCAGTTTGGGGACCTGCCCATGAGTTCAATACTACTGAGTCTCCATGACTGAAAATGTGGATTAACAAGGTTCTGCAATTGGAATTACACATAATTATCGTTGGACATTTCTGAGATTGACACTGCTTTGCAACTAGTGCTGAACGATAGCACCCACTGAAAAAGAACACTATTGGATTACCGACCTGGTCCACGACAAATCCAAGCACTATTTATATATAGCAGCAGAAAAGCAGAGGCATGTGCTGATGCTGCTGATACATTCATTCGCAAGAACTGAAACATCGTAAGAGCATAGCATAAATGTTTCTACAGTTGGAGCCATAGTTCACAGGCTAAATGGTTTCACAACAGACTAAGCTGTATTTGACGTGAAAAAAAAGGAAATTGTTAATGATATCTTATTTGGATTATTTTGGCTGTGGATCCTTACCACCCTCAAGTTGGTTCAATAAGCAGATGAAGGGATGGAGGGGAGAGGTGCTCTTGTAGAGATTCTGTTAACCTAGAATGATTCCAGGGAGTTTTCAAAGTATACAGTAACTGATGTCTTTACTAAATTAAAAAGAAAACAAATGCAGGTAAAGGAGAAACAAATGGTGAAATAAAAGAAAATTCTGAAACCCAGTCTATCCAGTGCGGTGGTGAGGTCACCCACCTGGACACCTCATACAATCATATAAACAAACCTTTTAGTTCAAGACAGCCACCTCCTTGTTGTCTGCCTTCTATACCTGTTACTAGAGGTGCACCTGCTTATCCTTTAATCCTCTCAGCCCCACACTGAACAAGCCTCTGGATATGAGGCAGCTGGAAACCCTACCCAAGAGTCACTTGTGGCCTTACCTAGAAATGTTTCTGGGATCTGTCGTGGGTCTGAAAGGTATCTGGACCACAAGGCAGCCCTTGAGACCAGCACATCTTTCTAGCATCCATAACCTAGAAGTGCCAGGTCTGTTTGACAGCCTCTGTGTACCCAGTCATAAAAGGTCAAAATAGTCAAATCCTCCTACTTGAAGACTGCCTTGCCATTAAGTTGTTTGATGGAAAATAACCGCAATACTGCCAGTCTTAACTTTTAAAAACGCCTTCACGGTCCTGTTACTAATATGCTGCCTCTATCAGTCCTCCTGTTAACAACCCCTTAAAACAGTCAGACATTCTTGGAGGTTGCTGGGATGTCTGCACTATAATACTCTGGTAAAACAAAAAAAAAAAATCTGCAAAATTTTTCCCAGGTCAAAGTTTATCAAGCTCTCTTCCTGCCTTGTGTCTTATTTCTCACTAGCACATCCTTGCTAACATAGCCATTTTTTATAATGCATAGAACACACTTTTTTCACATTTTTCAGAATATGCATGTCTTTATTATCTAAATGACTTTAAATTATCATAAGGCAATGTCCCACTGATAAAACATAATGAACGAAAGCCAGAAGGGAACATTTCAAAACGAAATTAGAAAAAGGCTACATCAGCATGCAAATGCAAAAGCAAAAAAGTTACGAGTATTCCCTCAATGAAAATTTAAATAGAACAATACAGACAAAAATTTTTGCCTAATTCAGCTACTACACAGCTTAAATATTATGTCCTAACATTCTTTCTATATGTTATGTTACTAGCCTTTTTTTTTTAAACTTATTTCACAATGGTTTAAACCTACTCTGCCAAATGTGACAGCTTTCAAGCAGTTCGTGTTCACAGCTCAGTAAATTTGGCAGCCCTGGTTGGAGAAATAGCTGGTTAAGTGACTTGCACGTTATGACAGAAGAAGGAATTAAATTCAGTGCTGAAGCCACTAGATCTCATGTTAGCCCTCTATATTCAGCATACCGGATAAGTGTGTATGGAAACTGGACGGATGCATGGATGATTTATTACCGTTGTCACTGTTTTATTTTTTTTTAACACTTTGGATGTCAATGAAACGGCTTTGAATTGATTTGAGCAGAAGCCAATAACAAAGCTTAATGTGATTCAAGACTTTTTGTAATTTCATAGCACAAGTGAAATGCTGGGAGATTATGCAAGTTTCCGACTTCATAAGAAAACCCTGGATCAGACCCCTGTGCAGACCTCTTTTATTATATTCCACATGACTAGAGCTTCTCATGGCACTCGTAATACGTGTCACTAAAATGAAGGTTCAGTTGCCTCAGCTAGGCACTTGTAAATGACAAGTAGGATTAACAACTTTAAGACAGCAATATTAAATCGAACCATTTCACTCATAGGTCAGCAACGGCTGATATACCACTTCAGGGGAGTACGGACTATAAAGCATGGCCTGCTGTTTTAAGATCAGCCCTTGTGCCAATCATTGCCTGTGCCAATTTCCGTAAAATCTCACCTAACCTTTGTTACAGTAAGAAGTGTTGTAAAATTTACTAAAAGCAACTGTACAATTGAAAAGACTTTAAAAGTGAGATGACTATAATAGCAAAAGGCAGAAACAACTTGAGTAAAGAAAAATAGTCATTTATGACGCATCTGACAAGAACCACCAAAAATAATTAGGATCAAATTTTTAGTTAGCCTAGCCCACAATGCTTCCTTACACTCACACACTTGTGACATACAAGGAGCCAAACAATACAAATGCAAGTACCTTACGAAGCCCTATTCAGTTAAAAAAAAAAAAACTGTTTTTCATTTATTGCCTGATACTTTCTATTGGAATGATTGACCAATTGCTTTCTTTTTATTGTTTTCTTCCAGGAATTCTGGACTTTCGTGACTAATAGACTAATACTATATAAGTGATGTTCTGCCAATTTTATGAAAACACCTACATTCACAAACCGCAGAAACGGCAAAATAAAAGAAAGGTCAGTATGTTTCTAATAAAGAGATGGAGCAGTTTGCTGATATGTAATTTTTTTCCTAGTGATCACTTTCTAAAGCAGCCTCCTTGCATTTGAATTCTGTGTTCCCACAGAGCAGAAAAGCTAGCAAGTGCAATTCATTCTTTCTCAATCAAGTTGTTTGTCTCAGTTTTACACTGGCAGCACTTTTATGGATCACTTCTCATTGTGTTTGAAAAATATACATCTGTGAAGAATACACAGATAAGAACAGCCATAATTCTTAATTTATTCTTTTTGAAATATCACACAGAAGGCAGCAATACAAGAGCTCATCCCAGGACACTAAGCATAAGACGTCTGAATGCATAATTACACATTGAAGGTGTGACGGGACACCATGTAATTCTTAAATTGTATGCCAAGGTTTTTTAAAACTCACTCAAGATGCTGGGGTTATGATAATGTATATACCATGTTAAGCTTCAATTAAAATCATTCCTAAAAATTAGTCTGTTCAATCAAGACTATAAAAAAGCAGGGGACCCTTTTAATGACATTCAGGGAAGCTCCCTAGACCAAAACAAAAATAATAAGCTGTCCATTTAGCTTTAAACTTAATCAAATTTATAAAATAAAATAATGAAAACACCCTATTCTATAACTTTCACAACAGCTTTAAAGTTAAGATTTTAATGCCCCTTGTCTGAATTGAATTAAATTCATTTCACACATGCCTTGCTAAATTAAAGCTATGCATGCAGTTGGCAACATTTTGGACCTTTTTAAGCAAATGGACATAAATTACAATTCAAAGAATTCTGCAGTACTAAGACTGCCTTGAACCAGTGCATAGTACTGGGATAGTTTTGTATGACTGGCATCTTTATTAGGAGTCACTCCTACAATGGTGCACAATACTAACCTGAAGAGCAAACAGCTACTGTCTTGACCAGTTGAGGGAACAGGAGACTTCTTGGTCTTCAAGTGACCAGTCCAGCGTTCAGACTTAACTTGTAAATCTGCCTGAACCTCGTCACATTAAAGTGACTGCCAATGCTAAACTGGCCCAGTGTGTGTGAGTGAGTAGGCTCTGTGTTCCCTGCCATCTTGAAGTGGAAAAACTGAGTTTAAAAATTGAAAGAATATTTGAAAAAAATACCAGCATTAAGAAGAGATATGTTGCACTGAGCTTACCACCTCACACTAAAGGAGAGTGAATCAAGTATTTTACTAACTAGCTTAATGGAAAGTCATACCTTGTAGAATTATTCAGTCTTAATTCAGCAGTATTCTGTAAACAGTACTTGAATATTATTTGATAAATATCATATGGGTAAATGGACAGTTCATATTAAAACTACAGAAATGTTCTTCTGGCTCAACATTTGGCAAATCATCCTGAAATTCTTGGTTCAAGTAAAGGGGACCAAACTCCTGTAGGCACAATTCTGTCACCATTTTATAATTTCTGACTTGATACATATGGAGGGTTACTTTGGAGTGTTTATGTATGTGATGCAAAAAAAAATGAATGCACAGTCCTGAACTGGCTTAGCAGTCATATGTAAATCATCTGTGAATCAGTCATTTCAAGCAGTGATAGCCATTTGTAACATTAGCTAATATATAATATAATGCCTGTATTTTTAATCATATATATATATATACACAGTATATAGATCTATAAAAACATATTTTACAGATGATTCTTAACTTTAGAATGATATACAGTATAATACACAAACACACACACACACCTAAATATATATATATATATACAATATATATATATGGACGCGAACGTCAGTGATACGGTTTGCATATTTGTATGGTTTATTTACAGTCAGGGAAGCATGTCTCCTTCACTCCCTTAAAGTACAGCACAGCCCATATAGCACCACAGTCCCTTCTCTCAGCCAGTCCTTCCGCCTCCACTTCTCCTCACGAGCTTCATCCTCTTCCTCCTGACTTTGGCCCCTGAGTGGTGGTGACTGGCTCCTTTTATAAGGCACCAAGAAGGACTCCAGTTGCCCAACAATCTGCTGCCAGATATATCCCTGCAAGCATTCAGGCCCCCCTGGAGATGGCCACAGGCCTCATCAGGGTTGAGCTTCCATGCTCATGACCCGTGGCCCTGCTGGAAGCAAAGGGGACTGCTCTCTGTCAGTATGGGGGAGAAACTGTCCTGAAAATCCTCTCTCTCTAGGTTCCTCCATGGTCGGGGCGTGCCAGCTGTGTGTATATGATGTACAAGTAAAATTAAAGGACAGTACGAAAAGTGCCAGAGAGCTGGCCAAATCCTTGTTATCAAATGAGAACGAAATCAACAGACACTTGGACATAAATCCAGCATATGCAAACTTAAGAAGAACATATTCATTATAAACAAGACTTTACACCCAATACCCGCCCATTCTGACCACACTGACTTAGCCACCTCTACCATGTAATTTTTTGTTATATATTGCCTTTGATTCTTGTAAGTCTAAGCATTATCATCTGATGAAAACCCCTGACAGGGGTTGAAAGCTCAGGAATGAAAAACTACTTTTGATACGTGATTCAGTTTCTCCCTTCATTGATCTCCAGCTGCAAATTTATATATATATACTGTACATATATATATATACAGTATAGGCCAAAAGTTTGGACACACCCCCTCATTCAATGTGTTTTCTTTATTTTCATGACCATTTACATTGGTAGATTCTCACTGAAGGCATCAAAACTACTTGGTCAAATATTTTTTTTCGTATTATCGCTGAATCGGACTCTGATTTGTCAGACTCCGATTTTGATGCAAGTGATCTGGAGATGTAGATCGAAAATGAGAGTGAGTTACCAGCATCAGCTGATCGGTCCCCAGCTGATCATGGTGCTGAACACGTTTATGTAGCTGATGCACTTATGGCAACGTTCGCCTGGGAGGACAGACACTTACGATGACAGGAGGTACAAACCAAATTGTGTCTCACTGCATCTCCCACCCTTGCTCACGTGTCTCACAAAGACACCCAGGAAGCCAGCCTCTCGTGCATTCCTGCTGGCTGTTGAGCCGCTGATGCTGCAAACAAGCGACGACAGCAAGCAAAACAGGCAGCAACAAACGTCTTATGTTATGTATGTGTGAAACCTTTGCTTTGTGCGCTTTTCAAAAAACTGAGATTTTTGGAAAAAATATTAACCCTCAAAGAGTTGCTACTGAACATCGACTGCTTATGCTGCACCCTGATAAAAGAAAATGTTTCTGCTGGTATGTGTTCAGATAAAAAAGAAAACAGATTTAGAAATGTTAACTTGCTGTTACTCAGAAGGTGCCTGTTATAATGTTGGGATCGTGGCTCTGGACTCCGAGGGTTGTTTTTCTATAACAAACTAGATAAAACGTTAATGCCCTGACAGTAGCAAATAGCTCTGATTTTATATTTGATTTGATTACATTAATGTTTAAGTTGAGATTTACAAGAAATATTTTAACTGCTACTATGTAAAGGGAATACTGCTGTTAAAAAGCACCTTATTTGTTTAAAGTGTTTGAAAGCCAAATACAGGCAATACACTACTTTTGAGTTCAAAATTGAATTTTGCACATAACAATGTGATTGTTGTGATCGTCGGAGATTAATCACGATTACAAATTTTAACTATGCCCAGCACTAATATATATTCAGTATTTGAGGCAAAAGTTAGTTGTGAAGCAACAATAAAGCAAGTTATAGCAGGATCAAACATTGACAAAGAAAGCATAAGTGTAAGTTCTTCTATAAAATGGTAAGCCAACCGATGTTTTATGAGTGTGAATCTTGTGTCGTCACAAAGAAAGGGGAGGAGGAGGAGCATCAGAACAGAACAGAAATCCGTATGATGGTATGACTGTAATGGGGCATCCTTACTAAAAAGGGAAACAAATGGGGTGGTCCACAAAATTGGAGGGTCAGGTATATTATTGGGAAAGACAAGAAAAAGGATGAGGCCACATTATAGGCAATATATAGGACAGCACAATTGGACAGCTTGGCAGTTGGCAATGAGAGACCTGGTGGTAAGGATACTGCTGATGGAGATAAGTAGAGATAGACAATCTAGATGGAAAGCGGTGCTAAGCAAAAGAAGGTAAAGGTATAGCAAGGAGAGCCGATCTCTGCACTGATAAAAAGTTTAGCACCAAAAAGGCTATCTTGCCCTTTAAGTGCTGTTCTAATTTGTCTAAAATAAGAGGTAGAACTCATTCATCCAGTTTTCAAATTCAATTACAGGCACTGTACAGGTCAGCAAATGGCATGGCTGGAAGATGCATGAAGACTGATGTGCTCCTTTAGTCTTTTTGATTAAGATTAATCTTACCCTGTAGCATTAATCTGATTGATGTGGTCACAGATCACCATGACCAAGGAAGCTGCCTAGTATAAAGCATCTTCACAAAAAGAACAGTAGAGGTAATCATCTACATTTTTCTTATAGTGGCTATTAAATCGTTTACAAAAATACCTCCAGTTTCAAACATTTTAAAGAACAAAACTGTTAAAAGCCTAAAAAACTCTGTGTATGCATTTAACTCTCAAGCTTTGTTTGTACTTAAGACGCACAGAACGCATCACAAAGCATGTGAATGGTGGGACATTAAAACATTGTCACCCAGCTAATAATGTCACAGCAGAGGATGTGAGACTCTGCTAATGTTGTGCCTGCTATTACTGACTTTAAGAGAAGAAAAGGAGAAGGCAGAGTGTCAGACCTATTGATCCAAAGTGGTGAAGGAAGGGTGAGTGTAATATACTTGTGACTCAGGGATCTACATGATGAGCAGATGCATTTTGAATGTTTTTGCATGACCTCCTTGCATTCTGATGACTTGTCGCATCATATTAAGCCCTTTTTCCATGAAATTGATCATTTTGGAAACATGGTCGTTTGGTCCAACCTCACTATGTAGTTAAGACAAATTTACGTGTGTAGCTCCTGGTTAAAACAATGTGCCCAAGTGTGTGTCTCCAAATCTGACACCATTTTAGTTTTGCAACCCCTTACGCACTGAGTGAACGTGTTAAGTATAGATTAGGCTTTAGTGCAATTAACCGGACTGAATGTGGTATAGGTCCAGTCAGCTGTACCTTTGCCTCTCAGACAGCAACATCCAAATTTCCTTTTAAAGCAGGTATGCTCAAGATGTGGCTAAATCCAGCATAGATGGATGGATGGATGGATGGATGGATGGATAGATGCTGTTGCCCTGTTAACCCCAACAGACATACGCTCTGGAATTAAAGTACCAAGAAGTATTTAAATTACTTCTCTTCCTAGTAATAGTGCCTTAAGCACCACAGCCACAACACCACAAGTAAATAATTTAAACAGTATAGAATTCTCTATCTCTCTCTCTTTCTAAGTCTCCTCCACACCACCCAGCAAGCTTTGTCCACCTCCACCCAACTCTGGCTCCCTTGCTGGGTTCACGGCTGTCCTTTATATAGTCCTTGACCCAGAAGTGTTTCTGTCGTTCTATCCATGTGATTTACGAGCACTTCCGGGTCAGATGGAGAACTTGGCTTTTTCTTCAGCCCGGAAGTACATCAGAGCTTCCGTCCTTGTGACTTGTCAGTACTTTCAGGCTATGGATGAGACATGGCTCCTCCGGTGCTTTTACATCTCCTCCTGGTGGAACCCACGGTACCCAACAGGGCTGAGAAACCAAACTCTAAGTCTCAGGATGCCCTGCGGGAATCTGGGGCACCGCTACACTCCAGGGGAACTGCCATCTAGCATTTGGGGGAGGCAGTGTCCAAATATATCTGCCTTCACCCATCCTTCGATTCCTTTTGGCGCCCGGCTGGGTTGGGCTGCCAGACGTCCCTCATGATAGATAGATAGATAGATAGATAGATAGATAGATAGATAGATGAAAGGTAGTATATAAGAGATAGATAGATAGATAGATAGATAGATAGATAGATAGATAGATAGATAGATAGATAGATAGATAGATAGATAGATAGATAGATAGATAGATAGATAGATAGATAGATAGATAGATAGATAGATTTTAATGAAGGGACATAAGGACATTTAATAACAGCTGGAAGGCCATAGGAGGCAAAGCTGCCAAATACCACCCACTTCTGACAGAAACACATTTACTGTGTTAGTTAGTGGAAATTAATCCTTCCGAGCACAACTGTTTTGAACATTGGAAAATTAATAGATCAGCCATTCATTTCAGTGTACCAGTTTATACAGTGCATACTTCTGTTGTTCAAAGATCTGTTATTTGTGAAATTCAGTTGCAAAATTTTTCCAAAGCCAAGAGACCTCTGCATGTGATCAATGATGCCAAATTTTTTGCTATGGATGCAACAAATTCAAAGCACCGACATATTAAAAATCAGATTAAAAAATGATGAAATTGCAATATTTTGGGCTCCCAACATTCAGCAGTTTAATAGCAGATTTGTACTCATCTTAGGTTGTTAAATTTAACTGACTGATTGTCTATTATGATATTTTTCATTTTTGTATTTTGTTTTTGTATTATTGTTTCACCAAGAACGACTTTAAAATTGCATGATGATGGGAATCCTTCTTACTCCTTTTTTGCATTAACCCATTTCATTTTTATTTTTTATGCTGTTGTAGTCAGGGCTGCCAATTAAACTGGCTTTGTTTTGTCTTTTACTTTCAATACCAGAAGAAAATAATTACCTAGTCAAAACAAAACACGTTTACATTTGATTCTGCCAATAAATGAAAAAGTTAAATGAACTGAATGGAAAATGTACTGAAAAGGAATAAAAATAGCAGGCTATAATACATTTTTTACATTCTTTTATTTATTTTAATCGGCTCAGCTCCTTATCATTTTCAGTATCCTTAAATTAAAGACCAGAAAGTCTGCGATTCTTTAATAGGTTATAGGAGAGACAAACTAATTTGGGGCTCAATAAAGAGCTTTCTTTAGCCACACACTTAACGTTTCATGTACAGTTGTCACAAATAAAACACTGACTCCCTCGCAAATGCATCCATTTCAGCTAACACTTCAAAAGTACTCATATGTTCAGATCAAACACACTTAACTATATTGAAAGGGAAGCATTGCTCTAAAGAGCTCACTGTTTTAAACTGAGTTACAGAGGATCTCCATTCTCTAATGTTCCTGGGCATGTTTCCACACTTTAAGGCCTTAGCTTCCACATTTCTTCCAATAAGCTGGGTCACCGTTTCTGTGAATAATATAGAAACCTTTTCATTTTTTTAATACATGAGAACCACAGTTATAATTAAAGCTGCAAAGCATTGTTAGGCACCTTACAGCACAAGAATTCCTTTCACGCCCCAAGCAAGAAAGGCACCGAACAGATGCAGTTGAGGAAGTCTGCTTCTGTGAAGCGCGTTTATACTTTCCCCAGGTCAGGGTTAAAATAGCCACGCCACTTGCACATTTTAAAGTACTGAGGAAAGCAGCAGCCGTTCACAGGAATAGTCAATGTAAAGACATCCAGCCAAGGCAAGTACAGGAAGTCAGTATTTCCCATTGTCAACCTTCATTCTTTGATGTTCAAATAAAGTACGTTTCCTGATTAGTCACAAGAGTGCACACCATGGGGATATCAGGAGAAAAAAAATTCAAAAAGCAGAGCATATGCCAGGCTGTATCTAAAAATGTTTTTATAATGTGATTTCAAAGACTATAAGAACATAATGTGTGACACTGTCATAGGAGTCTTTAGAGACAACAGGAGTCGATTCTTAACCTGATAATTATAAAATAAAAATCAGCAATATTACAGGCTAAATGACACAAACAGACTTCTCCAGTTTAGCTTGTCTGCATGCAGCTCACTTATAAACTTCAAAATCTGTGGCCATCTGGCTCTTCTTCTTCCCCTTCCTTCCCATTGACGCCCCCAGTCCTTTTCAAATCCTTAGAAGGTGAAGTCTTTGGGGATCTCTTAGGTCAGGGATTTCATTTTAAAATCTCCATAACTTATTTTTCAATTACACTCACTTTCAAAGTCATTCTGCACCTCACAGTCAACAGGATTATCTTTATTCAAATAGTTTTGCACGTACGTTGATTTAATCCTGCAGTTTCCCCTGTGACCATAACTTAAAGCCCATTGAGTCAGTATCAATGATCAACCCTTCCTGTGTTGTATCACCTGATTGATATGTACAGTATTACTTCCTATTAATTTTTCTACATTTTGTTTATAAACTTATTGCAACCAAGTGGCTGTGTAATTTGATTACATAAAAGGTTAACATTTTAGTTTTACTTTCCTTAAACATTTTTGACCTTTGCCAAATATCTTAGTGTCAAGAACACACACTAACACTGACCCTGTTTATTTGATTTGAGTTGTTTTCAATGGAAATACTGGCACACTTCAGCCAGGAATACCAGATTAAAGGATACTGCCTTCAGAGTGTTTTGACTGAATGGCTTTACTCTTTCAAATAACAGCTCAAATGACAAAGCAGCAGCAGGCTGTGGTGCAGACAGTGTGGGTTACCCACTTTAGCTTTGAGGTAGGCAGTGTACTTGTTCATTTGGTACCCTATTTAATGACTAATTAAATGTGACAAATTAGATTTTTTTTTTATCTTACTCCTGCCACAGAAGATATTTGCAGAACAAGTGTTTAATACTGATACAGGATTTTGTTACTGCTGTTATTAAAAGTGAAAAATGACAACACAGATAACATTAAGGTATACCGACAAAATGTAGTTTTCAGTAAATGGTCTTGCTTCTTTCACTTATCATTAATGTTTTATCATATGCATTTAGCTTATTTCTAACATCTTTTATATCGGTCTTAAATTTTTGTTTTTTATCCCCATTATCAACGAACACCAATATGGTGCTCAGTTAATTGTGCACCCCTACCCAAAGTCATTTCATATCTCCTTTCAAACATTACAACACAATAAGTTCATCCAGTTGGTCACCTTTAAATGATATCAGAGAATTTTTTGCCTTAATAAGAAGTAAACTTTGTTAAGATAAAGACAACATTCATCATGTAATAGGGAGACATTAAAGGTGGACTCTTGGTCAGGTCAAGTGTGTTCTTCAAATACAAAAGGCTCATTTCGGGGACATACTTCTCCAGACAGAGGATGTGTTATTTTGTGATCACTCCTTTACAGAAGTTACTACCATAATGCAGGCATTTAATATGGCATATGACAAGCAGTAGGCAAGCAGATTTCTGTAGCGGGTAAAAAAATGGATATTAAATCTCAGTGTTACAGGAATATAAGACATTTGACAAACAAGAGGATTAAGAGTCCATTAAGCCTGTTTGTTTAGCTAATAGCTAAGCTGTTCCAATATCTTATCATCCAGATTCTTCTTAAAGGTTGTCAAGGTTTCTGTTTCACCAGCAGGCCCAATCCCCATTTATAATTCACTATGTAATCCTAACCAAGACAATTAAATGTCTTTGCTCCACCTATAAAAAAAGATATATACACTATTGTGCCATACTTGACAAATTTCAATAATCGTGTGCAACCAGAACTACAGAAGCTTCATATTTCAAGTTTAGTATGATAAGTAAATTAAATTAGTATTACAGTACAATCTTTTATACCATACCAGTCACCTTGGTTATATATTTATGCAGCATTATCAAGAAAATGATAGATTCTTGAAAGATGTTTCCTTGAGGTTCTCTGTCAATCACAAGATGTCCTTGCTTCCTACCTTATGAAACCTACAGAATTCCCAGTCTTGGAGCTTCCCTCAATAAGAAAGGCTAACTGTTTGGCAGTGACACAATGTCAAAGTGGTTTGGGTCCTGTCGCAGAGGTCTGGATTTGAATCTCAGGCCTGTTCACTGTTCTCCTTGTGACTTGTCCCCTAGACACACGTTCTACAAACTGGCCTCATATCAATATCTGCACAAGTGTGTTCGTCCAGGGTTGGAACCATGCAGCTGGAATAGGCACCAGCTCCCCATGAAGCTGATAAGGGAAGGCAGTGGGTGATGTACGCCTCAACCTCTGACACTAATGCCTACCCCTGGCTCTATAAATCTAGACACAATTAAGGACAGAAGGGCTTTCTACAAGCAAAGAGACTTACAATCCAATTTATTCCCATACAGCTCACTTCCACTCAAAAAACAAGCAAGGTACATCAGTGTAGAACACTCAAAAATCAATACAAAATAATCTCTCACTTAAATCTCCCTACAGTACACAAAGTCACATAAGAAAAACACAGTCTTGATATACTGTTTAGGAATAGTTATTACATTCAGTATGTTTGAACTGACAAGTGAAACACAAATACATAATCAGTGTTTCTGGCACTCTTCAAACAGTGGCACAGTGCTAAATAAAGTCCACATGTCTGTTTTCTTCATTTTTTCCATATTTTAAAAAAAAAAAACTTCAATATTTGTTCCCTGTGTTAACAGCCAAGGATGCTGACACATTTCTAGAATTAATTTACCTAACTTTTTTCACAGCAGAAACTCTACAGTAAATTGTGCTGTACAACGCAATAGCCTGACCCCCAATAAACACTGGCAGCTGACTAAACACAAGCGAGTAAGAATATAAAAAAGCAGGCGACACTGCCAAGCCCAATTACACTGCGAGATGCTCCCAACAATTTAATGTATTAAGATTTTGGCATACATGAATTGAACACACAGATCTCAGAATGCTAAACGCATTGTCCTAAATAACAAGATTCTATCATTTCATTCAGCCTTCCATCCATTTTTTGAATCTATCTACCTTTTCTAATATGGAGTAACAGGCAGCCTGAGATTATCCTGCCAACATCAGTCATAAACCTGAACTGTGAGAAACATCAACCCAAATTAGATCAGTTCTGGGATGTGCGTGGACGGAGGTGTCCAGCTGGAGAAAACGTTTGAGGAACTCATCCCTGCTCCTTAACCATTGCCACACCACACAGCCCCCACCATTAGACTTCATTCATTCTCTCTACAGTACTGTACATCCATTATATTATTTTGCTTTTTAGACGTTTTAACAAGTTATCCTGTACCCGCTGAAGCCACTTAAGATTTTAATTAAACATTAAATGATATAAAGTAGGTCCTTCAGTATCAAGAACTGAATAGCGGTAATGATTATACTTTATTTAAAGCCAGGACTTTGTCTTGACTTGTGGTGGTTGTTCACCTTTTCAAACTTGTACAGCATGTTGCTGTCAATGTGAAAATGGTGTCAACTTACTTTTCTAAATCAACTAGCAGTAGCAGAAGTACAGAGAAAAGCAACAGAGTGCAGTAAAATTCTTACTTGCATGTCCAAAGAACAAGTAGCACATTGCCACTCTAGAAGACAGACAGACAGACAGACAGACAGACAGATAGATAGATAGATAGATAGATAGATAGATAGATAGATAGATAGATAGATAGATAGATAGATAGATAGATAGAATTTTTCAGTTTTCTCCAAAAACACCAGGTTTGAGCACAAACATGCACAGTCCTGAATTTAGTGTAAAATGTGCATTTCTGGTAAAAAAACACATCTTGAAGTGTGTTGAAATACCCAAATTCTGTATGATTGCTTTAATTGCAAATAACAGTTGCAATTTTTTCCAAAAACCTGTTTCACGTTTTTAGCTTTTATTTCTGACAGAATAATATTTGAAAGCTTCCTTACAGAGCTGGCAAATCTGAATTTTAAGGAAATTAAATTCTACAATACATGGTTGCTTGTCAAGTTTATTGCTCTAGGTTAGTTTCTAAATGATTGTTGAATTAAATGGTGCCAGCAAGAAATCCTTGAGAGGAAAATACTACAAATGTTGCTTTAGAGCCTGAATAATCACAAATACAAGATTGAATTGAAGATATGAATAATCCATCCTTCTATTTTCTGAGGCTATTTACTTGGTCAGAGGGATCTGGCGCTCCCCCTGAAAGCTTTGGAAGCAAAGCAGGAAGCAGTTTAGGATGGGACACTACTACGTAGTTCACAGGACACTTTGTCATTTTGCACTGGTTTATCAAGATCAAACAATTAAAAAGCCACCACTTTGGGACGTGGCAGGAAACTAGAAAGGGGAGAATTCTGAAAACTGCGCATAGTGACCCAAGAATTGACAGCTGGATCTGTGCCACCAAGCCCTGTCCCTATTTATACTGAAAGATATTTAAAATTGAAATATTCTTGATTTGGACATAACAGCTCAAACTAAAAATAAATAGAAGCACAGACATTTTTTAACCTTGCATCTGCTTATCCACCATCAACCCTACTTAATTCAGCTGCAGATTGTGAGGAGCTTTGAGGCAAGACGCGGTACCAGTCACTCCTTACCACACTCCGTCATAAAGAGCCCCATTTCTAATTATACAAAATTATATTTGTCATTTAAATATTGACTGATTTTCAAATCACAAATGAAAATACAGATCATTTTGACACAAGAACACTTAGAAAACAATTAACATTTCCCTGTGTTGCTGTAACACATTTTTACCATATTACTTTTATGCAATTTACTGATGATACAAGGCTTTAGACCTTCATCTATAATCATGCTGTGGTACCACACAGGAGCAATGACTGGAGAATTCGGCAGGTTCACACTGCGCAGATTGCATTTACAACTCGCACATCTGATTTTACAATTGTAGATGGCACTAATTGATGTACTAGCCAGTTTGGCTCATTGTGTCTGTTCAAAAGGACAAATTGCAAGAAAAGTGGGTAGACACTGAAGGGAGGAGGGTTGCTTCTTTACAATTCATAATATGGGTCAAACTATTCCTTTTTGTGTTTTACTAGCCAAAGCAAAGAAAAGCTTATTTTTTCCCTATTCTTTTTTCTGCAAAGGAAAAAAAGACAAAGGGAGCAGGCATTCATGACATTTTTAAAATTTTTGCAGTGACAGATTGTAGGTAAAGCGCATGGGGATGGTGGGAATTCAGTAGGGGCCCAACTCGATATGCACAATGGGAGGAAGAGTTTCACATGCAGAGTGGGTAAAAAGGACAGACAAAGGAGAAGCCCCGGTTTTATTTTATTTAGTTGGAAAAGACTAAGGCAGGGATGACAAAAGCCCACCTTTTGTGAAACGTCTAAAACACACTGATGAGCAGTCACTGTGCCTGAGACATATGCAGTAATTACCACACTCAAGTAAGCAAATCTGTAGCCACTGCTCCTCTTACAGGCTATATATAGTTGTGAAAATATATAAATAAACAGAAATGAGGAAAGAAACTGGACACTATCTTTTTAAGTTTACAGAAAGTCATATGGCATTACTCATTCCATATCATTACATTTCAGAATTTCTTTCTCTTACAAATTACTAGTCGAACCAACAGAAGGTTACTCTACACATACTGTGATTTCCCTAGAAATACAAGTAAAACAGAACGGCCTTGCAACAGCAGGAAATTTTGATTAAATAAATCTGAAAATCTGAAAATAAGATATGAGCTGAATTGAAACGCTAATCTATTCTAGCCCCCTTATATCACTGAATGTCTAAGACAAGGAGGGAGATACTGTAGATGGGAGAGTTTACATCTGCAGATAAAGTACTCTTTGAGATTCACTTCATTCTCACCCATAACCACATGAAAATGTGATACATCATTATAACTACTGTACCAATGTTATTAAGTGAACATGATGATGTCACCCACTGCATTGTAAAAGAGTGATGGTAGCATCCCAGCCGACAAAAACTATACTTTAGCTCGGTAGGTTAAGTTCTTCATTTTTCTCAACAAAATGTTGTAGATTGTTGTGCAAGAGGTTACCAACCTGTAATTGACATGGTACAAACCTGTTGGCATAGAAGCTATAGTGACTTAATAATGTTAATAATTTGAGAACTGAACATTGCAGTAACATTACTATCTGAAACCATAAGAAATGGCTTAAGCTTTCAGGGCTACACAAATGTTCATTAAGCTAAGATCATGTCTCAGGCTAAAGAGCAAAGATGCTGTGTTTCAACTTCAGGAAGGTGTCAACCTGTGGTAAGCATTTCAGGTAAGCGTGTCACCAGCCTATTACACTGGTAACAGAAATCTGTAGTACTTCACAGGAGACAGTGACTTTAAAAGGAGAGAATGCAACAATAAAAAAGATAAAAAGTGAACTTGGTGCATTAGGTGAAGTCAGTGAAGTAGCCACTCCTGCACTAAAGGAGAGACATACTTACTTACTTAGACCTGGCTTAGACTTAGGACTTCCTGTACATACTGGCACATTGGGCCACTAATAGATACCATTGAATTCGATCAGATGCTGCATCTTCTGCATTTTCCAATTTGATATTGGCAGACAGGAGATCTTCTTGGAATGTCACTCCCCAAGTCCTTGTTGGTATACCGACTTTCCACATGCCTTTATGCGGTATCTGGTACATTGCAGTTTTTGGTAGATGCAGAATGTGCCCTGCTTGTCACATTCAGCGTTCTGTAACAAGAGTTTGTGACATCCTAGAGCCACTGCATTGCCGGATCTCTTGATATGGTTCAAGTAAGAAATGTGAAGTGATCACATTACCATAGACCTGGGTTCTACTCTCTCTGCATGTTAGAGACATAGCTCAAGAACTAGTAAGAACACTAGATAGATAGATAGATAGATAGATAGATAGATAGATAGATAGATAGATAGATAGATAGATAGATAGATAGATAGCTTATCTACATTATATGCACTGCAGATGTCCATAATAGAGCTGAAGTCTGACCTAATGAATAAAATAAACCTAATCAGTTTTATTACACAGAATTTCAAGATTTTTGAAGCTCGAATATTAAAATTGACTGTAGTGGACTGCAAGTTACAGCGCCAATGTAAACCTCAGACACCCCATTTTCCTTAAAACAAAAATAGTAGATAAGGTTCTAAAGATAAAAAGATTTAGCCACAGCTCTACAACACATTCCTTATAACAGTAATGAGCTTTTTAATTACCTGTCTGTCACATCCTACTCATTGTTTACGTATTCTTTTTTATTACCTTGAGGCTGTGTTTCTTAGTAGGTGATATTGTCAGATGGTTTTAATAGTAGAAATATTCTCTTCAGAATATCTCATTAAAAAATAGGATTTTTCAAAAAGAAATATTGCCTTTATAATATAAGAAATGCAATGCCCAGGGAAAAAATTAAAAAATAATTTGCAATAGTGTGCAAGGTGTTCAGTTTTATAATGTTTCAACAAAAAAAAAAAAAAATTACATAGAAATGTTTAATCATTTTTTTTTTAATTTTCACAACTACAAAATCAACTAATTCATTAAGACGGTATGTGCAGTTATGAGTTCTTCAGAAAATTTAATTTGGGGTGCATGGGGTTTTGTCCAGAAGACCCTGCATCTGATTCCAATCAGTAGGATACAAGACAAAGAAAGGCACCAACCTCCAAATGGTACTGAGAAAGAAATTATTGTGACATCTCTGGGTGCCCTGGTTTCCTCCCACTGTCCAAAGACATTCTGGTTAGGTGAACTGGTAATGCTAAATTGGCCCTATCGTGTGTTTAGTATGCGGGAGTGTGTATGTGTGTGTTTGCCCATGCGATGGACTGGTGCCCTGTCCAGAGGTTCCTGTGTTGCACCCTATGCTAGCTGAGATGGGCTCCAGCACCCCCTACAACCCAGATCTGGATTAAGTGGTTTAGAAAATGACTTCACATCAAGGTTATTCGTTTTTAACCAATGAGCTTGATGCTTAGCCCCGACATCATAAAGCAAGGAGCATGTGTATTAAGGCACATGAAGTCACATGTTTTAGTAACAGTTTTCAAACATCTGTTTACCTAAGGTATTTAAAGATAAACTCGGTGGATATTGCAAGTGTTTTTCTGAATGACAAAGCAAGGGGCCCTTAGCTTTATGATGTCAATTGCTAACTTAAAATCTGATTGCATTATGGTAAATTACTGTTCTGGAAGACAATTTGGATGTGGTTTCAGAAATCTAATAACAGATCCACCACTTACATATATGCTCCCTTACTCATTCATTCAGGGCCAGCTTAAAGTCTTCAGTCAACCTAAACTGCATGTTTTGAGAATATGGAGTAAAAAAAAGCATAAACCTTAAGAAAAAAATTACACAGACATGGAGAGAAGGTGCATACTCTACAGAAAGAGTTATCAAGTGAGGATCAGAACCCAGTCTCCTTGGCTATGAGGTGCATGTGTGTGTGTATATTCTGTATATATTTATAGAATACAGTAACTACCAAATAATACAAAGAGTACACGACACGTGTTTCGCTCTTATTGGGGCTTGTCAGGTAATTGCACTTTTGTATCCTTCTTGCAACTGAGAGAAGGTGGCGGATGTTTGCTGAGTGGCCGACCAACTACAAGTGCTATCTGGTAGGTAACCACCTAGTAATCAGATTGCGATTCAGACTTAAAAAGAAATATTTTCACCTCACATTTCTCTACCTCTCTCTCACACTTTTACCTTCTATTGAACTTAGCTATTCATTGCCAGTAAGTGAGCCTTCACCCCCAATTATCTTCCTAGTTCTGGACTCAAAGTCAATCTCCAGGTCACTTTACACTATACTTGGAAATCACTTCAAGGGTTATCATCAGCTATATTTGTACTTTCAAGATACCAAGCATGAACATCTTCTAGGGGCTTCTGGTGTCCATAATAATAAAACCCAAGCCTTCAGCTTTTCATAAATGCTGTCATAAATCTGAGTTACAGATCATGTAGTTTTATTTGATATTTGTCACTTAGTTTTTTTTTTATTTTTATATGTTTTTGCCACTTTGTAATGCAATTTGGTATGGCCTTTTCATGGTCACAGCCATGTTGTTTTGGCATAGAAAGAAAAGACAACAAAATGCATGCCTAGCAATTTTTGTAGAACCCTTTGCTTTTTGACCACACATTTTGTTTAATGTATTATTGACCTTTAAATTTGGTCTCTTGTTTCCTTTCCAGTTTTCAGAACTTTGCCTATATTTACAGCTTGATTTTTATCTGCCTCGTTTTTTAAAAAAGGGAAAGTTTTTCATCCCTGGTCTCATTTTTCTTCTCTCACTGAAGCTTTTGCTCTATCAAACCATATATCATTAGAAATGGAGCAGAGTTCAGCTGCCTGTTCACCAATGAGTGGGACACAGACCCCGACGGCCCTGATTAGTGTACAGGTCTCCTGCCAACTCTTCCCTAGCTCATTCGTCAACAGGCAATCTGGCCCAAGCCTTCAAAATAAACTGTCACATGCTATCACCTGTCAGACAGAAGATCCTTCAACTCCTTGCTTCTGCAAAGGATGAGACATTCCTGGCAATTCCCAAGATCTTTACCCCTATGGTATGCTAACTGCCAACGTCACGTCTCTCTTGTTTTCTCTCTTACTTGAGCTGGCACCCTTCAGCCACTGTTTTCCCAAGTGGCTCTCCTGTTGCCAAAATGGCTTACTTGTCCCAGAGTGCCTCCTTTCAGCCAGGTAGCTATATTATATAGACCACATTTAACACATCGTTACTGTAAATATACACATACAGAAGTGTATGTTTTATATGTACATATGTACAACTACATCTGTTGTTTCACTGACAAAGGTAATATTTTCTGTGAAAATGACATCAGAAAGAAAGGAAACTTATTGTACTGCACAAGCAGAGACTGTGGAAATTAAAATACAATGCCAAATAACAATTACACATCTTGAATAAAAGTCAGCTATTTCTTAATTGGCATATTTCACCATGAGTAAGAGCAAAAAATTAACAATTCTATTGCTGAAACATTTTACAGTAAAGGGAAAAATGATGAACTCTACTCCACCAAAAAATCATTTTATAGTGGAAATCTGGCATGTCTTCAAATGACAAGGAATAAATTTGTGGATTAAAAAGAGAGCACTGGAAAGCTTAAAATCAAGAGCACATCTAAAGCTCAGATTGTGCATTTTGGTAGCCAGAAGCTAGGTTTCCCCAGTGTCTTATTCAGATGCTTTTTCAATGAAGCAAGGTAGTTATTTCATCTACTGTGAATAAGAAGGTACTTTCAGACTCACACCAATGTCAGAATGAAGAAGCGTGTGCTGTTATCTGTCTGAAATGCATTTTCTGCATCATTCTGGAGGGCAGACTCTTGAGATGAATGAAATCTACTGGATTGGATTCACTTCACTGTCAGAGACGTGAACCCACTAGAGGACTTGATAATTGCACAAAGCAATGACAAAAATCTGAGGAACTAGCCACCTCTAAAATTAGTGCAAACGTTAATGTCATTTGTAACTTTGCATTTGCCTCCCATATGTATATCTGGCCTTTTTTTTTCTTTTTAACTTGTCTATTTCAGTTCAGAGCCCTGGGAAGCCACATTCTACGCTAGCAGCATAATAATAAAAAATGTCTTCGAGTATATAGTGAAACAAGCATTCAAGGACACTGGAGGAAATGAAAGGGGAATGTGCATTTAGGACTGAATTCAGGAAACACTTCTTCACACAATGGGTCGTGGGAATCTGGAACAACTAATTAGTAATTTAGTTGAAGTTGAGACTGTGATCATTTTAAAAATGTTTGGAATAAGTTCTCAGAGAAGTACTTCATATGCTAAATAATAATAATAAAAAAAAACAAAACTACCATAGGTAGTAGCCACATACTGTATTTATAAGGGCCATAAACAATGGAATGATCAAAAGAGACATCCCATTAGTCTAGACATTGCAAAAACTCATTATTTTACCATGGTCTTAACCTTGCTAAAGCTCCTGGTGCAGCAGTGGTCTGTCTGTCTGAATATAAACCCAGGGACATTATGCTCAGACTATATAATGCACTAGTAAGACCATATCTGGAGTATTGTGTGCAGTTCTGGTCACCACAGTACAAGAAAGACATAGCAGCACTTGAAGCTGTGCAGCAAAGAGCAACCAAGTGCATCCCAGGACTCGAGGATGTGTTCTACTCCAACAGGCTCCGAGAATTAAACCTGTTTAGTCTCGAGCAGAGAACACTGAGTGAGGACCTAATGTAGGTAATTAAAACCTTCAAAGGCACTGATAAAGTAGATATTCTTTCACCTTAAGAGTAAATCTCATATTCAAGGACATCAGTGGAAATTAAGGGGAAGTGCATTTAAAACGGAGGCCAGGAAGCACTTCTTGATGCGAAGACTCATGGGAATCTGGATCAAACTGTAGAGACATGTACAGTAGCTGAAGAAGAAACCTTGACAACCTTGAAGAAGTATCTGGATGAGATATTGGGACAGCTTAGCTATTAGCTACATGAACAAGACTGATATTGTTTGTCACATTTCTTATGTTCTTATGTGTCATTTTTGGATCTTTGTTATGGAGACCATCTACACGGAGTCCACATGCTATCTCTGTGTATGTCTGGGTTTCCCAAAGGTACCCTGGTTTGTGCTGAGCTAACTAGTGACTCTTTAGGCAGTGTTTTTATATGAGTGTGTACTGTGATGAACTGGCACTCCATCCTGGGTTGGCACCCGCCTCTCTAAAGGCCCCATAACCATGGTTCTGGAATATGTAGGTTCCAGAAATGGATAAATTATCCTCATAGTAATAGATAATATAATCACTGCCTTTAACTTTTCTTTCTTTATCTACTTTTTGTCCATTCATGACCAGTTGAGAAATTACTCCATATTACATGTATCATGACAAACAGGTGGGTATAGCATGATCCTTGCAGGTACTGATTTCAAAGAGAAATGGGAAAATATTTTGATTTTACATGAAATTTTATTTGCTTCTACCCAAAATTAGATAAGAATCTGCACCATGATTAATGGGTATAACTCCATCCCTGCTTCCGCCTCTGCCTTTTGTAGTCACCAGCCTTTTTAAACAGCACCTCAACCAAAATGCCGTCATTCTACTATCACACTCAGTGAAAATGGCAAAACGCTGTAGTCTAATGCACCACCCTTTACTCTCCATAGTACTTTGCCTGATGGTTAATAAATGGGATACCCACATTCATTTTGTGCAGTTTCCTGACTATACATTGTTTTCCTGTGGTTAGATTGATTTTCTGTTATATAGAAAATTAGAATTGCAGTCATTTTATACACATTTGGTAAGCCATCGATGTAGTAGTTTTCAGTAAATTTTATGGCACAAAATAAAAGGTCAACAAAATGATAATAAAAATGTGTTGTTACTCTTGCCTTAGTCATCTTTACTGGAAGGCCAATTCAACATCAACAGGAAAACCAATCAGTTTGTGCTGACTGAACAGAAAAAGTGCACTGAAAGAGTGATTCATAATGATCCATCTTCCTGTATTTTTAAGCCACTTTATTTCAAAGCTGATTGTCTAAAAGCTCCATTTCCCAATTTTACATGTAATACAAGATGTACACCTGCACCTCTGTATATAAATGAAACTTGGCATAAGACTGGTAGCAATTCACTGAAGGGTGCGCTGATTCATAAGATATTGTTTGTAAGAAATACTGTAGATGCTCAATAATATTTTTGTTTCAGTGGCAACAGACCAATTAAGGATGATTACAGTTGTGCTGTAGTCAGGTGTAATTCAAAAAAGAGAAAAGATTTAACAACAGCACTGAAATTCAATTTAAAAACTGCATAAAAAGCAAAAGCAACAAAGTGCACTCGTTACACATACAAAATTCATAGCCACTCACAGTGTATCATTTTATAATCAGCAATGAACATAACTGGAATTCTTCAAGAAAACCCACCCAGAGACAGGAACAGCATGTAAACTCCACATAGCCAGTAAGGATGTGAGTGCTGACCACTATGTCACCCATAAAAAGTTACAAGTCAAATTGTGAAACTACAGTAAAAAAATGGTTCTTATCTAGACAGTTGTAACAGCACTTGATCCACAGTTTGATTTCTAGCTGGGATGCCTTGTTTGTTCAAAACAGTCCAAGCACAGGTATTGATCAGTCTCTACTATACTAGAGACTGTGGGATCTCTAAATTGTGCCCAATTGCAAGTAAATGTTGTTCTTGATATGCTCAAGATCTTTGTGGCCCCAAAGACAAAATGTGGGGAAGATGTGCAGCTACAATGAGAATATTGCTTTTTTTGATTATGTCATATGAACTTTCCAAGGCCTGTTTTTACTCTCAGAAATGAAAATGCCCTGAAACCCAAAAGTGTAATGCAAAAACGAATCCTACTCAGTTACTTTGTTAAACAGTTTGTATAAAAGAAATATATTACAGTTTATTTCTTTTACGCCACAAAAGGTTTAATTGTTGTCAAGTCCATCCATCCATCCATCCATCCATATCCAAACCGGTATATCCTAAATATAGGGTCACGGGGGTCTGCCGGTGCCAATCTTAGCCAACACAGGGCGCAAGGCAGGAAACAAACCCTGGGCAGGGCACCATCCCACCGCAGGGCGCACACACACAACACACACATACACCAAGCACACACTAGGGACAATTTAGAATCACCAATGCACCTAACCTGCATGTCTTTGGACTGTGGGATGAAACCCACGCAGACACAGGGAAGGACCCGGAAAGCGAACCTGGGTCACCTAACTGTGAGGCATGTTGTCAAGTCTTACACTGAAAATGTAATTTGAAGGAATGAAATAAAAATCATGGAAAGTCCAGTTTTAAAATAGGTTAATATGTCAGACAAAATGGCTGTGCTTGTCATTATACATTCACCTTGATTAAAGGACAAGTGTCTGTTTATGTCTGAACATCTTTGTGTCTTGTTCCTGTGTCTCTAGTATATGCCATTTGGTATAGTATTTGTACAAACAGGAGAAGGTCCTCACTTGGGGTGTGTCTAAAAGTAGGCAGTGTTAAAACATTTACCTCCACCTATAATTTATACCTCCACTCAAATGTTGAAAATTGCACGTTTATGTGACTTAATTTACTTGACAATCATCATTATTTGAGTCAGATAACCCTCCTACAACAATATTCTTAATCGGAATCTAAGAAAGCATATTGGCCTTACAGTTAAAGTAGCCTGACAATTCTCACTACAAGCATGTAGAAGAAAGTGTCCTGCCTTTGGACTATAGAAAGAGTTAAACGTTTAACTGACCCATGTTTAACCAAGCCCCGTTCCACAAGCTGCATTAACAGATATATGAAAAACAGTGCTAATGTCTATGATGCACCATCTGTTGGAATGAAAAATACAATGCAATTTATAGCTACATGCATTATCAAATGCATTCAAAAAGATGGTGTACTGCAAACATTAACAATGAACATGCTGAGGACAATGTTGATCACTTAGATTTCAACCTGTCTTAGATGGCTAGCACAGCTAGCACTTGAATATCATATTAATGAATAACATTTTATGCAGGTCACAGGTTTGAGAAATCAGACAATATACAGTACACTTATATAAAATAATGTGTGTTCTCATTTAAGTGCTAAATTAGAGTTAATTTCTCATTCACAATTCCCGTTACCACTAATCTATCACTCCACAGGTGTAGCATCATGGCTTCATATCTTGTCCCTCATCATTGTCTTTGTGCACTTTGTACATTCTCACTGTGTCTGTGGCGGCTTGCCCCATGAATCTGTGTGTTAGGTTAATTGTGTGAGTGAGTGTGTGTGGAGCCTACTGACCTGAATTAGATTAAATGAATTCACCAAAGTTTTATTGATTCTCTACAAATCATTCATTTGAGTTTACCTATTTTATCCCTCTCACTGTCCTATTTTCTTTCCAGTTCTACTCTTTTAATGCGTTAGAAACATCGCAAATGAAGTTAAAAAAAAAACAAAAAAAACGGAGCCTTAATTGCAGAACTGACACATCCAAAAAAGTAAGGAAAAACCATTGTGCACAACTAACCATCTTTAGGGATACGTAAAAAAAGGGTCACTTGCTTGGCATTTTAAATACCTTAATAAAGGCCCCAACAAAGACTTGATTGCCTATAATCACAGCATGAGCCGATTTGCTAGTCAGTAGGCATGACAGAAATGTCACACATCTGGGAAATTGCAAGACAAAAATCTTTTTTCCTCATGCAGAAGCTGTACTAATTAAAAAGAAAACTGATTAGAGAGAGGCAGTTTCCATAACCTATAAAACCCAATATCAAATGTGCTCTAGGTTAAAATGTAAACAAGTGCAAACTGGGTCCATATGAAAACGTGGCACTTTCGAACTTCTTGGCAGCAACAAAATCAGCTGTAAAAATAACAGCTTCGCATGCAGCTCTGTGGTAAGCTGGCCACCCAGGTAAAACACATGGTGGCTCATTTTAATGATGCCCATTTAAGCAACAGATGAAAGTTCTTCTCACAATAACCTGAAATCAGCCGCAGGAATATCTTGGGCAATGCAAGCAATGCCACGGAAAGAATTTCAGTGTCCATGCTGAGTCTGCTGTACGTTTCACCCTCAGGTTTCTGGTCAATCACTGCCAGGTGTTTTATAAAATGTTTCATTGGTAGTTACAGTACATGGGAAAGTCTTAACCGATGAATTTCTCATGATATAGGACTAAATTTCTGCTCGCCTGGTATATCTCCTAAAATGATATCTACAGTAGGTGTAAATTGAACATATTAGAATAAAACAAAAAAAAAAACAGCTGGCCAATCTTCCAAATGAGATGAGTAAGTATGTTGGCCCTTTTCTCTGCAGTGGTTTCTACCATTAGTTTACTGCTTTGGTGAGTCTGATTTCTGTCCTGCTCACTAATTGTCCTATTGTGTTCCATTTTTACTTTCTCATATATGAAGTACAGGGAAAGTATCGTAATCGTCTAAAGATTTGATGTCGAGATTTTGATTAATCTCTACGTTTTAGACCTCCTTGACTTTCTCGTATACGAAGTATAGGGCAGTGGTTCTCAAACTGTGGGGCAGGCCCCCCTAGGGGACATGAAGATGTGAAAAAAAGAAAACAAGAATCGAAAATATGAAAAATACATCTATTGAAACCAAAACAAATTAACTTAAACTACATTCTGATACTAGAAAAATATAGAGTTAGATAAATGTCAATAAAAGTTAAGTAGGTATAATAAAATATGCATCTATGATATATCAGTAATTAAAAAAGAACAAATTGGTGTTAGTGGGCTCCTTTCAAAAAAACATTAGTTGGGCGCGATTAGAACTGTTATGAAAACTCGGGTCGCAAATACTGAAAGGTTGAGAAACGCTGGTATAGGGAAAGTATTGTAATCATCCAAAGATTTGATGTCGAGATTTTGATGAATCTCGATGTTTTAAACCTCCCTGACTTTCTTGTACACGAAGTATAGGGAAAGTATTGGAATCCTACAAAAATTCAATTTTGAGATTCTGATGAGTCCGAAAATACCATTTTTGGAATTATGTCTGTGTGTCTGTCTGTTTGTGTGTGTGTATGTAAACACTACAACCTGACGCTTTCACTTAGGTCAACCAAATTTTGCATACAAGTATTAGGTACAAAACCGTAGATTTCTATCAAGTCATTGTTTTGCGGTTTACACCGAAATATCCATCCCCGTATCTGAGTATACGAGAAAGTCTAGGGGAGACCACTCCCATTTTTTTGTATGAACTCTGGTTTCTTCCATTATCCCAAAGATATGCAAGTTAAATGAATCAACTTAGCCTGCCTGTTTTCTAAATGTAAAAAAATAGTGTATGTATACAAATGTGCTGTAGCTTGATCTTGTAGGTTACATTGGATAAATGGGTAAGTCAAATATGAAATAATAATAAAATATACCTGTATTTATATAAAAATTATTATTACTTGGTGGTATAGTGGTTAGAACTTCCACCTCATAGATCCAGTGTGCTGCACTTGAATTGCACATCCAGTTATTGTCAGCGTGGTGTTTGCTTTCCCTCCCTATGTTTGTGTGAGTTTCCCTCCCGATACTCCGGTTTACTTCCCAAATCACCATAGAGGGGGATGCAAGATTTTGTTTTGGGGCCTCATTCTTCATGTGTGTTGTAAAGCTAAATATTTACAGGTGTCAAAAATTGTATGTTTGCACATGCTTAGGTCCCACTAGTAGTCGGGGCCCCTATGCAATGCATACTCTGTGTACCCCCTTTTTGTGCCACTGCCTGCATGTTATGTTAACTGGTCATCCTTGTTTGGACATATGTGACTGTGTGTATGAGCCCACCGTATGATGAACTGGCATTCTGTCCAAGTAAGGTTCCCTCATTGGGCCAAGGCACTGGCACCACATGCCAATGAATTTAATTAAGTGGGATTAAGAATATTTTGTTGTATTTAGTGTTATGTTAATTAATTAACAATTCCAAATCTACATCCACGGTGCTACGCTTTTGTTTTAAAATGTAGACATTAGTCGCCATTTTCCGTCCTCACTACCCCAGTATTTTTATCCCCCAAATAAGAAGACATTTTCAAAACACACTCCATAGCCAAATACATTTTAAATCATTCACTCACTATTGCATTGTGGATGGGTGAAAATGAAGACTCCTAAAAACACTGAATCTAATTGTGCTCTGATTGGTTCACACTTATTTCATAGTTCTTTGTGAGTAGATCCTGCTCATTGCAACATCTAATTTCTTGACTGGCCAGCTTTCACAAAAGAAAATTATAATCCAAAAGAGCAGATATAGAAAATTTGCTGTCCATGGTGCTCATTCTTTTACTTACCTGCATCTAAATAGCGTTTTGCACAGTTTTAATGCTGCACACATAAGAACATAAGGACTTAAGAAATTTGATAAACGAGAGGAGACCATTCAGTCCATCAAGCCCATTTGTTTAGTTAATAGCTAAGCTGTCCCAATATCTCATCCAGATTTTTGTTAAAGTTTGTCAAGATTTCTGCTGCAACTCCATGTCTCGGTAGTTTCTAGCAGAGTCCCACAAATCTTTGCATAAAGAAGTGCTTCCTAGCTTCAGTTTTAAATACACTTCCCCTTAATTTCCACTGATGTCCTTGAGTACGTGATTCACCCTTAAGTAGTAAGAATTTTGCTGGATCTACTGGATCAATGCCATTGAGTATCTTCAATACCTGGATTAGATCCCCATGCAGTCCCCACTGCTCAGGACTAAACCAGTTTAATTCTCTGAGTGTGTCAGCGTAGGGCATGTCCTTAAGTCCCAGGATGTACCTGGTTGCTCTCCTTTGCAAAGTTTGAACTGCTGCTATGCCTTTCTTGTACCATGGTGACTAAAACTGCACACAGGCACAAAAGGTAAATAGTACACTGGTCACTGCAGTTTTCAGATTGCAGTTAATCCTTTGACCAACAAGGTTACCATCCCCTCATGGATATTTCCACTGGTGAGCACATACCCAGTGTAGGCAAATGTCCACGTCATCCGCGTTTTTGGTCATGTTAGTGATGGTGGAAATTCTTTCATAAATGATGTGAGAACACTAGAGTAGTTGGACATCTTTACATTTAAAAACAAACATATTAAAATAAAAATGTAGTAGTGCAGACATTGCTTAAATGTGGCCTTTAAGAGTGTGAGTGAATGCTTGAATGTGCTCTGTGGTAGACTTGCACTCCGTCTAGTGTTGGTTCCTGCCTTTTATGCAACGTTGCCTGAATAGACTTGGCCAACGCCCGATCCTGAAAGCGAAAATTTAGATAATAAACACACACATATGCAGCTAAGCACGTAAAGACTTCCTGTTCATTCTCATTTTCTTGTTAACTCACTTAGCCTTTTAAGATTAACTTAACACATACACACAAATGATTTACATGGCCAGACAGCTGTCTTAATTAAAACTTGCCAAAGAAAAGTTAAGCCTGTATGGCTAATAATATAAGCAAATAAGAAGAGATTTTACAACAACATGCCACTCTGTTTAAAATACTTTAGCTTACCAACTCCAAATAGTTTCTAAATTTATTTATTTTTGTTCATTATTGACTTATGTTGAGCAAGAATTGTGGTTTTGTAGTTTTACTCCATTTCTAATATGTTTAACACTTGTTACTGCATATTGCAGCAATACTTTTTGACTACTTATTGCTGTTACTGCCAACAGAAAATTTTTTTTTTTTTTGAGGATGGGCGAGACACTTTGTTAATAAAATAAATTATTTTTTAATTAATACTGTAATTGTTGGGCAGCACAATGGCACTGTGGTAAGCACTACTAGCACAGAGTGCCTGTGTAGGGCTTGCATATCCTCCCTTGTCTATGTAATTTTTATCTCTGCATACTTCATTTTTGCTGCTACAGCCAAAAGTCACAAATTCTGTGTTAACAGAAGACTCCAAACTGGACTCTGGGTTTGCAAGTCAGGATGCCCTGCAATGGGATTAAAAACTAACCACTGGCAGTTCCCATCATAAACCCTTGACCAGCTTGACTCTGAGCTGTTTAAACAGGTTAGAATATGGATGGATGGATAGATGAATGAATGGATTACAATTATTGTTAATGCTGTCTTAAGACTAAAAGGCCATATACAGCTACTACCGCAGGCAACTTGTTCCATATGTACACCACATTATTTAGCCATTGTTAGATCAATTTAAGTGAAATACCGAGGAAGGATTTGGATGTAGTACCACAACTTAACTGTTATTCCAGTCCACTGTTAACCAGAAAGACCAAAATCCAGAAGTAGACCGTTAACTTTGGCTTCTTGTTGCAACCAGTTAAATCTCAGCTAACTGTCAGAAGGGCATCATTTGTTGGATGGCCACTGATGAAGGCAGGTTGGTGCTGTAAGACTCAGTTGTTTTTTTTACCAAGGATGAATTGACTATGGTTACCAAAATGCATTTATATTATTCTCTCCCGGTTATTTTCTACAATATCCATTGTAAAACACAGTTGATCAAATTCAGGGTTAAGGGCCATTGTCTAACATTTGTATTAAAATTAAACCAATTCATTATAAGCCATTCAAGCGGGCATGTTGGCAGAGTGGCTAGCTCTACCGTCTCATTGCTATAGGTTATTGGCCTCAAATCCTTCTTATAGTTGTTGTCTATGTAGCTTGCACCATGTGGTTTTAAACCACGTATTCCGAATTTCCTCCCACATTCACTACGACATGCAGGTTTGGTTAAATGGTCATTCTGCACTAGCCCAGTGTGAGAATGTGTGCAGGACTGGTTTCTATGATGGAGTTATGGCCTAGGCAAAACTGATTTCTGCCATGACAGACTTCTTTCCCTGATGACCCTGAATTGAATTAATCACACCTAAGAATGTTATGTTATGATAACTCCATTCAGACAATTTATGTGTGCTTATTTAATATATGCTGCCCAATTTCCCACTTTCTTTCCTTTTGTTTATTAAAACCCTCCTTTGATGTGCTTAAATGGAATGAAATACGCTTCTTTTTTCCCAAATTTGACTCTGCATTGATATGAAATTTAGCCCACTCACAGAGGAATACACTCAAAATACCATTTACAATTATCAATTTACAATGTGACAACTGAGCAAGTTTAACTACCTGAAAACAGAGACCACCAATGCTGTTCAATTCTTACCCTTCAGAGCAACTGATTATTTTCTGACACTAAATGACCTCATTTGCATCACACAGACTTCGGTTCTATTCATCACAAAAACAAAAAGGTCACTTATATGGAGATGAGGTCTGCTGTAATGTGACCATGGAGTGACCTGAAGAAAATCACACAGTAACAAAACTGACAGGCACCATAAAATTGGCCAGTCATTTATTTGTGTACTTAGTTTTTTAATGACAAAATTATACAGAACTATTCACTCAGACACATAAATGAAGATGAAGAACAAAATGTAAATACTAACAGAAGAATCTGAATGTGGTCGGATATTACAAGGAGAAAAGCAAACACCTTCTTTTGCTTTGGCATTGTGACCTGATTAGATTGTGAGATCTCATATGTAAAGAAAATGCTTTTAGGATGCATGCTTTATACAACAGCAATATAAAACTGTTATTTTTATATATGCTATTTCTTGCCTTACTACTTGATGTAAAAACAGGATACAACAGGAAAATATCTGAGCTACTAGGATGAAGTGCAGTTTTTAAATGGCTTACTAATAATAATAACTCTTTACATTTATATAGTGCTTTTCTCAATACTCATAGCGATCTCCATGCTGGGAGGACCTGGGACACAAACCCACGAGGCAGCACTGCTATATATAAGAACTGGTTCTGGAACTGGAGTTTGAAATTTTTTTACATGTAAGGACAAAAGGCACTATACAGCAGAGTGGTAGCTCTATAACCAAGAATCTGTGCTGGTATCTGGAAGACTGCCTGCTCAAATCCTGTTACTGCCGAAGGGATCCTACTCTGTTTGGTCTTTGAACAAGGTTCTTAACCTGAATATTACTCCACGGGTGTTACACAATGGCTGACACTGCACTCTGACCCCCAAAGGTCATGTGAAAAGATAATCTCCCCTCAAGGTATTAATGAAAGTATATCAAATCAATATAATAAAGAACCTCTATAGGTGACTGTCGCAGGTGGCTGGGTGTGGTCGGCAATCAGCCACCTACTTAAGGAGCCGCCGCCCTGCAATCAGGACTGGAGTCGGGTGAGGAGGAGGACAAGGTCGAGGCAGAGGAGGCGAGGAGAGGCCTGAGTGTTGTGTGAAGAGGACTGTGTTTGTTGACTTTGGGGAACTGGGGGTTTGGTGGCGGTGCACTTAACATTTGTGACTTTGTGTAAATAAACGTGGGTGATGACTGAAACGGTGTCCGCCTGTGTGTGTGTACGGGCCGCTATATCTCACGTGACATAAACCAATCCTGGACAGGATACTCAAAACATGTCAGTTTCAGCATGAAAGTCAAAGTGATAATCAGGGTGGAGTATATATTTTGACTTATATTGCTATTTTTTAACCAAGCTATTCAGCATCTAGATGCTGTGACATCATCTTTCCAACAGTACCAAAGCAAAAGGTTTGTGCCTGATTGGCTGGAATCTTTTTTATGTTCCACGCTTTATTTCAGCAGGGTTGAGAGTAGATCTCTATAGCTGGCATTAAGTGAGGTCCTATGACTTGTTTGTGTGCAGATATTACACCACAATTGATGTACTTTTGTTCTATGTGGCTATATTATCAGCTGGGACATTGTACTTGCTAAAAAAAACAAAAATTAAAAAGTATTGCCTTACTCATTTTACCTTTCCTCAGTATAGTAAAGTATAGCCTTTGTGCTGTGAGTGCATCTCAGATTTTACAACCCCAGTAACCCAAGAAGTCGGAAACAGATGACAGTTTCCAATAGTTTTCCACTGACAATGATTGGAATGTACTGTAATTAGTGTGCGCATATTTAAGTCTCAGGTGACTTGTTCTGATGATGTTCTTTGTCACTATTACATAATATCGGGCCTTATACCTCTATGCTCCCTTCTCATGGGTGCCAATCAGCGAGTCACTAACTTCTAATGGGTGCCAATCAGCGGGTCACTAACAAATCTTGGTTAGCATTATATTTGGGTTAAGTCCACAAGCATGGATGAATTGTGAGTGCAGTCTGAACTGAGTGGCATCTGAATGTAAAACCTGTGTCAGTTCCTTATTTTTATCATGTGTGGTAAGCCAGCTAGTAACTCAGCATGTCTCACCCAGTAGATATTAGATTTTGTGAGGCCCAGATCTTTAAGCTTCAGAATCAGTTACGATGAAACAACTATATGAAATGCAAAAAGCTCAAATCATTCTAACAGCAGTCTAACATATATTGGGTGGCATACAATGTTCTGGCATTCAAAGGTAATGTGTAGGTAAAGCCTTTCCGGACACCTGTGGTTAACTTCCACTGCTATGCAGACGATATACGCTTATATCTTAGTACACACTTCACTATAGACTCACCTCCCAGCACACTCACTGATCTCTTAAGCTATGAATGGAAAATAAATTTCTATTACTTAAAGCCAATAAAGCTGAAGTGTTACTAGTAGGCCCAGACTCCCTAGTTCTTCTCCCTAACTACTCTGTTTCTATTGATGGTACACTTGTCAAACCTGGTCCTGTTGTCAGAAACCTTGGTGTTTTATTTAATTTTGAGCTACACATTAGGTCTCTGTCCAAAATTTCATTCTGTCATCTTCATAACATTGCTCACCTCCATCCATTTCTGTCCTTTAGTGACGCTCAAACTCTGGTTCATTGTTTCATAATGTTTCGTATCGATAACTGTAATTCCCTCTTCATTGGCCTCCCTACAAAATCTATACAGTACATTTAGAACTCTGCAGCCAGAGTTCTCACCACACAAAGCATTCTGCTCACATCTCCCCTATTTTCTCCCATCTTCACTGGTTACCGGTTCCATCAAGAATTAAGTTTAAGATTATGCTTCTCACCTTCAAAGCCTAACATAACTTTGCCCCTATCTACCTCACTCAGCTCCTACCACCATACACTCCTTGTTGCTCTCTTAGGTCCTTACGCAGTAATCTCCTTACTGTCCCATGCACCAGACTCTCCACCCCAGGATGCAGGTCCTTCAGTGTTATGGCCCCTCAACTCTGGAACTCTCTTCCTCTGTCTCTCCAAGATTGCTCTTCTTTCTCCACCTTTAAATCTCAACTCAATACTTTCCTCTTTGATGAACTTTTGTCTTCCGTGTGATCTTTATATGTAGTTGTATATATAATGTTATGTATGGTTTGTGAAAGGCGCTCTATAAATGCAACTCATTATTATTATTATTATTATTAACAAATTTTAATGTCACCAATCAGGATGCTTTCTGTGATGATGCAATCAAGGCTCTTGTATTTCCTCAGGAAACTGAAAAATGGAAGGACTTTTCGGTATTTTTTAATACAACCTAGACACAGAGGGAGTCTTAATGTGGATTTCTAAGGCAGCTGTACTAGTTGTTTTGCTAGAAGTTGCAGGCATGACAAAAAGAAGCAGTAAGAGACTGAAAATGTGTGAACATGGTGATTATCTGATTCACAAGACGTTCTGAAAATGTGGGATGTTACATATGACATTCACCAAGTTGTACCACAAAATCACCAAAACCAGTGGAATCTGTCTTTCACGGCTCTGTGTTTTGATCTTCCAAGTAGGTGTAAAATGTATTAATCTCACTAGGAAGTGACAGGTTAGTGATGTCACCGACATTCTAGTCAGATATAGCGTGATGGCCCTGTAAAAGATATTGTGAATCTACACTCGTGGTTTCCCAATTTTAGAACATTAGAAAACTTTTGAGATCAGGCCATTCAGCCACACTACTTGGTAATTTATTCCATGTTTCTATGGTCCTCATTGTAAAGAAAAATATTCTAATGTATGTGTGAAATTTATCCTTAACACGTTTCATGTCCCCATGTTCTTATTGAACCTGTTTTAAAGTAAGAGCCTGGATCCACTGTACTTATTCCTTTCAGAATTCTAAACACTTCAATCAAGTCACCACTTAATCTCCATTTGCTTAAAGTGAAAAAGTTCAACTCCTTTAATCTTTCCCCATAATTCATAGCTTGCAGTCCTGGAATCAGCCTAGTCTTTACTTTTTTTTGTTAGCACTTTCATGTTTTTATTTTTTTTATAACCCAGGAAACCAAAACTGAACACAGTATTCCAGGTGAGGTCTAACTAGTGTGTTATGAAAATTGAGCATAACCTCCTTTGATTTGTGACCTAACTCTCTATTAGCCTTCTTAATGGCTTCTGTACACTGTCTTGATGTAGATAGTCATCTATTACATTATTTACAGCATTTTCAATGCATAACACACACTGTGCAGGTCCAATTACAGTATCAGCATGTTAGGGTTAAACAAATTAGGCGAGAGTACAGGAGAAAGGACGGGGTGCATATGCATGCAAATGAAGTAAAGTAGCCATTACTATAGTTTTTGCAGCCTGCTTGTACATTATATTCAATATTGACATTTGTGCAATCCTTCTATTAAATAAGGCTACAATAATCACAAAATGTTAGACTGCAGACGTAAAGACTGCAAACTAGGCAAAAACCTTGAAAAAAATTCCTAAACATCAGTTTTTAATTAGAAATAGCACTAATCTAACAAAAAGCTGATCTACCACTTTCAAAGAAATGATCAGATTGTCAAACAGTCAAGTATGCAAACAGGATGGAATTCCTGTACATTTATCCTAATGACAGACTAATCCTCTGATTTTACTCTAGTTGTTAAGTTATGATAAATCAGTGCAGTAAATAAAGAATAACTAACAAAAATGCATCCAGAAGTAAAGTGAAAATTGTGTTGCAACCATGATCTCCCAACTCATTTCACATGTGCAGTTTTCTGCGTACCTTAGGCTGCCAGACTGCGGCTCTTTAATTCACCTCAGCCTTGCCAGGCTAAAGTTAGTCACTGACTTACATGTCTCAACTGTAGACACAGAAACTCGAGCAAGCAACAAACAAACCCTGGGATAAGCAGTCAGCTCCAGCATACTGGCTTGTTTAGACTGTTTTCAATGTCTCTTGTAATGTATTATTATATTTAATTTCTACAGTTAATGGGTACACTATTTCAAAGTTTTGTTTATCAATCTGTTTACAAAGGTTGACTTTTCACTCGTAAACATCTATCCATTCATTTTTTCCACCACTTTTTCCCAGTTTTAGGGTAATAGATCTCATGTAAAAAAAAAAAGAAAGAAAAAGAAAAACTTGGATAAGTGATGAATCTAGAGCAGCGCACAAACAAACAATCATGGGCACTCACAGCTTGTAATTTACTGTCGTCAAATGACCGGGTTACTTTGGATTGAAGGAGACAACCAGTGTCTTCAAAGATAACCTATGCAGACTACAAAAGAAGGCAATGCCACCCATAACGCTTTACACTGTGGTGCTAAGAGCCATGTATAAACAAGGCAAATCACTAAGAATTACTGTTTATTCTTCTTTATATAAGACACTATTTAAAATATACTTCAAATTATATTATAAATAATAATAGTACATGCATATATGCTGTACATATATACGTTGTGATGGATGGCCGTCAGCTTATCCCGGCCGACACATCCAGGCCACTAATGGAGTCCTCCCTGGGGAACAGAGGTGCCCCAGTTTCCCGCTGGGCATCATGGGAGATGGAGTTTGGATTCACAACCCTGCTGGACCTTTGGTACCACCGTGTGACACTGCAGGGAGACACAGGGATTTTTATTTTCCTTATAGCCCGGAAGTACTCCCAAGTCACGGGGACGGAAGAACAGAAGTACTTCCAGGCTGAAGAAAAATATAAAAGTCTTCTTCTGACCCGGAAGTGCTATTGAATCACATGGACTGAAGGACAGGAGCACTTCCGGGTCAAGGACTATGGGAAACCCAGCGAGCTGAGCCGGAATTGGGAGGGTGTTTGACAGAGCTGCTGGGAGTGGAGGATTGAATTATTGTTGTGATTTTTGATTATTTGAGAATTGTGGTGATTGTGATGCTTTGTGCACTTTATTTAAGAAAATAATTAAAAATTATACTTGGTGCTTTTACACGTGTGTCCTGAACATGTGTCTGTTGGGTTTCACGGGGCAACAGCGACCCCTAGCGTCCATAATGTTTTCTAAACAATCTTTCCCTTTCGGCATTATGAGTTTCCTGCATCTATTACAGAAGCGCTCTGCACAAGGCAATAGCCAGCACTAGTCATTGCCCTGTAGGGTCCACTCATGCACACACCCAACACTAAAATGAGCCATTTTGCAGTCACAAATTAACCTAATTCATATATCTTTGGTAAGCTGCAGGAAGTGAGTCTTGCACTCAAGCAGGCACAGATAAAACATGCAAACTCAATATAGGCATGTGACCAGAAAAGTGTTCATACACACAACAAAGAAGCTGTATGGCAGCATGGTCCATCAATGTTCTACTGGAGCTCCCATTTCTGTAACGATTATTATCAGTGTATTATACACCAATGAAGAACAGTTTACCTTTAACACAAATATCTCACATCTCCAGTATATACAGAGCTGATTTTGAGTCGCCATGTATAAATGAATGTGTCTTAAGATGAAACAGCTTCAATTCCAGGATCAGTTCTGGACTTGTGGCCATGGCTCTTAAGGGAGTTGGTTCTGGATATCCATGAACTACAATATAGTGGAGCACTCTGTCCAGAAAATGGTCAATCAAAACTGTGACAAGCTAATACAAATTATGTCCTTTATGCACCACATATATTCACTTATTCATTTTCTGAGCAACTTACGTGAAATCAGGATAGCACTACAATGAAATTCAAAATGTAAACCACAAAAAATGTACTTTCATATTAATACAGTATGATAACGTCCACATTCAAATTTAATAGTAAACTCATTTTTTGTGTATCAATAAAAAATAATGGAAATAAATAAAGGTAAGACCTGTCGTTCAAGGTTGTGAAATCCAAGTTCTGTTACTCTGTATGTGTATATGAGATCATATTTGTTTATTTACATTACTAAAGACGTAAATTGCTACATTCACATTAGATCTTAGACTTTGACTACAGTATTTTTTACGTTAGAACCTCTTTTTCACAGAAGAATATAACAATTAATTTCAAACTATAGATTAAGTTTTAACCTGGCACAACTGTTTCATCAATATACTGTTTGGCAATATTCCAAATAGCATTTTCTAAAAGATGCTCATTAAAAAAAAACAACAACAAAGTCTACTGAAATTTAAAAAAAAACTATAGAAATCTATATATATAAAAGTCAATGTGTGTATGTATGTATGTTCCAGCATCACTTCCGAACGGCTGGAGTGATTTTCATGAAACTTGGTACACACGTTTCTCATTGGTCGGCTAGAAATGCTGCAGGGTGAAATCAACCCTAACCCACCCGCTTCTGGGTAGGGTGGGGGGTGATCTTGGGTCTTGTATGCATGTTATCATCCAGTTGACACTCAAAACGACCACCAGAGGGCGAACTGGAGGTGGCTGGCAGCATTCTTTATGTTTCAGCACCACTGCGCCCCTGTTGCTTTTGAAATTAAATAGAGTTGGCCAGTTCTGAGCGTTTTTTTAAACAATAAAACAATGTTAAAAAAAAACACTTTATTTTCTACCTGGGCAATGCTGGGTATTTCAGCTAGTGATTTCTAAAAGTATAGTAAAAAATTTAAATTCCTGAAGAAATATTGATCAGTCAGGCATCTCCACAATTTATAAAAACTTTTTAAAGTCCCATCCTTTCAAAGATCCCAGGGCACAATGGGGAATGGATCTTTCACTTAACATTTCAGAAAAGGAGCAGAAGGCATCCCTGCACAGAATAGACTCTAGCTCCATATGCGCAAAGCACTCACTTATTCAATTTATACAGGGGCAGCTCTAGGCTCCTGGCGGCCCTGGGCAGAGAAAGAATTGTCAATGTCAATATGATATCTTATGCACAGCGGATGGCCACGTCCATTGCGGACACTGCATAGTCCCCTCCTGCTCATGACACAAGCATTTAACTTTTGCCGAAATTTGACACTGCGTTTTTAGCCGTGTCGTTATTTTCTCTTTCTGTTTTATATTCAATATATATTGGCATGGTGGCCCATGAGATTTGGTGGCCCTGTGCAGGTGCACAGTTTGCACATGTGTAAGGCCTCCCCTGATTTAAAATTTTCTTTTGAGCATATTTATCTTGATTAAAACTATACAAAAAGTTTCCAGGGCAAGATTTAACCTGTAAACATTGTAGTCTAGTCCCAGCCTCATTGGACCACATGTTCTAGATGTACACCAAATTAACATCATTTTGGACAAAAATCTTTGCATGCCTATCAGACAGCCTTGGTGTCACACTCACTCCTTATCCATTAGCAGTTGTGTTTGGTATATTCCCAGATGGGCTTCAACTGGAGAAGGACAAACAAACCTAAGTTGCCTTCACCTTCACTACCTTGCAGGAAGACTTATCTTGCTCAACTGGAAGAATACTAACTCACCACCTTTAAGTTAGTAGGTAACTGATATTCTATTCAATCTGAAATTGAAAAAAAAATCAAAATCTCACTTAGAGGATCTGTTCAAATATTATTTTTTTATTTATTTTATTGAAAACACACAACATTCCATACAAATAGATCAATTTTTACAAAAATGGGATCGAAAACAAATCAACCCCACTCCATTCCAAAATAATGCAGGATTTAATCATTAACATTTTAAAATAATCTTCTATATCAGGAAAAAGGAAACTCTTCTTTCATTGCTTCTTCAATGATTTGTTTTGTTGGCTGACTCTCCTCCATTTCTTTCTGGTGGGGGTTGAATTTTGGTTTTGTTAAAGTTTGATTTGATTGTATGGATTGTTATTTGCTTTAAATTAAAATTAATAAAAAGAAAAGGAAAAAAACAGGCAAAATTAAAAAAAAAACATTTAAAGCCTGGATTTTAGCTAATGCTAAATACAAAATGTACAAACTATTTAAATAATAAAAATGTAAAACTTGCCCCACTCACTACGTGTTTAAATAAAGAAAAGATCAAATAAATCCTGTAAACACAGCTGCAAAGGTCTCTCAAATTCAAAACTCGCCAGATTACACATTTCCACAACGCATTAAGGCTCCCAATCTGTTCACTAAAGTTAATGTTGATGTGTTATTTGTCAGCATATCTCTGATGTGAGAAGAATGGCGGCACACTGCTTAGCACTGCTACGTATACCTCGAGGGATACAAAAATATAAAAGTTCTGACGAGCACTCGCCATTCAGCCAAGCCTTGTTTATCAATCTGTATTCCCCAAACTCGTTCAATAAAATGTCAACATTTGAAGGTTTCCAAAACACATCGGTATATTTATCCTATCTTGTTTTCTGTTGCTTTTGATACTTGCACCTTCTAAAAAATTACAACTTGCTTTATGTACTGTATCTGCTAAATAAATAAAAATAATAAGGTATTTACTGATCAGTGGATAAAGAAATTATTTCTTTAATGTACCCTCAACCTTTTTACCTTTGTGTTCTATTTGAAGTACTAATTGTAAAATAACAGCTGCAATACATGAAAACATAATTAAACTTGGCTTTGATTTCCAACCTGGTCAGGGTGGAGTGGAGGCTCTAAGCTAGGGATCTGCACTGGTAATCGGAAGGTTGCCAGTTCAAATCCCGTAAAAGCCAAAAGTGACTCTACTTCATTGGGCCCTTGAGCAAGTCCCTTAACCTGCAATTGCTCCGTCCTGGGTATGACGTCAATCTGCATCCGGCCCTGCATGTAGGCCCTCCAACCTGCAGGGAAAACCCTGGGGGTTGGTGGCAGAATTAGCACTCTGACCACCATAAAAAAAACCTCACATTGGTTCCATTCCATCTTAACTTGTGTGGTGCTGAGGTGTCACCCGTTGCATGGCTGCAGTCGGGTCCTAATCTGGATCCTGAATTGGTTTGTCAAGTGGTGGGTGCAGCAATGTGCTGTATCAGCGCATGATCCCAACCTCTGGTCAGTGCCTGTGTGGGGTTTGCATGCACTCTTTAGTTTTTCCCATATAGCACTACACTGACATTTTATTCATGATTGCTTCTTGCTTTGTGTTTGATGCTGTTTACTTTCCTGCTGACTCCCCTATAATCCTGTATTGTTAATGCTGGTTCACAAATCTGTGTACAGGTTATATTTATATTTATTATTACTATGGCATATTTCACTGAAGGACTGTGTACAGAACAGTAGCCAGTGCTGCCTTTTCACGTGTCTAGCATCCTGGGTTGATATGAAGCTCCCAGTTATTTGTCCATTTGGTGTTTACATGTTACCCCCATGTCTGCAAATGATTTCCTCTGAGTGCTTTTCTCCCACATCTCCCAAAGACATGTTCATTAGAACATTAGAATTATCTAGATGAGAACAGGCCATTCAGCCCAAACAAAGCTTGCCAGTCCTTTCCACTTAATTCTTCTAAAATAATATTGTCTAAAATAATATTAAGTCTAGTTTTGAAAGTCTCTCAATTCCTACAGTCTGACACACTACCTGGTAACTTATTCCATGTGTCTATCATTCTCTGTGTGCAGAAAAGCTTCCTAATGGTTGTGTGAAATTTACCCTTCACAAGTTTCAAACTGTATCCCGATGTTCTTGATGAACTCATTTTAAAACAACAGTTTCAATCCACTGTACTAATTCCCTTCTTCATTTTAAACACTTCAGTCATGTCTCCACTTAATCTCTGTTTGCTAAAACTGAAAAAGCTCAGCTCTTTTAATCTTTCCTCATAAAGGTTGAATGGTGATACTACATGGAGTGTTCCTATGTGCGACTGGGCCATGCAATGGACTGGCACCTTCCTGCCTAGCACTCAGTGTTGCTGTTACTTGTTCTGACTCGTGTCAGCAGATTTGAGAAGTTATAGTATGACATTTGGTTGGTAACTTGGAAGTTTACAATATATCATAACTGTCTATAGCTTTTAATACATCTGGAGGACAATAAGATTAAGTGATTTACTCAGGGCTACAGAATAAGAAAGAGGCAGAAACTGAGCTAGCACCCTTAAGGTCCAGTATTTTAGTTACTAAAAAAGGCTGCATGTCAGTTAATGGACAGTTGCAAGAGTAATAACCAAAGTGAAGAATATTAAAATAGTGAGGGTGTTACGTAGATGCAGATGGCAAAACCTTTGCTAGGAACAGAATGTGTATGTACAAACACAACTTTTAGAAAATTCAAAAGAATAATATCATATTGTATATCCATATCAAGAACACAGGGATATTTGTTGAAAAACAAAAGATGATAATTTGAAAAAAATTAAAACTATTGTCCACAAACAGAATTAAGAACATCAATACCTAGCCATGGCTATTAGGCAAATACACATTAAGGAAGAAATGAGAAGTTGCCTACATTGTACATCACCCTAGCTGGTGAGGGCCTGCTTACTGTGGTTTCTGCATTTGCCTACCTCTTCAAAACCACTAATAATTGAATTCATCCACTTAAATATTCAGTCAGGTATATTGATTTTTTTTTCTAGCTTTTACAGATGATGGATTAAAAATTGGAAATGATTGTTTCTGAAAGAAAAGAGTAAGTGACTGAGGAAAATATATTGCTGAGGTCAAAATATAACCTAATTATACAGGTACCAGAATCAATTCAGTGTGGTCATTTTCGTCAGATTTGCTAACCACTCGAACGTGTATCTTTACCAAATACATTATTTAAGGTTAGAGTCTGCATGTTTAACAAGTCTAAGAAAAAAGAATCGCTCCTTGCTTTCTCATATTACAATTTGTTGTAGATAAATATAAACAACAACCCCACAGAGTAACCGTGAAAAGCCCTACTTCACATTTTCCCAGCTCGTCTAGCAGGAGTCTTATTTCGGGGATTGTTTTCTTCAGCCGGTAGACAATGCCAATTTTATGTCAAGTCCTACTAAGCTTCTGATTGTGCTTTTGTTTCCTTTTGAAGTTTCACTCCCCGCCTTTTCTTAATGGGTTCAGCAAAAGTCAGTCACGTTTATATGCAGAACGCCTCCCTTCATTAAAAATGAAATCGAAGATATCAGCATTCAAAGCACTATGGAAGAAGACCTACTGGCAGCAGTTAGAAACAATTGTAATGTCATTCATACATCAAATATGCAAAAATATGCACATCTCCAATGAGAAAAAAAATTAAAACACCAAAAAAAAAAAGCAATAGCCTAAATTTCAAGTTGACGGACACACCTCGTCATCACGTTATCTAAATGTAAACCCAACAATAAGAAACTCTGAATGCATCTGAAGGGAGAATGTCACAGTGGTAACAAAGACCACAAAAGATGCACAGACTTATCTGCAAATGGTGTAAACCTGGTACTGGCACGACTTTTTTGTTGAGATGTCGCTAGGCTGTATGTCTTCAGCAAGGATTAAATAGTCAGCGGGTGCTCACTGTCTCCAAGAGACATAAGTCATCGTAAATTAAATTGTTTCCACTTAGCTGAGGAAAAACAGGACAGGGTGCTGACTGTATTCTATCCATAGCTGTTGTAATCCTAATCTAATCACACTTAAACGTCTCTGCCATTGAACGATATCAAGGATTTTTTTTTTATTGTCAAATAAAAACTTTACATTCAGATAAGCTAAACTTGTGAAAATTCTAACAATTGTTTTATAAGGGTGTTACGCTCCAGAAAAATTCTAATTAGATTTATTCATATAGATGCCTCTTTATCAAAACTGACCTACAAATCACCAGTGTGTCTAACATTTCTACAAATTAAGTGACTTGCTTAGGGTAAATATATAGACTTGTACTTCACACACCAATATTAAGCCATACTATCTTCTACTACATTTTTTATATGAAAAAATATAAATATTTTTGTTTGCAACAGTTTGAACATTTCTGATCACTTACTATGAACCTAATAATAAAATTAATCTTGTAGGGTGAGTATTATTATACAAACAGGAACTAGAAACTGGCTACCAGCTTGACCAAGGTAAGTATAAATTAATGCTAATATAAATTGATTTATAATTAAAAAAATTGATTACATTTTTTATATTCTACGCTGAAAGGAAAACAGCTCAGGACATATATTAAACAGTATTAACAATAAAATGCCAAATGTTCCTGAAAGCTCTTGAAAATTGATCAAATTCAGTACATTCTCCTAAAATAATCATGGTGTGCGGTGCAGTCAGCCTCCTCGCTGCCTCACCGCTCCAGCAGCCCTCGTTCACTAAATAGGTTTGTTCTCTGCTTTGCAGCTGATGCTGCTACTTCTCCTCAACTTTCCTTTAGTATAAAAGGATCAGGCAATAGATGGATGGACAGATGGAAGTTTTATGATTAATGATATTTCTCACATTTTACACACAAACAGTATTTATAAGAAGCAACATTCTTTTGCTGGATGTTAATTGCAATGCAGAAGCATGTTATCCATGCAGGCAAAACGGAATGGATCTGGACAGCACCCCCTTTTGGACTACTATGGAAATGTGTATGCTTGCGGTTTACTCAGGGGTAATAAATATGGGTGTCAGTGAAGAATCACAAGAGGACCAGCAGTTCATCCATGCACTATTTATTTCCTTACGTATATGGAGGGCACAAGTCACCACAGAGAATGCATGTCCCATTGACCGAATATACACACCACCTTTTATAACAGAAGAAGATAATTCACCATAATAAAAGGATACGAGTCTGTGTGTCTGTATGGGTGTCCATCCTGTTGCTATGTCTCTGTCAAGATGGCATATCTCAGATATTTTTAGTAATAAAATGCACTTCATTTGTCATTTCAACAGATGACGCATACTCAATGGCATATAACAGACACATGCATTGCACGGTGCACTGCAAACATTAACGCTGATTACTTAGATTTCAACCAGTCTTAGACAGGTAGCAGAGCTGGTACCAAAATATAACTACAGTGGTTTAATCCTTTAATATAAGTAAAATATGTTAAGTGAATGGCAGCATGGTGGCGCAGTGGTAGCGCTGCTGCCTCGCAGTTAGAAGACCCGGGTTCGCTTCCCGGGTCCTCCCTGCGTGGAGTTTGTATGTTCTCCCCGTGTCTGCGTGGGTTTCCTTCGGGCGCTCCGGTTTCCTCCCACAATCCAAAGACATGCAGGTTAGGTGGACTGGCGATTCTAAATTGGCCCTAGTGTGTGCTTGGTATGTGGGTGTGTTTGTGTGTGTCCTGCGGTGGGTTGGCACCCTGCCCAGGATTGGTTCCTGCCTTGTGCCCTGTGTTGGCTGGGATTGGCTCCAGCAGACCCCCGTGACCCTGTGTTCGGATTCAGCGGGTTGGGTAATGGATGGATGGATGTTATGTAAATGCATAAGGTAATGAAGATCTGATAAATAAGTCTGGAGGACAAATATATACTCACCTTATAAATGGACAAAAAATGACAGGGAAACTTAAAAATTAAAACTATACTATAAGGTATTGATTCTGCTATTACTTTTTTTCATGCCATAACTGACACGTCTTTCTATTCTCAATTATTGTGCTTGTAAGCTTAAACTAATTCTAAATAATACATAAAATAACCAATTACTCGATATGTGCTAAAGAGGAAAAATCCAGGAATATATGGAAACAAAACTGAAAGCCAATTTCTTTGTTTTTTTCTTACAGATTTAATACTCTACCACTAGCCAAGTTTGAAAGCTATAACGTACACTACATATACAAGATTAAACTTTCAAGACATCTAAAGATAAAAAGAAGTAATTAAAAACAAATTAAAAAGCCTATGGATCTCACACTTTGTACGTGACCCAGACTATTGTACAGAAAATATATACTTCATTACTTCTGACTAGTCAATATACTCTGTAGTAGGCTGGCGCCCTGCCCAGGGTTTGTTTCCTGCCCTGCGCCCTGTGTTGACTGGGATTGGCTCCAGCAGACCCCCGTGACCCTGTAGTTAGGATACAGGAGGTTGGATAATGGATGGATGGATAGTCAATATACTTTATTGTTAGCATTTTTTCAGTTAAAATTTTTGTACTATTATGTTCAAGGAAAATGGTAGAAGTCTTTAAAACAGACTACAAAATGGTTTACCACCGGGTAACTAACAAAATGACCCACTTGACATAAATTCCTATAAAATTACATACAGTGCATTATTGGCAAAGAAGGTCAGACAACTGATGTCAACTGTAAGATAATTAAAAATCTTAATTAACTGCACATGTTTCCAAACCAGTTAAAATAAAACTTTCTCTTTGCTAACTTCTTCCAAACAGATTTTGACAATTCTGACCATTTTGACGACTTTACAGCCCAAGAGCAGAGCAGCGTTTGACAACAGAAAATGGCAGGAGTTGCAGATGTCTGAACGGTGTCCGATTTCAGCACACTTTTCTCCATTTTACCGATTTTTCAAGTCAATTTTGTAAGACACTTGAGTTGAATTCTGCACCAAAAGCAGTCACGTTTGACAGGCCGTGCAAGTTCAATAAACAGAATGTATTTATCCAGCTACACTTCCAATCTCCTGCACATCAAAAAGTGATCTCAAAAAACATACAAATTAGCAAAAGGGAAACCTGAGAGTCATCAAGCAATTTTCAACTTCGGCTTAAAATGTGCATTTAAGAACTTTCTGGAATATGTTGGTACACAAACATTTGAAACATTACATTATGGCACAAATGGATATTCTCTGATCAGCTTTTTCTCCTTTGATTTTAGAACATTGCAGTTTATTCTTACCCACCTGTATGAAGGATGCCTTTCACAATCAGTTTCACAATATCATGATACCGAGGATAATCAAAATAGTTGTAAGCAACAGAGACTGCAGTATGTAGCAGCACTAAACACTGAAATGATCAGCCGGTAAATGTGATTTAAGTTCTGTGGGATTCAGCACTGAATTGACAATGGAGACTCATTACTTCCCGTGGCCAATCCTTCCTAGAGATGCTACAAAAGTCAATCATTTAATAGTGCACAGTGATTTTTTGCTATTATTTTAAAGCAGCAGTTCTGTGTGCTGATTTTAACTACTTTTTAGTTTGTACCATAAGCACCCAACTCCACAACCGCTAGGCCATGGGACACCACTTAACAACAGATGGGAATAGTAACACCAGTTTTTTTTTTTTAATAATTAGATCACTAGAATGAGACATAGATTGGAGCAACCAAGAAGTTAAGAAAAGACTTCAGAAGCAATACAGAGGTCTGAAAACAGGCAATGGTTAAAAGACCAAGAAAGCTGGCCAAACCCAAAATCAAAATTGTAGTCAGCGAGAAAAGATCAAAAATTATAACACTAAGTTGGATTTGTTTTCTCTAACAGGAGAATATAACTTACTGATATTAATAAGGATATCTGAGAGATTCTAAGTGGGCAATGTGATAGTATGTGTTGCTTCTCACTTACTGTTCTTGGGCTCTTTAATCTCCTTCTGCTCTTTGTATAGTATGATCATATGGTTTGCTCTCATAAACGACGTAACATGGATCAGTGGCCACACTAACCCCCTGTAAACCCCCCCATTTTAATTTCAATGTCCGCTTTATTGCGCTCAGAGTCAAAGAAAGTTGGAGCCTATCCTGGTAGCACTCACTCAATCCTGAAAATAGACTGACATAATAAATCTCTTTTTTTTTTTTAATAAAGAGGCCTTCATGGAAAGTACCAGCACATGGTGTTTCTCTAGAGGGACTAAATTACATTTCTGATAGCCATAAGTAACATGATTTACACTTGAAAAATGGACATCCATCTAGTTAGGGGCACTTAAATATATTTTGTGTGTGTTTAAGCATGAATAATCCCTCCAACAAAACAATCATTATCAATTCAGACTAATTCAGTTCACAATCAAGGAGGATAAATCCAGAAACACTTACATACACACATATACAGTATGAAAGAGTATTAGGGCCACAGAGAAAAAACAAAAAATCCTATTTTGTGATTAAAGGTCGAAATGTCAACTTTAATCTCAAAATTTCCACTTTAATCATGCAGTTTATTTTGTCGTTACAGTCGAAATTCAAATTGAATCTCAAAATTTCTACTTTAATCTCATATTTGGACTGTTTTTCTCGATATTTCCACTTCAATCTCTAGTTTATTTCGCAATTAAAGTAGAACATTGTAAACTTCCTCTTAAAATTGATGTGTAATTTACTTGTGTTTCTCAAACCTAAGTAGCACGTTAAATGTGTTATATTGTAAGTTCTCCCTGAGCCAGTCGTTAATTGCTAGGAGATTCTTAAACAGGAATCCTCTTGCAGGACAGGAGGTGCGGGGAGCGATCGGCACACAGAATACATTAAATTCATAATATTACAGCTCTCTTTGAATATTTAGAAGGCTAATATTTATACTTGATATCATTTTCATGATGAAATGCATTAAAGCATGTATATTACATTTTACAGATAAATTAATTTCATTTAAATAATTTACACTGTTAATAATTAAACATGCGGGTGGCATGGTGGCACAGTGGCAGCACTGCTATTGCCTCGCATTAAGTGAGATCACATCTCAGGTGTTCCAGACCTGGAGTTTGCACGTTTTTCTCCGGTGCTCCGGTTTCATTTCAAACACATCAAGAAATAGATAATTTTTTCTTCACTGTGTTCCTATTTTTTTTGTTTTGGCCCTAATACTTCCATTCACATATTGTTGTCCGCATATTGATTTGGCAAAATTTTACACCACAAGTCAGGAGTGGCAGAGAAGTACATAAGAGTTGTACAGGATATGTACGAGGGAAGTGTGACAGTGGTGAGGTGTGCAGAAGGAGTGATGGATGCATTCAGCCTTAAGGTGGAATTACATCAGGAATCAGCTCTGAGTCCTTTCTTATTTGCAGTGGTGATGGACAGGTTGAGAGACGAGATTAGACAGGAGTCCCTGTGGACTATGATGTTTGCTGATGACATTATGATCAATAGCGATAGTAAGGAGTAGGTTGAGGAGACCCTGGAGAGGTGGAGATATGCTCCAGAGAGGAGAGGAATGAAGGTCAGTAGGAACAAGACAGAATACATGTGTGTAAATGAGAGGGAGGTCATTGGAATGGTGAGGATGCAGGGAGTAGAGTTGGCGAAGGTGGATGAGTTTAAATACTTGGGATCAACAGTACAGAGTAATGGGGATTGTGAAGAGAGGTGAAAAAGACAGGCAGGGTGGAATGGGTGGAGAAGAGTGTCAGGAGTGATTTGTGACAGACAGCAAGAGTGAAAAGGAAGGTCTACTGGATGGTAGTGAGACCAGCTATGTTATATGGGTTGGAGGCGGTGGCACTGACTAGAAAGCAGGAGACAGAGCTGGAGGTAGCAGAGTTAAAGATGCTAAGATTTGCATTTGGTGTGACGAGGATGGGTAGGATTAGAAATGAGTACATTAGAGGATCGGCTCAGGTTGGACGGTTTGGAGACAAAGTCAGAGGGGCAAGATTTCGTTGGTTTGGACATGTGCAAAGGAGAGATGCTGAAAATATTGGAAGGATGCTAAGGATAGAGCTGTCAGGGAAGAGAAAAAGAGGAAGGCCTAAGAGAAGGTTTATGGATGTGGTGAGAGAGGACATGCAGGTGATGGGTGTAACAGAACAAGATGTAGAGGACAGAAAGATATGGAAGAAGCTGATCCACTGTGGCAAGCTCTAACGGGAGCAGCCAAAAGAAGAAGAAGAAAGAAGACTCTTCCATTCACACATGCTCATTCATATGGAGCCAATTTACATTAATCAAAATAAAAATTATTTTCTTCCTATATTCTCAAGACATAAAAGTACCCACAGTTAAAAAAAAATCTCACAAACAAGGTAGGAACATGGAACCTACACAGGCTGGAGCTCTAAGGCAGCAGCATTTTAATAACTATGCAATCCCACAATGCTAGCAGATGAACTAGCACACCTTCATTTTTACTCAAAGCTCTTCTAAAAAATAAATAAATAAAAAATGTTGTAGAAAAGAAATAAAAGGAACTGATGAAAGCAAGTCTCAGTTGGCCATTTAGATTCTTTTCTGCCATCATTACAGTATACTTTGAGATGTTCGGATCAGACAGCATTAGAGAACATAAGTGAGTGGCAGAACACTGAAATGTGACAGAATTCATGTTCACTCATGTGTCAGATACTCACTCACTACACCATGAATGGAAACCTTCTAGGATTTTGCTGTGAATAGCTTTTTAATCTTGATAACAGGAGAAACAGAAGATACAAAAGAAAAGCTGCTTTTTTTAAAGCTTTTCCTGTTCACTGGTCACACTGCATTATTTTCCTTGACATACTACTTTAAAAAATTCCTTTATATTTGTTTGCTTTTATGCTAAGTCATATGGTCAGACAAACCTAAAGGGAAAAATCTGCCAAGAGATCTAGAAGTGATTGTCAGGCCATGGCAGTTGCACATTAACTTAAACAGCATGTGTACACTATGCTCATATTTCTCAAAGAGGTAATATGGGTCTTTGTTATACAATATAACTCAAGGTTGTCAGTGTCAGGTCTTGGAGAGCTGTCAGCATCCGTGGTGAATGTAAACCTTCGAACACTGTAGATTACCACATATTATATTCTCTCCCACTCTGCTATAGGGTGGCACAGTTGTGCGGTGGTGGTGGTGGGGTGCTGCTGACTCTCAATAAGGAGACAAGGGTTCACATCCCAGGTCCTCCCTGTATGGAGTTTGCATGTTGTCCCCATGTCTGGGTGGGTTTCCTTCGGGTACTGCGGTGTCCTTCCACACTCCAAAAACATGCAAGTTAGGTGGATTTCTGATACTGAATTGGCCATAGGGTGTGATTTGGTGTGTGTTTGCTTTGCAATGGACTGGCACAGTGCAGTGGCACAGGGTTTGTTCCTGCCTTGCGTCCTATGCTAGCTGGGAAAGGCACACCAATGTGACCCTGTTCAGGACTAAGTGGGTCAGAAAATGAAAAGACTCTGCTATAATTGTTAATTATGTTAGAGTATATACTGTAAAGAAACTTCTAGGTTTTTTTTTTTCTGGGATGGACTTTAGCTGTCAGCAACCCAATGAAATATTATTAAGCATATTTAGAAAATGAATGGGAAAAACAACAACAAACTGTGGTGCATTGTTTAGCTCTGCGACCACACAATGCTTGTTTCAAATAAGCTTGGTCAGTATCAATGTGGCATCTGTATGAATGGCTGGTTTGCTGTGACGTACCAGTGCTACTGGGTTGGTTCCTGCCTTTATCTTCAATCCTGTTGGTATCGGCACAGGCTCCCTGTGACCGTGAATTGGACTAAGCAAGAAAATGTAAAGTTAAAATGTTTCTTTATAAATGGCAATGTGAAACACCATACCTGTACAACACTGATCAGTTCTTTGTGGTAAATAAAAACAGATTAACTTAATGCTCCCTGGATTATTCTGACTTCCTGGAATTAGAATTGTATTTATTTTACTTTGAGAAGGATTGTTAGACCATTTGATCAGTGAGTGGGAAATACACTCAGGCAGTGTCCCTCTCTTGATTGAGCTGCTAGACATGAACTCAGACTGCTAGTCAGAACTCCCCCTTCTCTCAAGTGACCAATCAGGGCTCTGGCTGCACGGGCATCTTCTTCTCGCAGGGTGTCCTCTACATTCCAGCCTTACCACGATTACCACATGGCCTCCGAACATTTGTATCTGCTGGTCCTAAACTGTTAACTGTTTTAGAATTTTACATCCTTTTCTCACCTAACTGGCCATTTCAGGATGACAGTGAGCCAGAGACCATTTCAGCTGCACACATAACAGAGGAACACCCAGTCAATGGAAAAAAAAATGCAGAAATAACCTTCTCTGAAAAAGAACATTTTTTAAATGTGCTTATGAAAATGGAATGTTTCAACAAAATTAAGAAACACGCTGGCTTTGGTCCCCACAAACAGAAGAGAAGCTCATCTGCCTGATATCTTGTCTTTTACATACCAAGACAGAATGGAAAAAGCAAAAAAGCTGAACAAACTGTAGCTGTTAACTCTTCATACAGCGCCAGTTTTGTCAGGTTGTACACTATTGGCTGCTAGAAAAAGAGGGGAGCGTGACTGTGGTAGGACGTCAGCACGCATTTGGTAAATATGACATGGCCAGCAGTTTTCAATAGTTTAAAATGACATGGTCAGGCAACAAGATCAGAAACCGTTAGTTTCATTGTTAGTGATGTACATTGTATTAGAGTACAACAAAAAATGCACGTAATTTTGGAATCAAATATTCAAAGGTTAAATTAGCTCTGGTAATTTGATTTTTGTAGTACAGGCCTATACTTTGGATTAGCAGATGTCAGAGGTGCCATGCTGTTCTAGATGTGTGCAAGTCAAGAATATTCTGGGGTTGTTTGAACTCTAGTGAGGAACATGTTACAAGTGGAGAACTGGACATAAAATTTTAGGTCTACGTTACATTATGTGATTTTGTGCAATTTTCATGTGTAGCCTTTATTTATATAATCTTAGCAAGTTGGAAACAGTCTGTGTCCTGTTCCTGTAAAGAAATGTGACATTTCCAGCAACTCACTCCAACTACTTCTCAACTCTCTCCAATAAAATCAAATAGGTTTCGTTATGTCTTCAGCCATAGGGGTGGCCTTTTTGTGCAAGTCAGCTGACAATACTCATCCGGAAGTACAATTCATATACAGTAATGCAACAATACGAATTAAGAAACACGCGGGCTTTGGTCCTCACAAACAGAAGAGAAGCTCATCTGCCTGATATCTTGTCTTTTACATACCAAGACAGAATGGAAAAAGCAAAAAAGCTGAACCAACTGTAGCTGTTAACTCTTCATACAGCGCCAGTTTTGTCAGGTTGTACACTATTGGCTGCTAGAAAAAGAGGGGAGCGTGACTGTGGTAGGACGTCAGCACGCATTTGGTAAACATGACATGGCCAGCAGTTTTCAATAGTTTAAAATGACCTGGTCAGGCAACAAGATCAGAAACTGCAGTCTGCAAATCGGACATACTCCATGACTACAAGTTGTGTAACATGACATCAGTTTTACCTGAATCATAAATAAATGGGAACACGTCTGTGAATGGAGGTTCTTCCATCAGTTTTTAAATTCTACTTTTACTTTCCTCTTTGTTACCTGGAAAACCTGCCTAAACTGTTTTATTTTTATTTTTGGTAAAAATGATTTAGCCTAAAAAAAGCTTTTCTAGTTAGACTGTATGTCAAATGTATTTTTTTCTTTAGTTTTCTAAACAGCTTAAGTGTAATATAATGTGGTAGGGCATTACTATAAACTAGCCAAGGTAATTATAAATATTTGTTATCTCTTGCTCTATGTGTACCTTCAGGGATTGTGCATTTCACAGTCGTACTTCCTTCTCATCATGTTACCAAAGTCAAACCATCCAATCACATCATAGCCAAACTGACCAATCAGATTGCACAGAGGGGCTGAACACACAGACCTTAGTGTTTTATTATATAGAAGATACTGAAATAATTAGATTAAGCACGCTGGACTTGTGATCAACTCTCTTATGCTATTAATTGTTCTATTTAATTTAAAAAGTCAAATTTTTTTTTTCTTTTTTGCTCATGCCTCTATTCACTTTTTGTTTTTCTCCTGTATGAGAGATTAAACTTGTTTTGCTTTTTTTTTGTATATCTATTTTTCTTTTGTTTTATTTGTATTTGTTTTACAGTAAATAAGTGTATTTGCTATATTTTTACATGTTTGATTGAGTAGTATGTAATTATAATGTTCTGCTATTTGAAAATAAATGATTTTGTAAAAAATATACTAACTCCATATGAAATGAATGCAAAAAAGATATACATTGCCAAGATAACAAACGCAAGTCAAAATCAATTTGGAATATTCCTGCAGAAGTAGGGATAATGATGCTTGCATTTTATTGAAACACATTTTTAAAAAGTCTTTTAAAATAAACACCCGAGAAATATCTCATAACATTAAATTTTCACACCTTCTTAATATAATTCAGGATTGTGAGGGCTGGAGCCTAGCCTCAGTTGCAATGGGTGCAATGCCTGGACAGGATTACAGTTCTATATAATAATTTACTTTTTATTATGCCACTAGTTTGACTCAAATATAGCACTAGTAATTAACTCCAAGACCTGACGAGCTGACACAGTTTTCAGTAACATACTGAAAAGAAAAACAACAAAAAGATAAGTATATGATATTATAAAATACCATACTATCATGCTAAAAAGGGAATTCTTCTCAGTTTCTTAACAATATCCAAAAACATTTATGTTTGCTTTTTAGAGCTATTAGAATGGGATATAACTGATGGGATGATGAGTGGTAAACTTGTTGCAAAGTATTTAAAAGTCTCTAATTCTTTTGATACTTGACATAGTATTTGGATTATTAACATGGTGCATTGAAATCACTTTCCACAGGTGAAAAAAGATACTTACAAGGGAGATACACTTTTTTAATAAACCAGTATTCAGCTACAGCCAGTAAAAGTACCAACAGCACTATAACTGAAAATGGAATGTACTCTGCCAATAAATTATTAATTTAGGTTAATGGATGCATCAGTCGAACACAATTAAAATCAACATGACGGCAAAATCCTGTATATTTTATATATAGTAATGAAACATAACATAAATGTATTGCTTCATTCTTAACTAAGCTTATGACAACTTTGAAAAAGATGCAATTTTTTAGTTTTTATAAATAAGCAAATGTAATTATGAGAAAATATTACATTTTCACAACAACAAACCATCATAATGTGTGGAATGCTCTATCTATAATTGTATTATAAAAAAAAAATTTGTATTAACTAGTGTAGCCAACCATTCTGTAAAATATGGAATCATCCCGTATTTGGAAAGAAAATGACGTTTCCATACTGAACCAATATAGCATGGCATTTTTTTTCCATATTTTTGAAAAATGTGGGAGATATAACAAAACAACCCTGTTTCACTCCTTCTCCTTTTTAAACACCACTTGAAGCCCATGAGGCTAAAATGGGACAAACTCCACCCTAAGGGCACACAGCTTATTCCTTGAAGCCCACTTCAGGAATTTTGCACCCCTAGCATTAACCCCTGGCAGTACAGTACCAATGTATTACATTTAGATGCAGGTTTGATTACTAGGTTGAATGTGTATGCTCACCCTGTGCTTCCAGAATTTTTAAACTCTGTAGTTAGATTGACTGACAGCACTATGCTGACCGGGTGTGAGCAGGGACTGGCAATGTGTGCTATGGACAAGCACCTCACACTATGTTGGATATGTTCACATTACAGTCTCATTGCTCAATTCAGATTTTTTGCTCAGATCTGATTTTCCTATCTTGACAGTTCATATTCATAAGTACAAGTGACCTGTATCTACCTGCAATGTGAATGCATCTGTCTTTCAAAACGGAATGCGTGATATGAGTTGAAATGTCTGTTTACGACTCATCTGTGTCACCATCAACACAAAATGTTATATTTGAGCTAGTGTATGCGTCGCACAACAAACAAAAACAAAAAAGTTGTACATGATTAGATCGAGAAAGCAAAAAAAAAAAGCAAGATGGCTAATTATGGCTGATACTGCTACACCAATAGATGTGTGGGTACGGGGAACGGAGAACAGAGCCAGCAGCAGTGGGACTGTGACTGTTGTCATAGCTGTAACTCTCCTCCATTGCTGTTTTGCCACACTGCCTGCCGGTGCTGGCTGATGACCTGTGATCTAAGAACACATATGAAAGTGATTCAAATCTGATTGGAAAAGATTGCATCTCTGTGTCCATAGAGCCCTGAAAAGATCAGATATGTGTCACATTAACGCAAACAATCAGATATGAAATGAGTCTCTTCAGCCTGGTAAAGTGAATGTAGCCTTAGTATCCTTTTCACTTGGAATAGTTTCTGGCATCTCATCACCCTGCACTAAATTAAGGTTCAGAGTATAAATGAAATCACTAAACACATAGAGCTGACTGTAGGAGGAGAAAAAAAGCAATATTACATTTCATACTTGTGAACAATTCACTACTTCAAAGTTGTATCTCACTAATCAAAACCTTCGAGCGCCTACTCTTTAGCATTATTGTGAAATTACATATAAGACATAAGCTTTAAAGTTAATATACTTTACTTCAAAATGATTTTTAGAGATGATTATTTAGACGGTGCATTTTCCATATCTACTGAAAACCACTTCTTGCTAATTCAGTTATGCTCATTTTCAGCTACAATGTTTTTCCAAGACCAAAACATCCTAAGAACGAGATCAACTATACTTCTTTTATCATTATTTCTTAATAGTCGACATAACTACAAAAAAGAAGTAACAGTAACAACAAAAAAAGCTTTAAAGTGCCATCCCAGATCTTTTGAGGAAATTAGCTGCCATTTCAAAACTGTGGTAAATCTCAGGTCACCAGCAGATCGCACCCTGAATAGACAAAGGCTTAGTCTGGATGTGTTTTATGACTAGGCAGCTAGTGAAAGTGTTAACTCTGAAACTAACAAAGTGGAAACAATGTGGGCATTTGTATGCTTGGAGGCAGCTGACCCTGCACCACAAAGCACTTGGTGACAACATAACTTGTATATTTTGCATACTGCCAAGCAGCAAGCACATAGAGCATGTTGTGTGGAAGAAAATGGGGATGCATTTTAAGGGTCCAAAACAGACTGCACCAAAAGAGGCAAAGGTTGATCATTCATTTGTATGATGCCTAAACAACTACTTAGTAGGGGGTTTACTTATCCTCATTAAAGGACAACAAATCAGTTTAAAAATACTGCAAACAAAAATTGAGCAAGATGAGGGTGGTCTCTTTGTGAACAAAAAATTTCTAAAACGATATCCCCTCCCTGTCCTAAGAAACATTTGAAACAAAACTAAGTAAAGAAGAGTGCAGAACTGAACAAGATTTTAACCATAAAAATTGATTCTTTTACATTATTGTCACTAATGGAGGAACAAACAAGTAAACATATAAAGTATCTACGTAGCACAGATCATGAAGGACATAGGAAATTTTAAAAGCAAATTCAAATAATGACATGCAAATCGGACACACGCTTTTATTCTCTAGCAACAGCACCAGTCAAGAGCCTGAAGAAATGGTCCCTGGAAGGCTGGCTGCTAGTAATGTTTCAGTCTGAATTTTTAAAGCCAATTGTCTTCCGCCTCACACTCGAAGAGACTGCTAAATTAAAAAAAAAAAAAAATACATGTGATTTTCCTACAAAATATAGATGTTAAAACTAGTAACAAATAAGTTAAATTGTTAAATGACAAAGTGTTTAGACTTCAGGGATTAGGTGCAATGGAAGATCATACTAAAAATAAATCCAAAATACTGTACAGGAACTGAAAAATGATTTAGTATATGAGTATTCATTTACATTTTGTTTTCAGAACATTCTTTTCAAAATTAAAGTAAAATAAATGGTGGTGTTGCAGTGGTTGATACCATGGTTTATATGCTATTTCCTGTATTTACCTTGCGGTGTTCCTGCTTTCTCAAACAACCCAATTTATTGTGTTATTCCAGCAGTGTGAGTGGCCACATTTATCAATCTCATCTTCACTCGGGCTAGAAGCATACAGACTACAATGAAAAATGGAAAGAACTTAAGAAACAAGGAGCTCTGTCTCTTAAACTTTTATTAAACGTTTTCTGAAGAGGTAAATTCAAAGAAAACATTGATGTAATGGAGTCAAAGGCTGCTATCAAAAAGAAAAAAACAATAAAATACAGTAGATAAATTCTCTTCAGCATTCCCCTTTCACTTTTGCTCTTCTTTTCATGTTGCACTTTAAGGTTCACCTAATGAAAGCTGATGTAACCCAGCCACTTAGGTAGCTGCTTATACATTATGCAAGGATTGCTAGACTAGGTGGGAAACAAAAAGTTTGTAGACAGTTTGGAACTTTCAAAACTAAATTTGGGGAAAATATGTGTATTGGAGTTATGAAAGTCTCATCATAATTCTTCTAAAATAACAAATAACTAGGGGGCTTTGCCCCCTGCTCACTTCGCTTGCCAACCCCCTTGGCCTGTGCTATGCGCCAGCCACTTCACATCTCTGCCACTCGCATATGTGGATTTCACTTTTACCAAACAACAAATCTTTTAATTCTCATGGATATGCCTCTTCATTGGGAAGAAACACTACTTTCTATGATGGCAACACGAATTAGGCAATCTACAATTCTCCGACTTAAAGTTTAAATCTAAACAATATATTTGATCTGTTTTCACTGTTATTTCACCAAGTAATAATTTCTGTATGTTTGCACTAATGCAATACTGTCATTTTTTGAGACTTTCAAATTTTAGCACTTTCATTATCTCTAACCTGATCTGCATGTGTATCACGCCAACATTTTTCAATTCTTTATGACTTTCTACTTTGTCTTCTACTCTTTGTCTTTTATTCCCAGCCCCGGGTGTGGTTAACTCTCTTGGCACAAAGTCTTGTCTTGCGGGACATGAAAGTATCTCTCTGAAAAAGTCACATCTCATCCCAGGCTAAAATGTCTCATCTCATCCCAGGATTTTTTTTTTATTATAATAGAGAGATAATAATAATAATTGTAAATGCCTCACCTGAGCATAGTGCACTCTGGTAGTCCCTGAACATAAAGTAGACCTGTTCAAAGGATACACAATAAAGATGTCTCGCACCAAGGGTTTGTCTTTAGATAAGGTACAATCCTAGTGTTTCTCTTCTTGGCATCCATATTGCCACATTTTGGCCAGATGAAAGCAACTTTAGTTTGACAGTGTCCCCCATAGCTTTCACATGGTGTAATGCCACCTATGGAAAGAACTCCATGAATTGAAAACAAATGTTTTAGAGGCAGACCCGGTTCTGCACACCATTTTTTCTCTGGCCTTACACAAACCAAAATTCATTAAAGAGGAGGTCCTATGTAACAATTAGCTAAAATAACCTGTAGAGCAAGATTATTACTAGCCCTTGGTAAAGCTTCTCTTTGGATTATGTCTTTTGCTCCTGTTCCTCTGGGTCAGCTTGATGTTAATAAAGAGAAAATGATCTGCCCTGGATTCTAGTCATGTCCTTTACTAGACGACACAATACTAAAAATGTGTAAAGTAAACAAAGTGTGAGCCATACAAACAAGCGTTTATAAAATAAAAACACTGTAAAACTGCAAGACTAGACGAAGCCCCAACAAATGCATGGTAGTCACATCTCTATAAATAAGTGGATCTCTGATCCAAAGTACAGCTTCTGATGTAAAGAAGACTCAACATTTACAAATGAGAACAGACCTTTATTCCTTCTCTTTGACTTGCTTATCTAATCTTTCTATCCATTCATTATTGGAGTACATTTATCCAACTCAAGATTACTGGTGTCATTGAATACCGTAGAAGAGTGGAACCAACTATAGTAGAGGTGATTGCCCATCACAAGGCACAATGATGCAAAATCCACACTCACGCTTTTGTAGCTACAGTATCGGCTATTGGTGCTGAGTTATGGCCATATCTCACTCAGTCAGGTTCAACAAAATAACAATGTATAAAAGGCTCCCAGAGCACTCAGTGTAAAGTAATTCCAAAGGGCTATTCTGCACTAACATGAACAATCTAATTAACTGCATCAGGAACAAATTCTCCCTTGTCTACTTTAATAGCTGTTCTTTCACAATGAAAATGTATTCGACTCTTAGTGGCTCTCTGTACCAGTGTGAATACTTTTTGTAAGCACTGCATATAATATAGAGAGGCAGTACTTTTAGCTACACGTTCATTTGCGCTGGACCCAAATGTAACTGATGAAGCAATTCAATTATAATACCTGATACACAGCAATGACGACTGGACAAATTACACAACATGGTGCATTTAAAATGAAATCCAATCATCCATGCATTTTCTTATATGAAAGTAGTCAGATCTTATGCCAGTAGCACTGCCTGCAAGGCAGGAACCGGGACTGGATGGGACAACACATAAAAGCTAGAAAAATTAAAGTTAATTTATGACTGTATGTTCATATTACATAACGTGAAGCAGGTCTCTTAACAAATGCTAATCACTTCTAGATTGCAGATTGTGTTATTATTATTATTACTACTATGCCTGCAGGGATTTAAAACCTATTGCACATAAGTGACTGCCAACTAGAAAGCAAACTGGCTGCTGATCAGGACTGGCAAGCAGCAAATCTGGGGCAGCCAAAGGTTACAGAAGCTCCAGTTCCCCCAACACTGAAGGCTACACAATGTAAAAGGATCTGTATTAGGTAAAGGAAGAGATTATATGTGTATAAGAGTCCATTGTGTCACCACCCAACAGAAAACAGCACAGATAATGCAATAATGGAATTCATCAGCCATCCTAGCTGGGCATCATTTCACTTAAGGCAACCCTTCTGTGTTTTCAGAGTCAGAAATATGGATATGAATCAAACTGCTTTTTAACTTAATTTGAAAAGGCATCACATGTTAGGCATTTGAAATTGCTGTAATTCCCATAAGCAAACAAGGCAGAAGAATTAGCCCAGGACTTCGGTGCTTTTAACACAATATTTTACAATCACTAATTTTACCAACAGATTTACTTTCTTTTGAAGAAATACTGTAGGTTATGGCGCACTATTGTACAGTAGAAGAGAAATGTTATGTCAGGATGACAGGGGAATTAAAATACACCTCTGCCATTCTGTGGCAGGAGAATTTCCTAGAATAATTATATAATCACCTGTGGGCAAAAAAACAGACACGGCTGAACCGTACCTTCATAAATCTCCATTCTACCAGGTTGTCACATCAAGGTTAAAGGAACCAATATCTTTGTACTGATAATTTATGTACCATCAAAGCACATGCCCTGCTGTGTCAGCCTTACTGTGAAATCTATTTCCAGCAGAGAGAAATATAAAGTATATAAAAATAAGAAATTGCTGATAGATAGATAGATAGATAGATAGATAGATAGATAGATAGATAGATAGATAGATAGATAGATAGATAGATAGATAGATAGATAGATAGATAGATAGATAGATAGATAGATTACTGAAAATATAAAATGCCTACTTGATCACATAATTAAAGGTCTGATAAAAGAAAGTGCAACAAAGTGACTCTAACATTGCTTGGAAAAAACTTTCCTCAGTCTTCAAAGAGGACAGTCATGGATCTCAGTTGAGAATGCGGACGCATGTCTCAGTTCATGTAGTGTGCAATCAGAAAGAATTCATCTGCTTTTATAACTTTTTTTGATTACATCATTTCGTCTAATAAATCAAATCATCTGAACATGCCAAACTATAGCACCTGGTCCAATGAACTAACAGCAACAATAATTTCTAACTCATGTCAATTTTCCCATTATTCTGAACATTGCTTCGTTAAGAGGGACATTTAGTGGAATGTCCTATAGATTTTAGTACCACTTTATACAGTAGCGGGGTATATGGGCTTTCTCATCAGTTTATCCCCACTTTCCAGAGGGGTGTTTGTTACTCATTTAACTAATTATAACTGTGGAAAATTACATTGGTAGCTTATTTAAGACAAAGCGGAGACCTGTTATGCTTACAGTTTTAACTTACATTTAGTTAAGCCATTGGGTTACATTCAATCCTTTTCCTTGTGTTTAATAGTTCATTCTGTTATAGATTCATCCATCCATTTACCAACCCGTTGAATCCGAACACAGAGTCACGGGGGTCTGCTGGCCAATCCCAGACAACACAGGATGCAAGGCAGGAACCAATCCCGGGCAGGGCACCAACCCACCGCAGAACACACACACCCACACACCAACCACACACTAGGGACAATTTAGAATTGCCAATCCACCTAACCTGCATGTCTTTGGACTGTGGGAGGAAACCGGAGTACCCGGAGAAAACCCACGCAGACATGGGGAGAACATGCAAACTCCACTCAGGGAGGACCCGGGAAGCGAACCCATATATATCTGTATGTCTGTGCACTTTTCACAAGAGAACAATTAACGGATTTAGATCAGGTTTTATCTATAATATGCTTGAACATTCCAATTGATTTTGTGACCTCTCTCATCGAGCTAAGTGTCATAGTTTGCTTGTGGTACAGATTTATTTGGACAAATCCGAGAGAGACACAGTGGGCCAAGAGGAAGAGAGCGGGGTCTCCTAACTGTGAGGCAGCAGTGCTACCCATTGCGCCACCGTAGATATATACATATATACAGTATATATATATATATATATATATATATATATACACACACACACACACGTAATAAATTGTAAAAGATTATTATAAATTAAGTAAAAATTCTATATGAACAAGACACATAAAACAGAGTGGCTGATTACAACACTATTTGCAGATCTCAAGTACTTTTTCTCCCTTAACCCTGCTGTCTCCTGAAGAAATCAAACTTATACATTCACCAGGGAGGCATTTCACAACACCTTTGATCTCTTGAATTGCTTGAAACAGTGTGGATGTGACTCTAAGAAGAATAACGCCAAGTGCATACTTATTTAATGTGTTTTACAGTAAAGTGAAATAAAAATGAAAAAATCTATGTATTGTGAGGATTCAATCTGCAAAGGAGTTCATTTGTCTAATAAAAAGGTACTGTATATTTTTCAGCTGAGGATGTCCCAAAGGTCTTTGTAATTAGCAAACAGACGTGATGTGTTCTACAACGTGATAAAAATGTGTCTCCTTTAATTCATGCAGCTTAGACTGGAATTTAATTTCATGTCATCTTTATGCAAACAGCTTATTATCGGTCTCTCGGTTTGCCCCTGAGAAAACAATTCTCTTACACTACAAAACCAGTTCAAGAGGGGAGCCAACAGCAAAAGAAAGCAGCTGCAAGTTGGAGTAATATTAATCGGTAAAAAGATGTAGTTTCAAAGAGCTATAATGCCCGCGTCCCACATAAACACAGAGAGATGTTGGCTCAGAAGCCAGAGGCCGCACTCAGGGCACACATACAGTACATGAGCTTTATTAAAAAGGTTTGTAGTTTCAGTCTGACTGAGGAGAGGGCAGATGAAATCAATGAACTCTGAAATGTCACATGAAGTGTGAAAAATTAACAGAAAAGAAAAACAGTGGCTTTAACATTAATACAAAAAATCCAAATTATATGTAAATATCAAAGAATTTCAAAAGCTAAACAGTTTAAAATGAATCTCACTTTGAGCTTAACAGTAGCACAAAAGGGTGAATGGGGAGGTTTAAAGCCTGTCACGTGTCAACTTAATGAAATTCACTTTGCATATTCTCCAGTGCCTGTGTGGATTATTCTCCAGATAATCTGATCTGCTCACACATCTCAAAGACTTGTGGTATACGTCAACTGAAAACTCTAAAATCTCCCCTTATAAGCAGGTGTGCCCTGTAATGGACTAGCACCCCAGGCAATAAGAAATCCCACCTTTTATCCAGTACTTCTGGGACAGGAACCAACTCCCCTGGACCCTGAAACTGGAGAAGCAGGGTAGAAAATAGAGCAAAACAACAAAGCTGGATAAATATTTAAAATAAATTTACATGTCCAAGAATAAGTATCACAAATATAAAAATCCAATAGAGCCCATGCTATTTAATAAGGGATATATGCTGGTCTTTACACAGCATGAATTCTTAAAGCTTAAATAAAAGTTAAACAAATGACAGGTTAACTGGAGGCCTCTCTGTATCATCTATGTTCTGTAATATTTTGGTTATTAAAGTTTGTTGTACTTCTCATTTTCTGCATTTTTATTTTGGCAAGCAAATTATTTTTAATGGCACCAATCAATTTCTTTGTTCTTTCTTTTATTTTTATTTTTTTAAAAAAGAGCATCTTTTTCTTCTGGGTCTGTCGGCAAGTGTTCAAAGGTTTTAAAGTTCGTTAGTTTCTCAGACATTTGAAGATTGTTTCCTCTCTTTAGAGGTTCAACATGATTTTTTCTCTTTTTAGGTAAAACATGTTCATAGAAGAAACAGGAAATGCATCCTTGGAAAGAATTATTAGGTTCCAAACTTCAAATGTGTTATAGTGAACAAGAAATGAAATACTACTACTTTGGTAAAGGCTGAGACTGAAAATGGTGGGGCTGGACAAAAGAATTAAATTGCGTATTCTACCAAACATTTGTCTATCCAAACAGGCAAGCAGTATGCTATAGTGGTTAAGGCTTTGGGCCTCAAACCTGGAGGTTGTGGGTTCAAATGCTGCTATTGACACTGTGTGACTATGAACAAGTCACTTGACCTGCCTGTGCTCCAACTGGAAAACCAAAAAGAAATGTAACTAATTGTCACCTTAGATAAAGGCAATAGATAAATAAGTAAATGTATAACCTTTTGTTAATACAAAATCACAGAGACCCAGAGTCTGCACTGATGTATGTATTATGTGCAATAAACCATGTTCAGTGTATCATTAGAACATTAGAACACTCTAGACGAGAACAGGCCATTCAGTCCAACAAAGCTCGCCAGTCCTATCCACTTGTTTCCTCCAAGAAAACATAAAGTCGAGTTTTGAAAGTCTGTAAAGTGTTACTGTCTACCACACTACTTGGTAGCTTATTCCAAGTGTCTATCGTTATTTGTGTAAAGAAAAACTTCCTAATGTTTGTGCGAAATTTACCCTTAACAAGTTTCCAACTGTGTCCCCATGTTCTTAATGAACTCATTTTAAAATACAAGTCTCGATCCACTGTACTAATTCCCTTCATAATTTTAAATACTTCAATCATGTCACCTCTTAATCTTCTTTTGCTTAAACTGTAAAGGCTCAGCTCTTTTAATCTTTCCTCATAATTCAACCCCTGTAGACCTGGAATCAGCCTAGTCGCTCTTCTCTGGACCTTTTCTAGTGCTGCTATGTCCTTTTTGTAGCCTGGAGACCAAAACTGCACACAGTACTCAAGATGAGGCCTCACCAGTGCATTATAAAGGTTGAGCATAACCTCCTTGGACTTGTACTCCACACATCGTGCTATATAACCTAACATTCTGTTAGCCTTCTTAATGGCTTCTGAACACTGTCGGGAAGTTGATAGCTTAGAGTCCACTATGACTCCTAAATCCTTCTCATAAGGTGTACTCTCGATTTTCCGACCGCCCATTGTGTATTCAAACCTAATATTTTTACTTCCTATGTGTAATACTTTACATTTACTGACATTAAATTTCATCTGCCACAAATCTGCCCAAGCCTGTATGCTATCCAAGTCCTTCTGTAATGATATAATGGATTCCAAATTATCTGCTAATCCACCTATCTTGGTATCATCTGCAAACTTAACCAGCTTGTTACTTATATTCCTATCTAAATCATTTATATATATTAAAAATAGCAGCGCCCTAGCACTGACCCCTGTGGAACACCACTCTTAACATCGGCCAGTTCTGATGAGGTTCCTCGCACCATCACCCTCTGCTTCCTGTGTTGAGCCAATTCTGCACCCATCTAAAAACATCACCCTGAACTCCCATTTCTTTTAACTTGATGCCCAACCTCTCATGTGGCACCTTATCAAATGCTTTCTGAAAGTCCAGATAAATAATATCATAAGCTCCACTTTGATCGTATCCTTTTGTTGCCTCCTCATAGAATTCCAACATGTTAGTAAAACACGACCTCCCTCTTCTGAACCCATGCTGACTGTTCAGAATAACTCCTGTCCTTGCCATGTGTTGCTCAATCTTATCCTTAATAATTCCTTCCATTAATTTTCCTGTGATGCATGTTAAGCTTACTGGCCTATAGTTGCTTGGATCTGCCCTGTCACCCTTTTTATATAATGGGATGATATTTGCCATTTTCCAGTCCTTGGAATCTCTCAGTGCAGTGACTTCCTAAAAATATGTGTCAAGGGTTTATATATGTACTCACTAGCCTCCTTAAGAACACGAGGATAAATATTATCTGGGCCTGGTGATTTGTTTGATTTCATCTTATTTAATCTGAGCAGCACTTCTCCCTCTACAATTTCCAAATCCCTCAGTACCTCCTTAGTAGGTGCGTTTACCTCTGGCAGGTTATCCACTTGCTCACTTGTAAACACCTCAGAAAAATGTAAGTTTAGGGCATCTGCTATTTCATTGTCTGTATCTTTTAATTCCCTTTACTATTCCTGATGAACTTGACCTCCTCCTTAACTGTTCTTTACTACTAAAATACTGAAAGAATCTCTTGGGGTCTTCTTTCACCTTATCTGCTATATTCCTCTCCAACTGTCTTTTAGCCTCCTGATATCCTTCTTAATGGTTGCCCTCATGTTCTCATACGCTACGATTCTCTTTGCAGTCATTAGTCTTATATGCCTTATACAGCAGTTTCTTCCTTTGCAACTTCTTTTTTAAATCTTTATTAATCCATCGTGGAGTTTTTTAGTTTCCTATTAATTCCAAATTTAGGTATGTATCTGTTCTGCATTACATGTAAAACATTTTTAAACCTGTTCCACTGCTCCTCGACTGTCTCCACATTTAAAAGCTTATCCCAGTCTATCCTACTTAGACTTTGTCGCATCTGCTCAAAATTAGCCCTACCAAAGTTCAACTTAACAATTTTAGTCTTTGCATCTGTACTCTTACAAAATACTGAGAATTGTATTACATTATGGTCACTTGACCCTAGTGGTTCAATCACCTCTACACCCTCAATTCTATCCTGATTATTACAGAATACTAAATCCAGACAGGCTTCACCCCGTGTTGGTGCTTTAACATGCTGTGTTAAAAAACAGCCACTGATTACTTCTAAAAACTCTTGTGCTCCTCCATCTGCAAGGTTATCCCAGTTAATATTTGGATAATTAAAGTCCCCCATCAATCAATCATTCAATCAATCAACATTTATTTATATAGCACATATTCATACAAAAAAATGTAGCTCAAAGTGCTTTACAAAATGAATAGAAAAATAGAAGACACAATAAAAAATAAACATAAGTCAACATTAATTAACATAGAATAAGTAAGGTCCGATGGCCAGGGTGGACAGAAAAAACAAAAAAAAAACTTCAAAAGCTGGAGAAAAAAAATAAAATCTGTAGGGATTCCAGACCAAGAGACCGCCCAGTCCCCTCTGGGCAATCTACCTAACATAAATCAAACAGTCCTCTTTGTATTTAGGGTTTTCATGGAAGGACCTGATGATGATGGTCACGTAGACTTCTGGCTTTCAGTCCATCAATGTTGGTGCACCCATGACTATAATATCCCCCTGTAAACTTGCCTTTTTGATATTACTAAAAAGATGTGTGTTGAAATTACTGTCTGAATTGGGTGGTCTATAACACACTCCTAAAATAAGACCTCATTCCCTAATATTTTCCAGGTGAAGCCACATGTCCTCACTAAGATGGGGCTCATCATCCAACTGAAGATGACTTACATTTAAACCCTGTTTGGCATAACAGCAACCCCACCTCCTTTTCTGTTCTGTCTATCCTTCCTAAAAAATGTGTAGTCCTCTATGTTACACTCATCCCCATCTTTGTTATTTAGCCAGGTTTCTGTTATTGCTATAATATCATAATTATTCTCTGCTACATACAACTCCAACTCACTTACCTTATTTCTGATACTTCTACCATTAAGGCAAGCTATTTTTAATGTGTTAAAACTTCTACATTTACATGTTTGCTTAGAATTTACATTACTATGCATTTTTATTTCTACACCATTGTTTGTTCTTCCATGTATAGATCTAAATCTGGCCTGTCCTAAACTCCCTGCCCCCTAGTGTATCGGTACACTGTAGGGAACACTCATGCACACACATACTGTACATACAATCCAACTGAGATAATTAGCTGAAAACCCTTGGAACACTGAATAAAAATGGAGTGCTTAGAGAAAATTGGGAGAAAGAGCCAAATTGACACAGATGGCGAGAACTCACAGTCAGATCTCTGTAGTGCCAATCAGTGCACCACCATTTCATAAACAAAGATAAAAAAACAAAAGAAATCATTTAAAAGCAATCAACAATTATTTAACTTTGTAGTGTTAAATCTTGGGATTCATTTTTTTGATATGTAATGTCTATAACAGGGTGGTGCAGGGATAAAGGGCACGTAAAGACACAAATAAAATGCACAAAATCTAAACACTACAACAATACAGAAGACAGCACACAATTAAAAATACTACAAATTCAGCATGTATGGTGTGAAGCTGCTCCTTTATCTTCCCCATATTGGTTTAAATGTTGGCGTGACACAAAAATCCAAAACAGCCAATTGTCTCTATGGAACTACCCAATACTTTAGAAACCCCCAACGCCAAAAAAAAATTCAACCAAAAATATGAAGCAGTTCAGCATCTGCGCAGGTGATGAACAAGTAGCAACTCTTTTACTAAGACTGCAACACGCTACTCTGTCCAAGGATTCTTAAGGCCAGGTAGTTGCGGAGAAAATCCTTTCCAGATCGAGAGACGGGGCTCCACGGTAGATCATCAAGCATCTTGGATCTTACATAATGTAAAATAATTACATGCAATTTTTGTGTAAAGATAGTGTCTTGGATGTCTACTGTCTTCACAACCAGTTACTGGTATGTTCATTACTGAAAGTGGTCAGTTAGACATAATAAACAAAACAAAAAGAGATTAAGCAAACAAGTAACAATGTTGAAGCAGAACAACAGTTGTCATCTGTTATTGCAGTGCTTGAAAGACATCCTAAAGGCAGATATGGAGGTCTACTTGACATTACCTTCAAGTATGCCATGCTGTGAGATGGAGAAAGAATCTGTAGGCAACAATTTTCCAATTTGGACCTTAAAAACTATGATCGTTAAATGTGAAAAGAACGGAAAATAATAGGTTAAAAAATCTTCACCTGTATGAACAACCCCTGAAACACCTTCCAAGCATTAATAGAAATATAGGTCCCTATCATCAGCCATTATTAGCAGAAGATTATACTCCGTATCAGACAGACATCTTTAACTGTGAGCGAGAAGTTTCATTGAAATCACAATTAAGTGTCTTTGATCATCACAATTATTGTGTTTATGTATGTACTAGTGTTGGATCAGTACTAAAACTCTGATACCTTTAGGACCCCAGTACTGCCAAATAACAGATACATCCCCCCGACTCACAACTGCTTTGTTTCCACAGCCTACAAACATGCATGCCTGGAGGAGCTTTCCCCCTTGGAGTCTGTAGCACATTTACATTTAAATATACACTTTCGATGATCGAGGAAGGAGTAGAGCCCCCGTTGCTAAGTTAAGCTAGATGTAAAATATAATCAAAGAGTGGGGGTAGGGAGGTCTTTTGGAGTTCCAATCATTTTAATAATCAAATAGGGGAAGTACCAAAATTAATGAAATGCTGGTATTGTCCCATTTTAAAAATTAGGCTTTGCTGTACGTTTTCAGTATCGATATATTGCACAACCCTAGTGCGTACATAATAAAAGAATCCGCCAAAAATTTAAACCCACTTTACCTTATTATCTGCATATTTCTTCATTAATCCAACATATGATTGCAATTAAATCTTTTTTACTGAGCATACACATCTATTTATTTTTTCAGTCTTGGTTAATCTAAACTCAGTGTCTTGGGGAGCTTATCTCCGAAATAGTAAACACAAGATAGTCTCAAACCCTGGACAGCATACCAGTTAATTTAGCTGTTGATACACAGCCCCACCTAAATAAGTAGAGATGCATGGTGCTGAATGCCTGTTTAATAACGATTAGTGAAACTATTCAGCACAAAATTGAATGTTCAGCAAAACTTGGAGATTTGTTTTGCAAAACAAATAGCAAGATAAATGGTGTTTCATATCTAACAAAATTCACGTCATTATCACATGTATTTTCATCTTATCTGCAATCTTCTTTCCATGTGCAAAGGTGCAGTTTAGTCTGGTGCATACATGCAAGCACTGCAGAAGCACTTCATCTCTTCTAAAACCCATTAGCACCATTTAGAACAGTTTACGAAGCTCAGGAAAAATGGGTGCAGATGAGCTGAGCTGCGTGAGACAGAATCGGCAGTGTGAACGTTCAGGCAGGCAGTGCACGAGGCGGATGTGAGCATTATAGAACCATGGAAAACATCTGGGAAGTGGCAGCAGCTTTGTAGGGTGATCGAGGAAGAGGACAGTGGTTTTGGTTGCAAAATATCTGCTAGGGAGCAATATCCCTGGCTTTCCACTCTAAACAACTTTAAAAACAGTGCATTTCTTAATTTGTGGAATCTCACTCGAAAAGAATTTTACAGGTAATTTCATGAATCTGCATGTGAAACAAAACTCTTTTGCTCACCACCACTGTCTGAATGCAAGTGAAACTGAAATTCTCTTGATTGTTAGGTTTACTTCTGTAATTCTGCCAAATACTCCAACTTTCTATTGTGACTGGACAGTGACATTGATAGGGATGTGTGTATCTTATCTGTTAATAATAGTTGCTTCTGTCGTCATGAAATATTGCCAGTATCTATTGATCTCTGTCCATTATGGTTACAGGCATAAATTGAAATATATATAGTGCATCACAGATTGATTATTCTAATTATTTTCTCAATGTTCTCCTTTAATGAATAATGAATAATTAATGTTAAGTGAATCTTGAAACACAGCAAACTGTCAGGAAACTGCAGAACTGTTCATTTAAAACAACCTGTTATTGTCAGGCAAACTCATCCAAATAAACTTGCTAGAGTACTTGACTACATTTGTAGTCTGCCATGCTGTAAATGTGGGCAACACACTCTGGTGCCCCAATATTATAAAAGAGCTCCATTTCAAATAAGAGGTGCCTAGCTTTAGACTTGTAGACTTCTTAATTTAGTCCTGGATGTTTGCTTTAGAAGGTGCTTGAGTGCATTTATATTTACACAGGGAACATAAACAAAAATAATACAGAAAGCTGATGTTTCAATTAAAACACAAGAAACTTTATAAATGTTTTATTAAACTGAACCCATATTAGCAACACACCCATATTAGAGATATCAAATAAGATTAATTTAATATATATGGCCAATCTGCATTAGGGGTGTCCTCATTATTTTTACAAGCAATACATTTTTCTTTGGGAGTCTCCATCTAACTTCAGCAGCCTTTTACGTTTTCTTTAATTTATTTGAAATATCCAGTAAACAAGCACAGAAAAGACATGGCCTAAATTACTTTCCTGGCAAGTTCTTATAATCCTGAGGTTGGATATTCTGAACTGTCAAAGCAGCATGAAGGTTAAATGTGTCAAATGAGAACCTATTAAATGTTACAAAGAAAGAATTGCAAAAGGTAATAAATTGAGTCTGTCACAGAGTGAAATAGAAAAGTAACCGTGCAGCACAAAGCTCCGACAATGTACAAAATGATGGGCAGCCAGCACTGACATTAGCACACAGATGTTCAAGCCGTGTAAAACTCCCTTCTTGTAATGCAGTTTGTCATTGCACCTATCAGTTCATGCCAAGCTGGCTCTCTCCACTGTGTTTTATACTTCATTCATTTACTTTGTGGCATCTTTACTGGTATTGATCCACAATGCAACTGTAGTCATGCGTTACTCCAATTGAGGGTCCTTCATGTCAAACGTCTAAGTACAAGCCACCAGCACATGCGTCCTTGTGGCAGCAGCCATCACTTTCTATGCATAGCTTCATATATGGATATGCATTTAGCACTGCAAAATTAAATTCTTGCAGTTTTCGCAGTTCCAGAAAAACTGCCTTTTATTTCTTAGCACAACAGTAACACAAATTCTAAAGAATATACTGCATGCAAACAAAGCATTTCCAAATGAGAGAATTAAAGCGTGAAATGTAAATTATTTAATCAACAGATCCGATATGTGTCTCTTTCTGCCGCACACAATGTATTGTAATAACATCCACAAACCACTTGAAATAATAAAATAATACTGCAGCAAACCATGCCTTTTAAAATGCTGGTATTTAATTAAAAATGAATTATTGTAGGGATTGCTGTTTTAGATGCCCCAACTATAAGTAGCCAAGCATCTCTCAATGCATTTCCTGTTTTTTCCATTACTGAGGATGACATATAACCCAGTTGTCAATAGACAGTGCGCTAAATGAGAGGCATTTTCACAATTCAGATCAACCTCCTTACATTAATGATTGCTTTGCCGTTGAAAAACAATATTCTCAAATGCACCTTGGCTCGACCCCACAAGCTATGAAACGATTTCAGCAGGCTTCATAAAAATTTCCCCACATGGAGCAATAATTTATTACAAAAGGAGGAGAGCAGCCACTTTAAAGGGAAATCCTTGCCTAAATTCAGAGCAAGAAACTTAAACCTAAAATGAAGAAGAAAACTAAAATAATAAATAAAACCATGCATTACACACAAGCCGACAACTGCCCCACTGGCATCCCCTTATGCAAGTTATGTAATTATTAAGCCCATTGTTAAGGATGAGAGCAAAAATTACCCAAATGCCTTGGTCATGCCAGGTGACCCAAAACTGGATTAAAAAGGTCTGAAAATGCATGGGTGGATGACTGGCCATTGCATTGGCTACTATGATATGATATCATTTTAATACCTGCCCAGATAATTCATACTTTTATATTTAGATGCACTGCCAACTTGCCTCACCCTGAAGTTAAGCCCCATCCTAAGGTTCACTCCTGCAGTGCCAGTCCCTTTTGACTTTGGAACCCAGTGGCCAGTCTTTAGTTTTCCCTTTACTGTTACACAGTCCTCTGTGGTTTTAGTCTGCTTAAAGAATATGATGATTTGACTTTATGATGTATCCTCAGCAGTGGCCAGTCACCTGCACTATGTTGTCTTGATGAAAACTGTAATTAGGACAGTATTTTTATCTGGTCCATGTAATGATACATGACTTTTCCAGCTATTTTACGCTGCAGACTTCATTCACATAAACTTGGAGAGTCTGAGCCAGTCGTGGCGCACTCCCGTGATCACTAGCCATGCCCTGTGACTCAACCTAACAAAATCAAAGAGTTGTAGTGAACTCTAAGTGTGTCCAAGAGCTGGCAAGCAATGAGCGCTCACTTGGAAAGTATGATACATACAGCATAATGCAGCTACAACAATAAGGAACATGGGTATTTTGGACCATTCAACAAGAAGAAAGGCTCATCTGTCTAATACAATACCATTTATTTTTGTATATGTCAATGTCAATTTATTTATATAGCACATTTAAAACAACATAGTAATGCTGTGGCCAAAGTGCTTTACAATAATAGAATAAAAGAAAAACAAAAACAATTAACATAAAACATAAATAGTAATAAAATATATGAACATAAATTAAGATACATAATAAATAGAAATAATGTCATATAATCACAAAGAGGAAATCATCAGTATTACTGAAGGTCCCAGAATGCAACTGAATAGAAGTGAGTTTTAAATCTCATTTTGAACAGTTCAATTGTAGACGACTCCTTTATATGATGAGGTAAAGAGTTCCACAGGCGAGGAGCAGCAGCTGCAAAGGCCCTGTCCCCCTTGGTTTTACATTTGGTACGAGAGACAACCAGAGACAACTGACCAGAAGATCTAAGCACTCTGGATGGCTGGTGTAAAACACACAGTTCAGATAAATAGGCAGGAGCAAGCCCATGTAAAGATTTAAAAACTAGCAACAAGATTTTAAAATCAATTCAAAAACTGACAGGCCAAAATTTACACAAGGAGTACCACAATGGGCTTTAACGGGCCCTGCCTTTTGACAGCTACCCAGCCTTGACTTTCTAAGAAGACAAGGAAAAACTCCCAAAAAACCCTTATAGGGAAAACATGGAAGAAACCTTGGGAAAGGCAGTTCAAAAAGAGCACCATTTCTAGGTAGGTTGTGCATGCAGTGGGTGTCAAAACAAAGGGGGTGAATACAACACAATACACAGAACAGAACACTAGTAATCCTCAATACAATATAATAGTGCAAAAGAAAATATTGTAAGTACAGAGCAGAATTCAACACTAGATAATATTACATAATACGATTTGGATTTGTTCTTATGTTGTATGTTTAATGTCTCAATAGGAAAAAAAGGGCTGAAATTGTGGCTGACCTTTGTGTACCTATAAAGCATTTGTCAGGCAGCACATTAATGGCTGTCAGAAAAAGGGGGGAGCTCACACTACCTGAAATGTGATACTGTGCTAAAAACTCATCATGCAGTTGTCTAATTTAACATACCCTGCAATTTCTAGGTGTGTAATATGACATCCTCAGGCAACAACATTGATGTTCACTCTGAACAGAAGTCTTGCAGTGTGATATCTGCTATGTAAAGACAATAAAGAAGTACCCTTTAGATAATGCTGTAAAATGTCAGGGTTAAGAAGCAGAAACTTAAAATATTTAGTCAATTTAAGGTGCATTGTTGGTAGTGACATAAACTGTATGACTTTCAAAATGTAGTATCAGAAAAAGCTGTAGCAAGCATGTGACACTGTCTCCTCACACCAGTTCAAAAACACTTACTATTCCTGCATCTGTTGTTCAAAATCAATGCAAACTAATGTTTTCACTTTCATCCAAAATTTTAACCTCCTTAGCATTAGTCCCGAGCATCACTCGGGCAATGGGATAGACATATCTTGTGCAAGTGTTTGGCAGAGGATTACTCCGTCTGCTAAAGTGCGTTACTCAGATAACGGTGTAGATACATCTTCTCCTAGCCTCATAATGGCATCTCGTAAGAAATGCTTCTCGTTAGCTGTGATGACAAGGTGAATTTGTCTTCAGGCAGTGCAATTGAAATGGTCACTGAAACGGAAAGTGATTCTGATGAATCTGAAAGTGATACTTGCCTCACTCGCACATGTGCAGGGTGCTCTTCAAGTTACTACTATTATTATTATTTGTATTATTATTATACTTTCTACACTTCTGACTTTGTACTTTTAGTATTTTGCACATTTTATAGTAGAAAGATGAGAATTAGTGAAAATATCATTTTTCAAGCCAAAAAATGTAAAGCTTTTGACATGTTTTTTGAGAAAAAATGTAATGTTAAGGTGGTTAAAGTATGTATTTGTGAAAACAGAAACTGTGCTGAAAGTGTTAAAGCAACAAAAGCTCTGCAATTCCATTTTAATTGCAGGAAAGAACTATAAACCATAAAACCTTACCTCTACAACTTACTGTGAGGTTGCTTTTTATACATATTGAGTTAGTCCCCAAACCTTATGACCATAACTTATACAATGATCACTTATTTAAGTCGCTTAACTTTGCTGAGAGACACTTTCCAGCTAAACATTAAGTAGTTATTTTTGAAAATGGCACAGACTGACTGACTGCTAACTGAACTGCTAAGGCACTTATTACAATACAGAGAGACATGTACAAGGAAAAAATTAAGCCTGAACCTATCTTGCAGAGTAATTCATACAGTTTTTTTTTTTAACATTTCTTTATTTTGGTGAGATATTAAAATTCAAATACTGTACAATCATTTTCAGATTTTCTCTCCACATCTATTTCCACCCGGTTTTGCTGTGAGTAAAACAACAACTTTCATTTTGGACCAAAAAATAAATGTTTTTCCTATCAAAATTAAAAGCATGCATGGGCAGCAGACTGATGACTGCCTGGTACAAATTAACAAGGGCCTAACACAGGGGTGTCCAACTCCAGTCTTGGTGGGCCACAGTGGCTGCAGGTTTTCATTCTAACCATCTTCTTAATTAGTGACCAGTTTTTGCTGCTTATGAACTTGTTCTGCCTTAGTTTTAATTGACGTGACTCAGACCCCTTAGTTGTTTCTTATTCCTTAATGAGCAGCCAAACAATCATGAGACACAAAACAAGCCAACACATGACCAGCTAAACTGAAAATAAGGAAAGATGAAAGTCTCGGTCATCAACAACAACAACATTTATTTATATAGCACATTTTCATACAAAAAAAATGTAGCTCAAAGTGCTTTACAAAATGAAGAATAGAAAAATAGAAGACACAATAAAAAATAAAAATAAGTCAACATTAATTAACATAGAATACGTAAGGTCCGATGGCCAGGGTGGACAGAAAAAACACAAAAAAAACTCCACAGGCTGGAGACAAAAAAATTAAATCTGTAGGGATACCAGACCAAGAGACCGCCCAGTCCCCTCTGGTCATGTTGGTCTGCTCAGGTCCGGTACCTCCGGTACCTTTTCCCTGAGGGGAGGAGGTTAAGAAGGGAGTGAAGGGGGTGGGAGGAGTCACCAGCAATGCTGATGGCTTTATGGGTGAGACGGGTGTGGAAAATGTCCTTGAAGGAGGGCAGTGGGGCACCAATGATCTTACTGGCCGCCTCCACTATGCATTGCAGGGACTTCCTACAGGAGGCAGTGCAGATTCCATACCACACAGAGATGCAGTTAGTGAGGATGCTCTCTATTGTGCCCCGGTAGAAAAAGCACATGATGATGGGGAGTGGAACATGTGCTCTCCTCAGTTTGCTTAGAAAGTAGAGGCAGATTTCTTGGCCAGTGATGTAGTGTTATATGAACAGGAGAGCCTTTCCACCCAGTTTGTTATCAGCTGTAAACTTAACCCACCTTCATCAATCACGTTGTTACCTCGCATAAGGTGCAAATCCATAAACCTATTCTGCTACACTGCCAAAAGGGAGAAACACGGGGGTTAAAAAAATCACTGCGGTTTCAATTAAAGAATTGAATAGGAGCATCATCATGCATGCAAAATCTGACAATCACAATCTTTAAGTATTACGTTTCATGTAACAATATAGGATGTTAGTTCACCACAATAGAATTACTATATATGAGAAAAAGGATTAAGGAAAATGATAGTGTAAAATAACCAGAACTACTTCCTGATATTGCCCAGAAATCACGAAGCAAACAAATTACTAAGCAGATTTGACACCACCGCTCAGGGCATGTGTGTTATGTTTATGCAATTCAATATGCTTTGTAGAATGAATGCAGGAGGCCTGAAGTATTCATGTTGCCCTGCCTGCTCACCTAGTCCATTACCCTAATTTATTTTTTTTCTTCTTCTTTTACATAGTGCAAAAATAATGAAACTCACAAACTGTGTTAAATTCTCCAAATTATTATTTTTTTGTTTTTGGCTACATATTGTTCACCTGACATTAGGCTGCAGCTTTTCTTCATGATTATTACTCTTGGGTCCTGATATGGAAACTCTACAGAAGGACTAGCACTTTAGGTCCTTAAATACAACAGGGGGAAGACACAAGGCCTCACAAGTGATGTGTACTGCTTAAGCACCAGCTTTCTTAACTTTCATTAAGTACAGTAATTCCAAAATACAATTTTGTTTAATGACATCTGTATAACATCTGTTTATTAACTGCAACAAGCCCACTAGACTTCAATTCATCTTTCTTCTTCTCAAGTACTTTCAAACACCCTTTTCATAATCTATGATATTATTCTTTCCTACATGTAAAACTATCCACTGAATTTCATTTACTGCCCAATTCTGAATTTTGTCCAATTCAAAATCCTTTCAAATTTGCAATACCTGCTTACCCAACGTTAATCTAAAACAGTGCAAGGAAAAAAGCTAACTAAGGGAAAAGAAGTTAAAAATACAGTATTATTACTTATGCAGACATTGCTGGATGATGGGAACTATTTTACATCCAGAAGTGTCTTCATAAGAACAGATGATCATGATGTATTTTTAAAACAAAACCTTAGTTTAAGGAACATTGGGTTCCAAAGCTAAGATATCTATTTAGTAACTGGAAAAATACATTTGATGAGACGCATTTACTTGCACACTACACCATGAGACACATCCATTTTAAACAGCAACGTTTGGCAATACTTTCATGGATCTGCTGCAAATTAAATGTGGCAAATGGCTTTGTTTACTGTGTTATTAGTTGCTTATTTTACTAAATGAGAGCTTTTAACTGAATGCATGGGAGATTTCTGCCAAAAACTGCAATCTGACTAGGAAAGTTCATTTATGCCTAAATTTAAAAATACATAAATAAATAAGGGTGGCATGGTGGTGCAGTGGTAGCGCTGCTGCCTCGCAGTTAGGAGACCCAGGTTCGCTTCCTGGGTGGAGTTTGCATGTTCTCCCCGTGTCTGTGTGGGTTTTCTCTGGGTACTCCAGTTTCCTCCCACAGTCCAAAGACATGCTGGTTAGGTGCACTGGCGATCCTAAATTGTCCTTAGTGTGTGCTTGGTGTGTGTGCCCTGTAGTGGGCTGGCGCCCTGCTCGGGGTTTCTTTCCTGCCTTACGTCCTGTGTTGGCTAGGATTGGCTCCAGCAGACCCCCGTGACCCTTAGGATATAGCGGGTTGGATGACGGATGGATAAATAAATAAATGGTTCTCCTTATATAGTGTGACACACAGGTGAGCAAAGCAGCTTACACATCCAGCATCCTGATTTCAACTTGAGTATCCATTTGTTGCTTGTGTGGAGTTTGCATATTTCAGCTATGTCTGAGTCATGGTTAGTCTGGTTATTCCTCTCACATATTCCTTGATATTCCATTTCTTCTTCTCACATTTCCAAAGACATATTGTTTAGGTTGATTGGCGATTCTAAATTGGCCATGATTGTGTCCATGAGTGTTCCCTAAAATGGACTGCTACCCTGTCCAGAGCTGCTTGTGCCCTGTAACCCCCAGATAGACTCCAACTCCGCACAATTCTACATTGAGTTAAGCAGGTTGGAAAATGCTTTCCTGATTTGTAAACACTTATTACTAATTTAACTACCTCTCAGGACAAGATAATTTGCATGTCCTTACCAAGGAAAATAACAGAAAACTCCAAGAAGTTCACAATACTGCTAAGAATGTTGCTTGACTAAACAGTAATGTTGAATGTTCTTCAAATTTCTTCCAATGCTAGAAATGTCCCCCTGTATTTAGGGCCAGTACAGATGAAACAACAGAGAGAGAGCCTACTGAGTAATCTTAAGCCCTTGCAGTTGCAGTTTAGAAGTAAGAAGACGGCTTGCTAAGCAGAGGAAGCCCCCCCTTAGCTCATCTAGGTAAGCGGCTACATTCTGATTCTGCGGTCCTGAGGTGCTGAGTTTCTTGTCTGCCTCCACATGTGAGGCGAGCCATCCTGAGCAATTTCTCCCTGTTCATACCCCCTTATACCCCTGTTACACACCTGAGATCATCCATGATTGCCATTCTTGTTTAACTTTCCAGTATTCACTAGTTTTCAATCATTTCTTTAGCTTCTGGCCCTGACTTTATTGATTTCTCTTGTCCGTTTTGTCCATGAGACCTCAATCAGTTATAACATTCAAACTGCACTTGAAGACTTTCTTTTATCTCTCACTTTACTTCAATGCTAAGTCTACATCTTTGCAACAAGGAGGTCCTGATAAAGATCACTCTAATGCATGATCAATACAAACATACAAGGCAAAAAATGAATATCATCAAATGTAGACATACTCTTCAATTATTACAAAATAGTCTAAAATGCATCTCACAGCTTATGGATAAAGACTTCTATTTTTCCTAATCTTGACTGACCTACACTTTTTGTCAAACAAAACCAGAGTGACCAAAGAGTTAGCAGAGTGTGACAATCTGGATAAGACTTTAGTGGAGTTATTCTGTATATTATGATGACCCTACATTGGAAGGTGACAAACCTCAATTTTTAGAAGCGTTAACTCCCAACAAACCACTATCTCTAGCTGTTCCCTGCCTGCCACAGAGACATTGCAATGCCAAAACTTGAAGGACACGGTCCAAGCGCATGCATTTTAAATCAGCTACACCCATTTTTTTTTCATTCGTAATAGCATTTAGTTCTTTTTTTCTGAAGACGTGCAGACTCGTCCTAGTGTCTGATTCTAGCTCTGAGATGTACCCTGTATTTTAATGAACTCATAAGGCACTTTAGTACCTTTTAGCGATCAATTGTCAACTGCTTTCTCTGTAAAAAAACTTGTGATGGTGCATACTGTGAAAAACACTGCATAAAGTGAAGTCTGAGCGACAGATTAATTAGCACTTGAGCAAGTTTAGTTTTTTCAGCATGGTGTGGACTTCATAAAAGTATGCTGTGATTGTAAAGACTAGTGGTGGCGGGTTCCAAGATCATATAGTCAGTCATAAATAACAATCTACCGATAAACTACTCTACCCCTTTTAAAACCAATATGAAATTTAGTCCTTTGGCAGTCCTGAAAACACTAAAGTGCATACAGTAATTAAGGGTGCATCAATTCTTTTTGCTGAATCAATTAATGTGCTTCAGTTCTTCTCAATGAATCATTTGTTCTTTACACTCAAACATTTTCTTTCATTAAGCAGGACCATTTATTAAAAAAAAGATATATTTGAAGAAGATTGTGGCAAGAATTGCTGAGCAAAACAAATGTGAACTTTTGCTGCGTTGTTCCAATTATGGGTTACTGTCATTGATTAATTAACCTGGTCCTGTGACTGTCATTTTCAGAATCAATGAGAACAATATCACTACTTTGTGTGCTTTGCTTCCTATTTGAAAAAGTGCCAATTTCATGATTAATGACAGCCCATTTACTTTTACAAAAGAGAAGATCCCACTTGGAGCATTTCTTTTTCTGTCTTTTAAACTAAAATACAAATTCTCCCTTTCATAGATTAGTTCTGATAATTACACCTTAGAAATGAAATGACTGCATGAATTAACACCGATAGCCTACCTTTATCTTCTTCAACTCTTTTCCAACAGACAATTGAGATATTATTTCTCAAGCATCTCTAGTGCGATTTATAATTATCTTATCTCGAGCAATCAAACTTTGTCTCTGCCAAATGGTAAATGGTCCAGGAATCTGGGAATTAATTATACTGTATCTCTGTTCTTTGGGAAAATATTTGCCCTAACGCCTGTTCATTTACCATCAACACATCCAATTATTGATATTGCACCGATTCCTCATAAAGCAATTTCTGACTGATGAGGTTGTCTGACACACCAATATTTCATCTCTGCTCATGTTCAAATATTGACACCTAGATCCTGGCTCTTTCATATTGCTCCCTGGTGCATTTATTTAAAATACTCGCTGAGAGTTTACAGCAACAGCATTTACTCCAAATCAGTGATTTTCTTTCTTGGGCTTCTAGATAATGTGAAGATTCATTTGCTTTTGCTAAAAAACAAATCCTAAATTTAGAATTTTAATACCACTACCTACAGTATATCATATGGCAGCACTAGCTAGTCAGTGACAGGAGGATGTCTCATTTATTGCTCCGATTGTAATTATACATTATTGTTTTCTACCAATTTTAATTTTCCCTATATTAAAGAATTCTCTTTTATAGACTATACAGTATTCTATGTGAGACTTATTTCAGAATGGTGTTCTGGTTACACCTACTGCTTCATGGATCTGGGAGCTTGCTAGTCACTTGCTAGGCAGGGTCTACTTGAAAGTTTCATATTCCTCCAGTATTCTTGTTAGTATTTCAGGGTCTTCCTGCATTTCTAACATGATATTTTGGGTAATCAATGATTATAAAATACCTCTGTGGTTGTGAGTATGAATGAATGAGCCTTTTGCTATATGGGTGCTCTACCAAAGCTTAGTGTTTGCTTTGTGCCAGTCACCACTGGTTTAAGATTTGTATTTTGTATTGAGGAGGACTTAGCATATCCACTCCTTAGCAATAATAGAGTATTCTCAAACCTGCCTAATCCAGTTTAGGGCATAAGGCAGGGTTGGGGGGGTTTGGTGAATCCTATCTAAACAACATTTGGTGTAATGGCAGGAAACATCATGGACCCACATGTGTTCACTTTTAAACACTTATAGAGAAGAAGAGCAACAACTTGCATGATCTTGATTTTCAATATGAGTGCATATAAGCAGAGCCTACATGAGATGAGAGATAGAACTGTATTTGTCCCCAGGGGAAATTTGGGCTTTTTACAGAAGCTCTTTAAATAAATAAATGCATAAACAGACAAACACAAACAATGAATGTGAACACACACCAGAATGACTAAAAACAAAGAAGTAAAAAGAAAACTTCTGATTTGGCAGTTACAGTTCCAAGACGCCATTATGCTGGCATATTGCTGTTGGTATAAAGGAGCCCTGGTAGATTTTCTTGACACACTTCTGCTGAATAATTTGTTGGCTGAAAGTTCCCAGTGTCAATGAGTCAGAATGAGGATGTGCAGCATTGTTTATAATGGCACTCAGTTTTGTTTTAATTTCTCCTTTGCTATGACCTAAGAGTGCATTCTATAACTGAGCTTGTCCCTTTAACTAGCCTCTCTTGAAGTGAAGCTACCAGCCCAGCACACAAGAGCATAGAATACAGCACTGCTCAACACAAACTTATAGAAAACGAGGTCTCTTCCCATACTTTTTCTATAATTTGCTTGAACATTCCAGTTGTTTTTGCAACTTCTCTCATCGCACTAAGTATCATAGTTCGGGACTGATTTATTTGCACGAATCTGGGAGAGATGCTGCGGGCCGAGTTAGGGGGTTACAGCACCTCACTCACGTGCCAGCCTTCATCACAGCTGAACACAATCAGATACAGTTCCAACATTTGACGATAGAGTGTACCTACCTTCAGCTTGGCCAGAATGACATTTCTTTTTATTTTTTTATTGATTTTAAAGTTTGTCCTGTTTCACTACTACTTGGGCAGAGCGGTGGGAAACAGCAACTAGATAAAAAACTAAAAATGACTTAAAAGAACAAACCCCAACTGCAGCTGCTTTTAAACAATTGATGACAACAAATGAAAGTATGCATGAAAATAATGTGATGAATGATGTTGATTAAATTTAGCTAACCAATATTTAAGCCCATTTTCATTTAATGACTTTGCTTGTTTAGTCTTAGAAAGTTTAGGGTATCTTGCTGAACTGGAACAATGCTAATTCACCTCTTTTAAGTCAATGGGTAACTGATGTTATCTATCCATCCATCCATTATCCAACCTGCTATATCCTAACTACAGGGTCATGGGGGTCTGCTGGAGCCAATCCCAGCCAACACAGGGCGCAAGGCAGGAAACAAACCCTGGGCAGGGTGCGCACACACACACACACATCAAGCACACACTAGGGACAATTTAGAATCGACAATCCACCGAACCTGCTTGTCTTGGACTGTGGAAGGAAACCACAGTACCCGGAGGAAACCAGAAGCGAACCCAGGTCTCCTTACTGCGAGGCAGTGGTGCTACCATTGTGCCACTGTGCTGCCCAACTGATGTTATATATTATCTAAAGTTGGAAAAAAATCTAATTCTCACTTACAGTAGATGATCTGTACAAAACTTTTTCAAAACTTGGCAGGATCTAATTAGTAACATTTTAGTGTAAGCATTTAAATTGAGGAAGAGGATTATCTCCCCTCTTTTTTATTCTATTTATTTTGATTCTTTTATTTATTTACATATTTTTACTACTATTAAAGTTTTATTATGCTGGCCTAGCTCTCTTTCTCATGGGTGGTGGTTGATTTGTTTTTTGAACCTAGTTTTGTTAAACTTGACTTACTTGTATGGAATGTTATTTGATTTTAATAAAATTAATACAATTTTTAAAAATACTGTATATATATATATATATATATATATATATATATATATATATATATATATATATATATATATATATATATATATATATATCACATCATATATATATATAGGGTAGCGATTGTAATGTTTTAGTCATCCAGGCATTACCAGCACCGTGCTATTTTACAAACTGCTTCATCTTCTACAAAAACAAATATCTGTCATGAAAGTCCTCAGTGATAAGTGCTACTAACAGAAACATTGCGGAGATGAACAGTGGTGGAATGATTAGTCCACTTAAACTTAAACTATGTCACACTGATTGCAATTAAGATGAATATAAGACTACACTTACATTTAGGTGGGTGAAAGAAATGTAGAAAACTATGCTAGTCACTGCTTCAAAATCAAATTGAATAGAGTGAGAGTAGTTTTAAAGAGATGGTGTTAATCGGGTCCAGATGTGATGGTTTACCCCAATCACACTGATGTGCTTCATGTGAGGAGGCAAGCGGTGCAATGCCGCTAGTAATCAAACCTACAAGACCCCTGGTGCGTGACCTCACTCTACGCCAGCAATTCAGCAGACACCATCTACACTTCTAATAAGGACAGCATTTGTTGAGGCTGTTCATACTTTAATAAAAAATACTTGGCATCTCTAGCCTGGGCTGTCAAGGAGAGGTAAACAATTGTGTAAAAAATACATAAAAAGCATTAAAAACAATGTAATACTCTCATATACTATGTACATGTACTATGGCCAAAATAAATTAATTTTCAGAGCCTGCTCACTTCAGCTCCAGTGTCAGTAACATGGATGATGCCAGTATCAGGGAGAAGGCAAGAACCAATCCTGTGCAAGTTTCCTGCATATTGCAGGACACAATCAAAAACATGACACCAATTTAAACTCGCCAATTAACCTGACACTTTGAATGGGGGAGAAAAACGTCTTAGAAAAATCCATACAGACAGGGAGAGAAAGCACATAAGGCAGTGAATAGACCAGGCTTCAAATCCTGTATCTCACAGATGGAAGTCCTGATGAAGATGTCTTTGTGCATTAGCGGAGGAAGAAAAAGTAAAAGGGATACCATTTCACCGATGTTAGCGACCAAGTGACTTTGTCTTTCTTCAGAGGTTTCGTTTTGCCAACGTGCTCGCCTCGCTTGTATACTAGCGGTGGGAGGAAAAGTAAAAGGGATACCGTTTTGCCAATGTTAGCAGCTAAGCGACTTTGTCTTTCTTCTAAACTTTCGTTTTGCTGACATGCTGGCCCTACTTGTGTTATTAGCGGCTAAGCGAGTTTTGTGTTTCGTCAGAGAAGGAGCCGTTACCACGATTCCACCTCTCACTTCCGGGCCAGACAGACACACACACTTCCACGTGTAGACATTTATATATAAGATAAGTTGAATTGAACAGAATAATGATTAGAAGAGAGATGCAAATGTAGTACTACAGAACATGTATGGAGTGGAAGTAAAGCGGTTAATGTGGTTGCCTCACAGCTCCAGGAATCTGACCCAGAGTTCTGGCTTAGTTGCTGTCATTGTGGAGTGTGCACATTTGCCTGGTGTCTGTATGGACTTTGCCCAAGTTCTCCAGTTTCCTCCCACATCTCAATAGCACAGCACAGGGAGCTGTCAGAGTAAGTAAAGCTCCAAACATTAGAGTAAAAATATCTTATTCATTTTCTAACCCACTTTGTCCTGAACAGGGTTGTGGTGGGGCGCTGGAGTCTATCCCAACTAGCATCCATCGCAGAATGAACGCACACACACACCCAACTACACATTAGAGCCAATTTGGTAGCTATTATGTTTTTTAACATATACGGACAAGGAGTTCTCTTACCAGTGGCAACAGATAATTAATATGTTCATATACAGAATTCAGTTTTTCTTTTGTTTCATGTGCTTAAAGCTCCTATAAAACCATTTTCTATTCAGATTATTCATACTCATATTCAATATTCATATACAGGTTCAAAGTTCAAGAGATGCCAACATACAAATAAAACGGGAGGAGCACTTCTGTAGAATTTGATGCCTAGTCTTCCCTGGTAGTGGTGACTTGTTTACTTACTAGCACAAACAACCCAACCCTTCCATTGAATTATTTCATTCTTCAAATCTGCTGAATGGCTGGGTCTGCAATCTACCATAGCAGCATTGGTCACAAGATGGGATACTCACAATGGCTGGGCACACTCATGTATACAACTAAATTCACACAGGTATTTTAATAAACCCATCCTTTCATAACTAGACTTCTTCTTTAACTGGGCACTCTAGCTCCCTGCAAGTTCAGTTCTTGCTCTACTACAAGTGGCATTGTCCTTTCTGGTTCAGTTTATCAGTTGCAATTCCCTAGCCAGGACTGCTGACTTACTTTATATACAGTAAGCTGGAATGAACATCTTTTCAAAAGCTGCATTGCAGTTATTTACACATATCTACCAATTAAGCCACTGCCTCAGGGGTACAACCTTCTCTCCAGGTCATAAACACATAATTAGCAGCCTAGCCCCTTTCTTTATCTTCCTGTGGAGTCCAACAGAAGTCAGAACTGGGGACTTGGAATAGACATCTATAATAAGGACAAATTATCAATAATTCAACAAATCAAATCAGTGCAATTCACTGTATAACTCTCAATCCTATAAACTGAAAAAATACGTAGGCTACATGACGTTCAAACAAGCTGGCATAAAAAGAACTGAAAAGAAAAACCAAAGTCAAAATAATTGGGAAGCACAAAAGTGTTGCTAAGTTGGCAAGGAGTTTTTGGAAAACAAAACAAGCCAGCTATACATTCACATATCTTAAAGGAAACACTAACATCAACGTTTTTATTTCAAAGGACTAGTGCAGAACACATCTCTATTTGATAATATGATTCAAGGCACATGAAATGAACGAAGAGCCCAGGGGATCAAGCAATCCCCATAGTCTGAGCCATGTCGTTTTTTCCATCGTACAAAATATAGCTGCACTCACCAACCTATACAAACTCCTTAGTGGTCAGACTGTCTAGATGAAGAATTCTTAGCTTTACCATATACATAGGTTACTAAGACCTAGGAACTAATTTACAAAACTTTGCATGGATTGGAGCATGAAAGTGTGTGTAGTGCAAAAAATAGAAAAATGCACATGCCAAAAAAAAAGAGGAAAATGCGTACATTAAAAAAATCCTATTTGCAAAACCTGACTCAATTTGCCCTTTATAAATCATAATGATCTTGTATATGTGTGTACATGAATGTGCCTCAAACTATGCCCAATACCACCCTGAAGTAGCCACATATTGACTATGCTCATCAACCTCATTCATATGCAATCATAATGCTAGAGACCTTCATTGGCTAGTAGAGCAGCCTCCCACCTGTCACATTCAGACTCTGCCACCTGCATTTGAGGAGATCTATGGTGTACTCCACAACCGAACACACAAGAGCATCCACAGAATTGTAGAGTCCCTCCTCTGTGCTCTTGGGATCAGGGAATGGCGTAAGGAGCCAGCATCTGTTGGGGTAGCCAATATCACCTTGTATATGTAATAATATGATTTCTGTTATAATGTATTGTATATTCCATAAGGTAAACTGAGGGTGCAGCCAGTTACCATACCAACAAGTCAGCGATCATTTACAGCACCATCAGGAAGTTGTCTGCCAACGCTACTTTGCCTTAAAATAAATGAATCATGGGTTGATTCCGGCCTCTGAGCCAAAAAGAACTCATCTTGGCATCACAGATGACAAATGGATTAATGGAATGTAGCTACTTATTGTTAATAAAAGCATCTTTATTCTCGCTAGGTGCCCTTATTACAATATGAGTCCAGTCAATTGTGCCGATGTTGTTAGGAAAACCAGACATTGCTGCAAATTGTCTTTTTATGTTTTCCTGTACACCCATACCATATGGAAAGTGGATATGGCACCTCATCAGTCAATTTTTGTCTTCCATTACAATGAACATTATGGAACCGAAGCTCAGCCAATACATTCCTTACCTGTCAGCAAGTCCCATCTGGGAAGTCCCTTTTCCAAAAATCCAGACATTTTTAAAGCCTGGATATGAACAGGTATAACCTGGTTTTGGATAGTCTGTCTTTCTAATGCTGATCACAGTTCAGCAAAAAAAATCCTAGGAAAATGGTTCAAAGTGTATTAAAAAAAATGGTTGAGTGATGTATATTATATGGGTGAGTCGCCATTTAGCTGGCTTAGTAGCATTTCCGTACTTTATTTAGGGTGTCATCATTTCCCACTTTCTCTGAAATGTTGCATACTGATGTGTCAGAGTTGCCATAAATACACACCCATTCTGCTATTAAGTTTTCTTTTATAAATCTCGACTTTTGGATGGAAAATAGCGTATGCACATTTCAAGCATCTTTTTGTGAGTACACAAGTTTTATAAATCTGACCCCTTGAGCTTAACTATTTCCTCTGATATTGCCAATGGCTAACCCCACTTACGTGAAGATACAGAGATTAGTTTCTGATCTTCCTTAATTATTATCTATATACTAATGAATAAATGTAATCTAAAAGTAATACTAAGACAATTAATTATAGATATTTAATAAACAGATGTAACTATTTCCAAAACAATGCGAGTATAACAGTCCTTATTACATGGGAGACAGTGCTGTCAAGAAGCTAAAGAGTTGGGTTTGAAACTGTAAGTTGGATCTAAACCTTTATCTTCAGCCACACTTCACGACACCAAGCCATTTATCAACGTCTGAATCTTTGGCAGCATAGTTACTGCGTGTCATACGGATTGTTGGCAACAGTGCTATTTCCGCTTAAATACTGCCTACACCAAGGCTAATCCAATTTAGAGGACTCCCAGCGGTTATTCCCTAAGGCAAATAAATAAATAGAAATACATGAAAGCCTGGATGGGATGAAGGGCTTTACATGATTCTGATGACTTGAAAAGAACAAATCAAAAATGGCTATGCTTGTTTCCAGAACAGGTATTTTTTCCCCAGCAAAAGATACAAAGTGACATTAACAGAGTTACTTCATTCATTGCACAGTAAGCACAACACAATTCTATGTTCTGAGCAACCAGATCTTTCAAACCCATGACAATACTTTAAAACTTTGGAAACCCATTTAAAGTGGAAGAGGCAACTGTTGCAATTAGAATTTTTACTGCTTTCCCACTGAACAAAGAATTCATGCTTACAGCATACTTTTGGCTTCAAATAAATCAAAACTATCTAGACTGAGCCAGAAAGAGATAAATCAATCAGCGTCCCTATTGTGACAGGCCTTAGAACAAGATGCATACCCCAGAGGCACAGCATTTCTGCTCATTAAAATAAAAAGAGCCTCTTGTTTACAACATATTAATTATATTGACCAAGAAAGGGTTACATTATCCATCATCTCAAAAAATTATTGAGTATATAAATGCTTTGGTTGACCTGCAAATGACCAGGCACCTTTAGAGACTTGTTTGCCTGTACAGAATTATTAGTGCTAATATTGACAATATATCTGCTTCTAACCTAGATAATATAGTATACATGAAGCAGCATGTTTGAGACCATTTTATGTTATGAGACTCTAATGTTTAGAACAGCCTGTCAGTATCTTCAGTGAATTATTATTCCAAATGCAGCAGAATTTTTCTTAGTATACTACTTTGTAAAGTAATAGACATGAATTATTATACACCACGACAGCTAATAACATTCCAAGTTTCTCCTAATTATACTGCAAAACATTGCTTATGGTAAACATTGTTCAATATAAAATGAGGATGATTGTTTCATTGGCACAATTGTCTCTTAATATTTTGTTGTTTTAACTGTGTGACCAAATGCCTAAGCAGTGGGATTTAAAAGCACAAGGTGAAAGGTTTAATCCCCACTGCTGACCCACTGACCCCCAATTGTGACCCAGACCAAGTCACTTAACCTGCCCTGTCCTGCAATTGTAAAAAATATGTAAACAATTGTGCCATTGTGCTTTGAAAAGTCACTAAAATTAGAAATGGTCTGCAGAAAAACAACAACTGTGACACCCTTAAAAAGTACATTTTGATCTTAAATGGAGGCCGTACACTCAAATTATTGGAATTAACATCTTACTACAAATTATTTTTAGAAGAGGCAAGCAATTTGTCAGTATTTTAAGACAACTCTATATACACCCTTCACAAATTAAGTAAAGCAGAAAGTTTGTTACCCTATCTATTACACAATGTCTAATTATTCGAAAATCAACTCAAATTTCACAGTTTTCCACTGTTACTATATTAAATCTATTAACCCTCACATGATCGAATAACAAAGTTAGCACTTTTTAATATTAATATATATATATGATAATAAAGTAAGTTGTGATTCTATTCAAATTAAAAAAATAAAAATAAAACAATGTTCCTGTAGAAGTCCTATAAATCAAACAGACCTACATGTGTCTGCTTCAGTTCCGCACTTCCACCAGTCAGGGTTTTTATAGAGGATCGGGTTTTAGCAACAGGTTTTATCCAACCTGTTTTGCCTCAAACTCTGCAGTCTTTTTGTAACATCTGGATTTATCATTAACAACTTAACCTCTATCTAAGACCAACTGTTTCTATCATAAGGCAAAAAAAAACACTTTGAGAGTCCATCCTAGAATTCAATTGAGCTCTATTTCATTTCCTTTTTCTAGCTATGGTGACCAATACATTTAAACAAAAAGAAAAAAAAAAGACGCTAAATAAAACCAAAGCTAAAAGTTATTTACAGTAATACAAAGCTTACACAGAATGTCAAAACCCCTCCAGAAGTGCTAGAGTAGTAAGGATGAAGAAATGCTAGTCGAACACTCAGAATAAAGTGGGCTTCCACCTCAAAATAACCTGTTGAAAATGTTTATGTTTTTACAACTTGCATATTTGAGGCTGAGTCTCTCAAGGTGCAGAGAATTAGAAAAGCAAACACAAAATTAAAAAAAATTAAAAGTTTAAAATAGAGCTATGGTGCTTAAGAAAACAAAAATATGTACAATACAAACATGCAGTATACAGTTCAGTGAGCCAGCATTTCTCAGGAGAAAAAATTTTAGTGAAAATGATCCTGCTATTAAAAAGAAGATACATATCAGTGTCAAATGTTCAGCATCACAGTGATGCAGTGGGTAGCAGTGCTGCCTCCTGGATGCAGCATTCTGGATTAAAATCCTGGTAATTATGCGGAATCTGCACGTTCTACTTTAGTTTTCACCCATATCACTAAAGATGTTTGTGTAGTCTGTTACACGCGTGTGTTTGGGACACAGCTAAAGGCCTCTGGTGACAGTAATTTCCCTCCAAATCAGGGGTTGACAGTGTTGCTTAATTCCTTCTCTTATCTTCTCTCTGCAGAATGGAAATGTGACACTTGTGCCATCTCCACCGTTTGCCCTCCCGGACCCACCTCTGCACCTGAACTCAGTCCTTTCGTTGACTCACATCTGAAATGACCTAATTGCCCTTTCTTTACTTTTGTTGTAAAATCTACAATATGTGTGTTTTGTCTTGTTCTTACATGTGTTAACTAGTAATTTCAAAATGGCCCAATGTGAATACAAGTGGAGGAGTGTGCATGGGTGGTTTCTGCAATGGAATGGTGTTCTGCTCAGTTCTTAGTTTATATATATTAATGTCTTGATCCTGCATTTGATTAATCAATATTTGGGAATATTATGTTAAGTTACTGTTTATTTTATTTATTTTTTTTTTTTGTAAATATTATAGGAACTGTGTTTTGCATTTTCACTGGACTCAAGTCAGGTTTAACTGCATGTAAAATGAATTGTTTTCTCATGCTATTAGTTCCGCTATAAATGTCTTGTCCAAAATCAGATTATCTTCAAAATGCCGCCTCTGATTTGCAAAGGAATACAGTAAATTCCATCACCCCAGACCTCCCCTGCTCATTGCTTGGCTCACGTCAGGATGATAAACACCTGAATCTTGATATGCAGCTCTTGGAGAAAGCTCCTTTAGTTTTAGGATTTCTCTTGGAAACCTCTCCCAAAGTTTACGAATTGCACTGTCTTACATTTTACAGTGATTATACCTTCCTTTATTTCATTCCCTAACTCACACTTCAATATTTATACTTTCAGTATTGTGCAGTACCTCATCTGTCCATTTCTTATTCCAGTGTGTTATACTTGAATGACCTATATATTGCACTTTGTTCTTACATAGCTTGAAACTGAAGTACTGTGATCTCATAAACAATACCTGTGATGGTATACTAAACAAAGGTACCGTATATCTATCTATCTATCTATCTATAGAATAACATTTCGCAGACAGAACATTCCCTTAACCTTGAAAAACCTTGTTTTGCCCTTTAAAATGCTCAACCCCTTTAAGTAGAATACAAGAATACTGTGTGAACTGACACATTTTAACATTTAGAAGCATTGTATTACGGTTGGAGGGGGGAAATCATGTTTTTACATGTGAAGTTATAACAGTAGATGGTGCCTGAAAACATATAAGTGTCATTTTATTCATTTTAATGCTTTTCTACATAGGTAAGATGAAAGTTTTAGGTTGGGAGACAAATATTTGTTATTATTACACTTGTATGGAAACTGGCACACCTATCATCATTTGTACTGAGTTCAATGTGGAATCTACTTGAAACATGAAACTGTTTTATATGTACAAGCATAGCCAGTTCACTCAGTTTTAATTCCGGGTAACCCATCGATCAAAATTTTCTTTACACAAATTGTTTAGAAATCTACATGATACAAGACAGCTAATAAAAACAACAGTTACAGTGAGATAAAAATAATGAAAATAGTACCATTGTTTGTAAATATCACAGAGAACAAAGAGATGGGATGGTGTTTTGGTACCAATTAGTATGAAGAGCAGCACTCTGTAAACAAGGAAACAGTTCTGCATTTTTACAGCATAGTTAATGCAATTTAAGACATTTCAAGAGGATTGATTGATGACTACTGTGTACATGCCTACAATGTACAAGAATCTCTGTGATTTGTTTTTACTACATTTGTCTGGAACTAATGAAAATAAACATACCAAGGCTGCAGGTGAGTGTAGGTAAAAAACAACTATCAACATCAATCATCTGTATGCACATACAATCTTTATCCTCTAGTATTAACTGTTTCTCGACGTTGTGTTGGGTTTTCATCAAACTGAACATTAAGCAAGTAATACACATTTAGTGGATTGCTGGTGAGGGCCATATCTACAGTACACACTAAGGAATGTGTCTTCCACCTTAAGCAGGAGTAACAAAGGAACTAGCGTACATTGGAAAGTATAAGTAACATTTCCATAACACAAATAGCATACTATAATTACCATGGCAAAAAAGGTATAGCTCAGGATAAAAATCAATATAGACATTATATTTAAAAAATCCTTCAAATTAATATGGCAGGTATTTTCTCCAAAAAAGAAAATTAAATTATAAAATGAAAATGCAATCGTTCTTTTGCAATTTCATTTTCATAGTCTACCCACAAGAATGTTGCAAAAATTAACAATAAAATGAAATAACACCGTTTGCAATTTCTTCTTCGAAGTCTGTGAGCAAGAATACTGCATATCCTGTTTCAACTAATTATGACAAAATAAAGGCTCATTTTTGACATGTTAAATATTGTAATTAAATAGTACATTAATTACTTTAGAACTACAATTATGCATGGTTTTTGAATTTTATGAGACAGTTTTGCTGTGTAGATCGCAGTACGATGGTGAAAAGATCAAAATTATGTGAATTAAACACAGTTGAAGTGAAAAGTATTCTATCGATCAGGGATTCTACAGCTACAAAGGACAAAGAATTGTGGGAAATCGAGGTGCAAAGCCCCGCTCATTGACACTCGCTATTTGCCTGTTATGAACTTGAAAATTAAAGTTCAAAGTGGAAAATGAAAATTCAATGAGCAGCATGTGGTGCCAGTGCTTATTTGCATTTTATGTTTTAATTTTGGCTGCATTCTTGCATGTAGTCTTTGAAAACAAATTGCAAAAGAGAGACTGCATTTTTATGTTATGATTTTAGTTTAGTTTAGTAATTTCCTTTTTTGCAGAAAATGCATCCAATAAATCTAGCAGTGTCAATGTTCTAATGGCACTATACATTTAGTCAGAATGGATAATGGAGAAGATTGAATATACAAGATGGCTGTGGTCTTTAGGACTGTTGGCCTCTTATTGTTCTAAAATACTGGATTTACATGTAAGGCAGAATTTCATAAATATGTTCTGAACGTAAGGCTGTTGTTAGCCTGTAATATACAGTATGTGACCAATAATAATATATGACCATCTGAAGCATTTAGTGTTTCTGGGCCATGCAGGTTTTATAACTACGGTAATTGTTATGCAGCCATTAAGGATGGACTCCACAATGCAACAATAGAAACTGAAAATATTAAATTGAGACATCCAGGTAAATAAGGGCATCAGTGAGTACAGGTTGCTCAACAGTTCCTGGTACTGCATACTGCATTAGCACAGTGGTTTTTGTTTCAACCGAATTGCTCCATGAGAAGTCATTTATTGCTGATGAAGCTCAAGTGACATTTATCTGCTTCATTTTAGTTGTCTCGCTTGTTAAGATTTTGATTCCTTATTTATTTTAGTGTTAAAGAGATGTGTTTACTGTTATCAATTGTTCCTTATTAGCAATAAGATGCAAATGACAAAGGAACCAAAAGTTCTTCACCTAGCTTGTTTCCATTTACACCTGTGTGGATTCATCGTGCACTATTTAGTTTAATAAAATACTCAGAAGGAAAGTGAAGACAAAGAGAAAAACTTCTGTTTTAGGCTTCAAATCATGACATCATTAGAAATCTACAATTTAAGAATGACCTGACATTGTAGATTTAAAACACTAAGCATTTTATTAAGCAACTGGGTTGAAACAAATATCTACAGCCAATGCGGCCCTCCAAGACAGACGTTGATCACTCTTGTCCTAGAGGATACACTTTTCCTAGACTTTTATTCTATTCTGTTTGCATCTATTAAAATTTTAGTTTATCATGATCAACCGAAACAACTGTGCAAAACCTACTAGTTTCACAGTGGCTCAATGACGTGATATACTAAAATGTAATGAACTCAACAGGGATCAACCTAGCATTTTTCCAAAATGCAGCCTTGTGTCTCAGGAACAGCTATTCTTTTAAAATCCCACAGTTGTTTTAATAAATCTTTCTCTTCTACCTTTTGTTTTCTGTTTTGCTATTTTTGGAAATAATCTGGATTATCATGTTTGAGGTGCAGGGTTAAATAATTATAGTATTTTATATTGCATAAATAATATAACGTATTATGGTATTGTTAAAAAATAAGTAAATAAGATTATAACACCATAAACAGAAATCAAAGAAAAAAGATGGCCATAATACATCTGCTACTATGGTATCACGTCGTACCCATAGTGGGCAAAATGTTTCACTGACCAACATTCTTTTCCTTATTTTAATTGATCACACTGAGTTAACATCAATTTAATGACTATCAGCTTTGAATTCCACTTATAGAATGAATTAATGTAAATAATTAAATAATGTAATGTAATTTTTTTATTATGCTGCGGCTGGAGTATGTGAATGTCCCCTTGGGGATTAAAGTATCTATCTATCTATCTATCTATCTATCTATCTATCTATCTATCTATCTAATTAGCAGAAATATAAAAATTGTATGTGAATGTCAGCAGGCTTTGCACCTTAGAAACCAAGTTACCTGAACTATTCTATAATATTTTAGTAATATTTTAGTAATTATTGGTCTTTCTGATCATGAAACAGGTCATTATGATAGCAATTTATGAGAAGAATTCATAATTAATTGCAGAATTACAGTATTCTTCTAGAGTGTATCTTTCTCTTGCTCAATTTGGCTCAAAAACTATTCAGCACATTGTCATCTCATAACAGGCTTAAGTTTCGATTTTGCTTTTTTTCTGTCCACCCATTTTAGCTCTACGCTGTCCTCATGGAGCTGTGACACACACACACACCCATCAGCAAGATATCAATGTTTTTGTTATCAGGGACCCTAAAACATTGAAATCCATCAAAAACCAGAGATCAAAATTTTTGACGAATCTAAAGCTTTCACTCCTCCCACATAGACGATAGATTACGATGGGGAAGGGCGCAAAGCAAATATTAAGAAACAAATAAGTAAGAGGACTTAAATAAGCATTAGCACTAACACTTTCACATACTGTACAAGTAAGAAATGAACCATGTATAATATGTGTATTTGAGGTGTTTTTAAATTGTATAGTCCCTTCTTGGGATGTACCCATTTTGCAATAATGTGCTTTGAAACTTCTAAACAATACACAATTACTTCAATGAGTTTCAGTAATTGACCCCTGCAGACACAAGGAGTGAAAAATGCACTTAGCATCAGTTTCTAATAGCTGCTCACTCGACTTCCTTCTTGTTTCAGAATCAACTGAGGCCTGATTTACCCACAAAACCTTAAGGGCCAGCATTACAGAGTAGCTGACTGAGCCTGAACAAAATAACTTAACCTGGCCCTCTCATAGACCCAAAAAACTACACTTAGCATTCCATTTTGTCGTTTTGTGCTCTAGAACTCTTTTTGAATGCCCACCCTTTGACTGCACCAGTTACAGCAAATCTAAGGCAGAGGAGCTGTCTGTTCCATATGGAACCCATATATATAGTGCTTTAAAAGATGTGCCATTTTTTCTCTTCCTTAATAATACATAGCACCTCTGGTGTACAACTGTCTTCTTAATTCTGCTATACCCATTGCTCTATATACTCTAAGTGCATTACCCAATTAGAAATTTATTAAAACCCTAGTTATAAACTTAGCAGCTTAAAACAGGGTTTTTTCCTGTTGGAACACACTTTCAGTTTCTAATTGTGAGCAGATTATTAGCGTCTGCCAAATGCACCTTGAAGTAACATAGCTTGGATGCTTCCTTACATAAATCAGAGAGAGACAGTGAGACACAGAGAATGGGAGAGTGATAAAGATGAGATAATATGAGAATCTGTGCAGCATGCAAAGAATGGTCGGCTGTCATATATTAAAGTGAACTCTGTGTTCAGTGATCCAATGTGCATTACAGCTATGCTCAAAAAATGTCAAGCATACACAGTATACATCTAAAAAATAAATCATTGCACGCTTCTCATTACAGATAGCTAAAAGAGTCTGAATTGGCATCCCTTAATATATAAGCACTAGCAGGTTGCACCCTGCAAAAATGAAGTTGCTCACCAACTGTCTTCCCCTTTCCATCCTGCAAAAACTGCATGTCCTGCATGCTGGCAGAAATTCAAACCCATCAGAGTCAGCAAGAAATGCATACTGCCTAGAGAAGCAGTGTCAGCGTAAAGTGGATTTTAAAATTACATCGATAGTGGGTTAACAAAAGTCATGACCTGGCTCCTCAAAGCAATAAGAATATGACTGCTTTCTTAATTTTTTAAACTAGCACTTTTTAACTGCCTGGATCCTTACCCCGATTTTTCTAAAAGAAAAACACAACTCTCATACTGTCTACTGTGGCTGCACAAAGATTCCAAGACAACTATCAACTGTTAAAAAAATATATTTGGTTGTTCAAAGATAGGGTATAATGGTAAACAAAATAGGGGGAAATTCACATATAAGTTGACCCTTCATCTTCTGATATGTCCCTTATTAATTCTTCCCTTTACTTTCTTTATTCTGATACCTGCATACCATCTGGGCTTAGTCTCTCTGCAGGAAAGCCCCTATTGAATCCTTACAGGTCATAAATTTGCATTATTCACTTCTATAATTATTAATAAGTGGAGAATTAATATACACTTTTCTTTCCCCTCACAGGCCATACTCTCCAACAAATGTGCATCTGGACACACCAGACCAATTAAATATCACAAACTAACCTAAGTCACAAGTCTTTGTGATATACAGTGTGTCACACACGCACGTCAGAGGCTCATCTGAGGTATGCAATACTCTACTAGGACGACTGTCACTGACAGTCTTGTCTCCTTTGGCTTCCCTCACAGTGCAGAGAAGATGCCAATGTGGGCAATTTTGACAGAGAATCCCTGTCCCTTCTGGCCTTGACAGTATAAAAGTGGACATCCATGAAAGGTGGCATCACTTTTGGACTAGAGCCACAACCTGTGTGAAGCTCCCCCAAAGCCTGCACAAACCTTTAAAAAGACAGATTCTAAGGCCATTGCCTATATTTCTGTTTTGCGCCCATGAGAACCTGTTTCTTTTGTTCTGAAAACTATTTTTGTGTTATGCATTAAATGGAGCGGCCCAATTGGTGTCCCAAATTTTCTTTGGGACTCGGTCAATTCTGTCTACCAGCCAAGAATTATCAGGAAAAATGGATTATTTAAAGGAAAACTAGAGCCCAACATAAGAATAACGTGAAAAACATCAGATAGGCAGTTGAAGGACTGAACACAGAAAACTCAGAAGCTCTGAGAAATTAGCATAAACTCCTATCTCCTGACCCCCATAGTTAATGTGCTTTATAAAATAAAAATTGACTAGACAGCAGTTATAAATAGAGTAAAATACAGAAGCCAGCTCCTTAAAACAAACTGTGATATTCTAGTTCATATCTCATCTGGCCCGCAGCTTTCTTATCTTGGTTCACTACAAAAGGCAGTTCAGTATGCGTAATGAAGATCAACATTAGTTTATATTCAGAACAGTCTATGGCACAACAAACAAAAGAGACACAATTTAAACCAATATTAAAAAAATAAATAATTTTACTCAATCATCTCTTTACCTAGCCCATTTAATACAACTTCACTGCCATAAGATACCAGAGATTATCCTAGCAGCATTGAGAATAAGCCAGGCATTCATATCATAGAAAATTATTTCATACATACATCCATTGCCAAACCAGCTAAATCCAATCCAGAGTCTTGGGAATGAAAAGCTTACTCCAACAGCACTGGGTGCAGAGTGGGAAACCAGCTTGAACAGGGTGTCAGTCTACTGCAGGGAGTTATCTTTAGTGCAAACTAATTTAAAAGCACAACTGACAAAAGACACAGTTGAGCAAACAGCAAATTGAGAGAGATGGAGTGTGAACAATCAACCTAAAGGAACAATATGTAAAACACCGGAGTCAGCAAGTCTGCAGTGATTATCAGATCTCTAAAATTAATCTAATCTACAAACTGAAATTGTTATTACTTAGAGCAAACCCCAGTGGCCTCTTTCAGCTCACCATCCGACTATGATTTCAAACTTGGAGATACCACTTTCATTAGGATGCTGCTACTTGACCCTCATTTAAAAGTGATGAGGCCAGACTTAATCATGTTTCTAAAAGCTCTTCGCAAGGTAAATTAACTGCAAACGTCTCCTATGACTGACTCCTCCAGCAAAAAAGCCACTCTTGTCATTGCAATTTGTCTTCAATCAATCAGCTGCTCAGTATTGAACGTCTTTGCAAACCCGTTGCTAAGATTGGTCTTGCTAAACCACTGAGCACCAGCAAGGTCCTGTCCTTCACTGATATCTAAGTTGATATCAGACAGGAGATGGAAAAAATTGCTCTGGAAATGCAATGAATTACAAATATTCCTTGGAAAATAATTTAAATATGTTAAACCTTGTGCCACCAGCCACAGCATGAAATGCTAGCTTCTGATGAGATGGCTTGCGTCTTCGCTTAGCAGCTAACAAAGGGCGGTGCCAGGCAGCTCCTCAGGAATCCACTTGCTGCGAGCCAAGCAGCATTTCTGAATAGAGAAATCAGGTGTCTCGATACTCTTTAATTATTCAAAGGATGTTTGCACTAGAGCTCTGTATGGGTGAACAACCTTTGGTCACCACGTAAAAACTTGTCTGTCTGACTGAAATGACTTGTAATAACAAATCATGTAGCTAAGTGTTATCCCAGACACTTAACAGCTGTTTTTACCGTTTGGCAAGCGCAATAAGCACTAAACCTAAGAAACATTATGAATACATCACAGATGTATTACAATTAATAAACAGTTATTTGATTAAAAATCTGCAAGAAAATGAATCAATTAACAAAGAATTAAAATGAACATTATGGGATTTTCTCACAAAGGCAATAGATCGCAAAATTCCTACATATTTGAAATTAAAATTTCTGATGGAAACACTGGAGCAGGATGGTGGCATCACCAAGTCTGTGGAGCTAGTGTGTACCCAGATTGCTTTTTGTCTCTCCCCATGTCTAAATGCTTTTTTCTCTGGTTACAGCAGCCTCCTTCAATATCCCACACTGGGTAAGGCAGATTTACACTTTTATGTGAGAGTGTGTGTGTGTGTGTGTGTGTGGATTTGTGAGTAGCGACTGAAATGCATTGGTGTCTCAATCTGATCAGAGCTATGGCACTGATCATGCACAGTTGGAACCAAATGTGGTTTAAGCATAAGCAAATCAACTGCAGTCAGCAGCACTGGATACAAAGCCTAAACCAACACTGAGTGCGGTGTCAGTTCATCACAGAAAACAAGCAAACAATCCCACATTGGGACAATTTAGTGTTACCAAGTAACCTAATCTGCAGATATAAGTTTTTAGATGGTTTCACTTAGCAGAAGAAAGATGCATCTAAGAATAATTCTTTGCAATACTGACCCAGAATAAAATCCCTGAGCCACCATGATGACCCACAATGTTGAAAGATCTGACAGATTTTTTGGCATATTCACTACTACATGCCTCTCTAAAACAAAGCCAGATAAGCAGATGAGGAACAGAAGCACCCTAATACAATACAACCATTTCTACCTCAGTGGGTTGGATGTTGCACTTGCCCATATTCAGAGGACTTCTCCTGTTCTTCTCTAACCTTACCTCTCATACCCTACTATCTGCTTACATTTCTTTTTCACTACATTGTAAACTTCATATTTGTAATTGTGGGTCACTCTTTTATTGTTTTGTTAGGAGACCACATGTTTCCTCATTATTCCAATTACCTCCAGGACCCCTTTCACAGCCTGAGTCCATGTGTCATTCCATCAAAAGTACAACATCTAGAGAAGTTGTAACTTGGGCACTGATTGCATGGATGTTTACTGTATATTATTTATGATGCTTCTTTTCAAGCACTTTATTGTCATTGTGTAACACAACGAAATTACTTTTTGTGACAGCCCCAAGGTGCACTTAAAGAAAAGTCAAATAATTCCAAATATGTCGTATACAGTGTTAAGTGACCAAGTAACCAGAGCAAATTATTATTGCGCAAAGTATAGCAGCATAAATTGTTATTGTACCTGTTAATAAATAGTACATTACATATATATTGTACTAGCAAAATACCCGCGCTTCGCAGCGGAGAAGTAGTGTGTTAAAGAAGTAAAGGAAAAGAAAAGGAAACATTTTGAAAATAACATAACATGATTGTCAATGTAATTGTTTTGTCACTGTTATGAGTGTTGCTGTCATATATATATATATATATATATATATATATATATATATATATATATATAATACCAGCTTACGCAGCAAAAGTCGTGTGTTAAAGAAGTTATGAAAAAGAAAAGGAAACATTTTAAAAATAACATAACATGATTGTCAAAGTAATTGTTTTGTGTATTTGGCGGCAGCGGCAGTTGCTGCTGTCATAATCGGTTTGAGTCTACATATATATATATATATATATATATATATATATATATATATATACACATATATACAGTATATACATACACATATACATATATATATATACACATATATATATCTTTGTGTATGTTTGTATGTATGTGTATATATATATATACAGATGCACACACCTATCTACATTTTATATATACTGCATATATATATATATTGTCACACACGCGCGCATGGGAGGCAGCTAAAGGGCTCGAGTGAAGGCAGTTCTGAGCCATGCCGGGATGTGGCAGAGTGCACTAACTCTCTTTCTCACTTCCCTGTAGACCTAACCGGGAGGTTCCACCTGTCTCTCTGGACGTCACTTCTGGGACCGAGCCAATGGAGACAGACCTTGCCAGCTCCGGCCCCCCTGATGTCACATCCGGGACTAAACCAATGAATGATGAACACGTGCCCAATCCTTATGACCTCACTTCCTGCCTCCCCCTTTAAAAGCCTTCCCTTTTCCCTTCTCTGACAGTCTTGTTTTGGACTCTGTTGTAAGCACTTCAGTGCTGGTATTTGAAAGAAAACGACCTTGCAGCCAGGATACCGAATTACATGGGTGGCTGCCCCAAACCTTTTTCTGTCTTTGTCTCGTTTTGTGACAGTGGCGTAGTCGGCAGGATGGAGAAGTCCCAGAAGAGAAGGGGACAGGACCTGCAAAACACCCAGGTGGGAGCGCGCGCGGGCCGAGTATTCAGGCGGGGAGGGTGCCCCGTGGTTCGGCGAGACCCGGTGCGGGCTCCGCTCCCAGCACGCAGAACTAGGCCATCTAGAGAGGCCAGGGAGTGTGCGGGTGGGGCTCACCGAAGTGGGCTGCCCTGGAGGGAGGCAGAGGGACTCAGTATGCTCTCTTGGGGGAGAGTGCCTGCCCCCCAGTGAAACCACAGCCCCATTTACCACCTAGGGGTGCCCCAGACTGGCAGGTGAGTAAAATAACAAAGTGGAGGTTGGACCCTGAGAGGCCGACCAGTAAACAAGCCTGGTCCTTATGGGCAAAGTATGGCAGTGGCTACGGCCCTTGGAAAACAAGCCCTACCAGGTAATTGAGCAGGTAGCTTGCTATCTGCTCCTGAAAGCACTTCCCAGGGCTTCACCCAGCCGGTCTGGGGCAGTTTACGAACATGTCAGGGCTCATAGAGCTTCTGGAAACACAGAGGGCGGCCTCACACTCTGGGAGAGCAGAACCGTCCTTCTGTCAAACTCAGCCGGGGTATGTCCCAAGACCTAGCCCCTCCCTGTACAACCCGGAGCTTGTATCGGCGTCGCGGCCGCTGGCACGCAAACCGCTTGGAGGCGAGGAGGAATGCAGGTGGAGGGAGGAGGGCTTGGTGTGCTCTGACAAACCCGTTGGCGGTCCCGCATACAGGCGTGGTGATCGTTAACGGTTTAAAACTTCCGCTCTGCTCGATTCCGCAGCAACATTTCCATTGTTGCCCGCCGCTTTGTGCTACCGACAATGGCTAAAATTCAAGACCAGTATAACCTGTGTCCACGGGAAACCCGCTGGTACAGGACCGCCGCTGTTGTCATTAGCTACGGAGGGTCAGTCCAGAAAGTAACCGTGGCAATCCTTCCTGATCCTCCACACCCGGTGATACTAGGCGGGACTGGTCTGAATTAAAAGCGGTGAGACACATACCACTCCCGGGTTAAGTTGGGCCTCGTTATGGACGGAGATGAACCGTCTCAAGCTGCCTCCACGCCGTGTAATCAGCCGGCAGAGAGAGTGAAGCAGCCGTCCTGGGTGGCGTGGCAACTCCGGGCCGTCGCAGGCTGACACGTCATCCACCAACGCCGCGGCGGAGCGGGAGGAAACCACGCCCATTGAGGTCGGCGCTGACCCTCTCTCCGTGTTGCGGTTTCAATTTAAAAAGACGCCGGCTTCTTTCAAAAGGGAGCAATGGAATGACGACTCCCTGAAGTTTGTAAAAAATGCAGTGGTCCTTGTCAATGGCCAGCGCACTAGTCAGTCGATGCCACAGGGCCCCTACTTTGTGCTAGATAATGACCTCCTTTACCGTGTAGCAATGCATGACGGGCAGGAGACGAGGCTGCTGCTAGTGCCGCGTACCTTCCGGCGGCAGGGCTGCGAGCTAGCACACGCCCACCTCCTAGGTGGCCACCTGGGCACCGAAAAAACTCTGGAGCGGATCAAGCTCCGGTTTTACTGGCCAGGAATTAATGAGGAGGTTCGTCGCTTTTGCGCTTCCTGCCCGGAGTGTCAACTGCGACAGATTCCTAGGAGGGACCGTGCTCCTCTTGTTCCTATTCCATTGATTGACGTTCCCTTCCACAGAATCGGGTCGACCTGGTGGGACCTCTAGAGCCCTCAGCCCGAGGACACAAGTACATTTTAGTCCTCGTGGATTATGCTACACGATACCCCGAAGCTGTTCCGTTGCGCTCAGCTACCTCTAAAGCCATCGCACGGGAATTACTAGGGGTATTCGCGTGGGGATCCCCAAAGAAGTCTTGACAGACCAGGGGACCCCCTTCACCTCGGAGACGTTCAAGGAGACTGCCAGATTACTGAAAATAAAGCATTTAAAAACTCGTGTATCATCCTCAAACCGACGGATTAGTAGAGAGGTTTAATCAAACTCTCAAGCAAATGCTGCGTAAGGTGGTCAGCGAGGATGGAAGGAACTGGGATCAGCTCCTCCCCCTCGTCCTTTTTGCCTATCGGGAAGTCCCACAAGCCTCCACGGGGTTCTCCCCCTTTGAACTACTGTATGGGCGACAACCTCGGGGCATATTGGATATTTTGAAAGAAGGCTGGGAAGAAGAGGCTCTTCCCTCCACAAACATACTGGAGTATATCGCGCAGTTACGCGATAGATTTGGAAAGATTCGGCCTGTCCTTAAAAGTCACATGGAGGAGGCTCAAGCAGCACAGGTTCGCTACTACAACGCGCACGCGTCTCTTGGGAGTTCCACCCGGAGATCGGGTCATGGTCCTAGTGCCTACCTCCCACTCTAAGTTGCTTGCCCACTGGCAGGGCCCCTACGGTTAAGGAGAGGAAGGGACTGGTCGACTATTTGGTGAGTCAACCCAATCGCCGGCCAAAGGAGCGGTTTATCATGTGAACCTGCTGAAACCGTGGAAGGACAGGGACCCCGATCCCTCCTCCGGCCAGCCCCTCACTCTTGCTCCACACACGACCTTAACTTCGGCACAGACTTGAGACCCAGACAACGGGCAGGAGCTGGAAACAGTTATCCGGACCGTTCGAGAGGTAGTCAGTGAACACCCCGGAAGGACCTCTCTGATTGAGCACAACATTGTGACAGAGCCCGGGGTTGTTGTCCGAGAACGCCGTACCGTCTTCCGAGGCAAAAAGGCTGAAGTGGAGCTTGAGATCAAGCGCATGCTGGAACTAGGTGTAATTGAGGAAAGTTATAGTCCCTGGTCCAGCCCCATTGTGCTCGTTGGTAAGCCTGACTGGAGTTGGAGATTCTCCAATGACTTCCGTCGGCCAAGTCTCCCAATTTGATGCCTATCCAATGCCACGCCTGGACGACCTCCTCGAGAGGCTTGGACAGGCTCAATACCTGACCACACTTGACATGACAAAAGGGTACTGGCAGGGTTCCTTTAACGGACTCCGCGAAGGAAAAAACCGCGTTTAGTACCCCTAGCGGACACTGGCAGTATCGTGTCCTTCCATTTGGGTTACACGGGGCTCCAGCAACCTTTCAGCGTCTGGTGGACAAAGTGCTTCGGCCTCATAACTCATACAGTGCTGCCTACCTAGATGGCGTGGTCATCTATTCCAGCACATGGAAGGAACACCTACAGCATGTCCAAGCGGTATTACGGACACTTGGTGAGGCCGGGCTCCGGATTAATCCCAAGAAATGTTTCTTTGGATTAAGCGAGGCCAAATATTTAGGCTACCTGGTGGGTCGGGGTACCGTAAGGCCAACAGTGCTCCAAAATTGATGCCATTCTGAAATGGCCCGTCCATGAACCAAGCGGCAGGTCCAAGCCTTTCGGGTTAGCGGGTACTACCGCCGGTTTGTACCCGGTTTCGGAGAGAAGCGGCCCTTGACTGATTTAACAAAGAAGAGGGCCCCGAACATTGTGGTATGGACTGCAAAAACAGACACTGCATTTGGTGACTTGAAGAAGGCCCTTACGTCCGCACCTATTTTGATGGCACCTAACTTTTCTTTGCCTTTCATCCTCCAGACGGCGGACACAGGCCTGGGAGCCGTGCTGAGCCAAAGTGTCGATGGTGTGAACACCCGTCATGTTCCTGAGCGGAAACTGTTGGACCGGGAGACCAGGTATGCGCGGTGGAGAGGGAGGCTCTGGCGATTAAATGGGCGATCACTCAGCTGAGGTACTACCTGTTGGGCGTGAGTTCACCCTTGTCACGGACCATGCACCTCTACAGTGGATGGCCCTGCACAAGGAGTCGAATCCGCGGGTCACCCGGTGGTTTCTTGACCTGCAGCCGTACAAGTTTTCGCTCGTTCATCGTCGGGGTGCTCTCCATGCCAACGCTGATGCTCTCTCTCGGGTTCACGACCTCTCGGTTAGGGTCGCCCGACCCGACGGGTCTGGGCTGAGGGGGGGGCCTTGTCACACACGCGCGCATGGGAGGCAGCTAAAGGGCTCGAGTGAAGGCAGTTCTGAGCCATGCCGGGATGTGGCAGAGTGCACTAACTCTCTTTCTCACTTCCCTGTAGACCTAACCCGGGAGGTTCCACCTGTCTCTCTGGACGTCACTTCTGGGACCGAGCCAATGGAGACAGACCTTGCCAGCTACGGCCCCCCTGATGTCACATCCAGGACTAATCCAATGAATGATGAACACGTGCCCAATCCTTATGACCTCACTTCCTGCCTCCCCCTTTAAAAGCCTTCCCTTTTCCCTTCTCTGACAGTCTTGTTTTGGACTCTGTTGTAAGCACTTCAGTGCTGGTATTTGAAAGAAAACGACTTTTGCAGCCAGGATACCAAATTACATGGGTGGCTGCCCCAAACCTTTTTCTGTCTTTGTCTCGTTTTGTGACAATATATACACACACACACACATATATATATAAAATGTAGATAGGTGTGTGCATCTGTATATATATATACACATACATACAAACATACACTCAGGTATATATATGTGTATATATATGTATGTGTCTATATGTGTGTGTATAGCTTTGGTCACTGAGTGCAAGGGAAAAATAATAAAATGTAGCCTATAAGTTATTAAACAGTAAAACATTAACGTTTTAAGAAGTAAAGCTACATTGAGCACTTCTGGAGTGGTTTTGGGTAAACTACATTTTAAAGACGGTGTAACAGAACAGGTAAGTAGTACTAACATCAGCTAAAATGTATATGGATCATTTCTCGGTAGTAGATCCCTTTTGAAAGGCGCTACACGACGGCTGTGATATAGAAATTACGTTTTCTATGTGAACGTCCAAATTTCTGCCTCTGGTAATGTGCCTTACCGGCATTACCAGCAATTAAAGAAAATTAGTTTTGTGTCCTCTGCAGTGTTAAGAGAGAAACGCTTTGGTTTGGGATAAAAGGAAAAAAGGTGTAAAGAAAGGAAAGTTGCCTTTTTCTTTTAAATAGTGTAGAGAGATGTCTTCGCTGACGATATGAGCACCTTTTGGGGACAGTCGCAGTGGGTCTTGTGTAGACTGGTGAGACATACCAGCCATTAATCGGCTGTGATGGCACTGTCGGTCCTCCACTCCTGTGCGTGTCTTAATCCGAGTTGACGACCTCATAATCGTATACGTGCAAAAGAAAGTGCGAAGCGCCTTAATATTAGTTTGCCGTGGTATAGAAAAGGGATCCCGTGTTTGCACTTGTCTGGGCGATAGTTCAGGGGGAGGATGAAAAAAATTAAAAGTGCTCACTTTGACTTAAGGGAGAAGCGCAGTCAGCGTCTCAAAGGCCGGCACAGCTATGCACGCGTGCCGGCTGCTCGAGTTTTGTAGGGCAGGAGACGGCACTTTTTGCAGACACGTTCACGTGATCAAAAGTCTCAGCGCTCTTTGGAGGTCATTCATATATATGTATATATATATAGCAAAATACGCTTCGCAGCGGAGAAGTAGTGTGTTAAAGAAGTAATGAAAAGGAAACATTTTAATAATAGCGTAACATGATTGACATTGCCATTGTCATGAGTGTTGCTGTCTTATATATATATATATATATATATATATATATATATATATATATATATATATATATATATATATATATACACACACACACACACATAAACATATATATACATATACACACATATATACAGTATATATGCATATACATCCACATATATATACATATATATGTGCAAAAAACCACGCTTTTATCAAGGCTTCCGTCGGGTAGTCTTTTGAAATGAAATTTTCCTTCAATCAGTCGTAGCAACGCGCTTTCTTCCGACTGTTACATTTTTGTAGCTCTGATGTGTGCATCAATGTAATTGGTGTACCAGGAAATCATGCATTGACAGATGTTCCCCTTTGCTTGGAATGCAAAGTGTGATTAAATGCGTTATTTTTTAACGTGTTATGGAGCACATGCATCAAAGCTTCTCAGCTGTGCTTGTGCTAAGAAAAGGAAACATTTTAAAAATAATGTAACACGATTGTCAATGTAACCCTTTGTAAGTAGTGCCTGGAGGATTCAGAGTGTGGAGAAACTCTAGAGACAGCGTGTGTATTAACTTGTGGATTTTTCTGTGAGTATTTGGTGGCAGGGTCACAAAGTTGGTTCCTCAAGACTGCGTTAGCTGCGGAGCTCAACTCACAGCGAAATGAGGTGAATGGGAGGGGAGATGATGACATGACTCTCCCACCCACCTTAACTGTCAATCCCCCCACAAAGACAGTCTCTCGGAATTTGCATAACCACAGCCCTTCACCAGTAATTTTAACTTAGTTACAAAGTGATCAAAACTCTCGTTTATATCCTGCATCCTCTCATTAAACATGTATCCCGCATTAGCCGTGGGCATGACAAACGCCAGGGGCAGCCTGTCTATGAACTTAATTTAAACTTTAGGTTTACACCATGCTTTGTTTCCGAAGTAGCTGTACTCATGAATATGGTTGTATGTGTGACTCGTCGCTTGTATAATGCATGTTTTCTTCAGCGCTTTTTGGAGCTCTTCCTTGTTTTCTACGTATTGAGTTGACAGTCAGTTCACGTGATTACGTGGGAGGTGTGATGATGTCACACGAAACTCCGCCCCCCCCACGGCCATCGAGCTCAACTCCATTACATTATATGGAGAAAAATAGGTTCCAGTTATGACCATTACATGTAGAATTTTGAAATGAAACCTGCCCAACTTTTGTAAGTAAACTGTAAGGAATGAGCCTGCCAAATTTCAGCCTTCCACCCACACGGGAAGTTGGAGAATTAGTGATGGGTCAGTCAGTGAGTGAGTCAGTCAGTGAGTGAGTGAGTGAGTGAGTCAGTGAGGGCTTTGCCTTTTATTAGTATAGATTACATTAGTATATTGCACATTACTAATATAGCTTATTGCACATGTTCAATTAAAAATTATCTCAGACTGAGGAGATTCAGAGTTCAGAAAGTTTATGGCAGATGGGAAAATGCTATTTTTTAGTCTATTTGTGCAAACACGGATTGACCTAAAGTGTCTGCCCGACGGGAGGAGCTCAAACAAAGAATTTCCAGGATGAGTTTTGTCCTTGAGAATGTTTTTGGCCCTTCTCACACAGCGAGTCTTATACAAGAGTTCAAGTGATGGCAGTTTTACGACCCGCTGCAGGCTTCTTTAGCAGCCTTGGTGCAGCTGCAGTACTGGCCGAGGTGGGGGCGTGGAATCACCTTATATGCGTCTTTTATTTTTGCATAGACGTGGTCTAAGATGTTTTCCCCTCTGGTTTAACAATGTACATACTGATAAAATCTGGGGAATAAATCCTTAAGATACTCATTTCAGTTTTTGTTCATCCTCAGTATATTGTATGATGCACGGGATGCCTATTTCTCCAGGTTTTTTTGAAATTTAGCTAAAAGGCAGTTTTCTGTAACTGTTTCATGTTTCCAAGTCAATTTAAACACTGTCAATAAGTTCTTATACATCACCTAAGTCCAAGCACATCTGTTACTCCTGTCTGATGTGATCACAAAGCATTTAAATGGGATATGAAAAGTGGTGGGGTAAATTTAACAGAGGGTTCATAAAGTATCTATTTTTCCTAGCGATATCCCCTTTTGAAGTTATAAAAGAGGCCGACTGAGTTTCTTCTATTTTAGAGAAAAAGGACCACAAGAGAAAGGGAGGGAATGCTCAAAGGGGTCAATATGCAAAACCTTTAATTTGATAAGATCAATTAGTTTCAACAGGAACTTCCTGTAAGAGCACAGCAAGCAGTGAAATACGACAGTCTAAAGTATTTGTGTAACCACACTTCACTGCAAAATTGGTAGAAGTCACTTCTTAAAGCTTTGTCAGCTTCTAAGTGTGTTTCTACCACACTTCCATTTTGTGTAAACGGAGATCTTGGCACTAAGCAAAGCAAACTCAAATAACTTATGTGAATCAATAAAAATTTTGCACACAGCAATAATATTTGCACTTTTTGTAATGTTGTCTTCTTGAGGATAGGAGCGATTAGTGACTACATTGTTAGCAAAAAATAAAGAGTGAGGATCAGGAGAAAGGACGGAGTTAAAAGGCAAAGCAAGGGTCAAAACCAAAAGTCAAAGAGGGAGAAACAGCAAAGCAAAATCATAAATCAAAAATCAAAGTCAAAATGCAGAGCTTTGTTTCAAAATACCAGCAAATTTCAAAGTAGTTAATACCTTAAGTTTGGTCCATTTTCGGATACTGATGACTACCTTAGTGCGATCTTTACACCAGCATGGCGATAACATCATAAGAGGGGTGGTTCTGGTGCATCATGGGAAAATCCCCATGGAAAATGACAAAGCAAAGCCCACAAAATACCAGCATTATCCTCAAAACAAAATAGTGCTGGAAAAGATGGTTAAAATATATGACATTCTAAACCCAAGTTCTAAAAAAGATTGTTATTGCAGAATGTGATTCCTTACATGTTAAAACCTCAAAAGTGACACCAAGACGAGTATTCTATAAGATTCTCTATAACAGAGAATCTTAACAACTGAGGTATTCTCATCTGTACACATTCCACCCGTGGAGAAGGAGCCAAACAAGTTTCAAAATTGTACTGATTGTTTGAGAAACCTTCAAAAGAGAAACAATTTAAACGAATCAGGGATGTACTGCTAATGAAAAAGTGGCATTCATTTTACAGACAGTTCTGGTTCTGAAACCGTGTTCAGTCACTTTCTGGTAAATCTTTACACATCCTATTCATGTTTGTGTAGCATTTTCTCTAGTTGTTCCAGTTTTTCTCCCACATTCAAATGACACGTCCTGTAGGTAAACTGGTGACTGATTTGGTAACATAGGAGTGAATAAGTGTTCCTGCAATGGAGTGGTGATCTGCTCAGGGCTGGTTCCTTCTTTGCACACAAGCTGACAGAAAAGATTCAATCACCACTTCTTTAAATGAATTAAGAAGGTTTAATAATTTATGGGTCAGACGCACATAATCAACATCAAGATAAATCTCCGATCCACGCAAGATTCTACATATTGAACAAAAGCCACCTGGCAGCCAGAAAAGCAATAATCCAGTCTTAGAGAGATATAATACTTCATGTACTAATTAATCATGCAGCTGCTGTTAAACAAGTGGACAGATGCATCAAATATTTTGAAAGACTTAGCCCACACGGAATATGAGAGTTAAATATTATATTAGCATCTATAAAAAAGGAAATTTTAACTGATTTAGCAGTGGAGCTAGTAACTGTCAAAGAATACAAAATAATTTTACTCAGGAGGTTCCCCAGGGTCTAGTAACAGGCATTTGATTTATCTCAGTTTAGCTCTAAAAATACTGTCATGCATCCAGCTTTTTAATTTCATAGATGCAGCGGGACAGGACAGAAACAGTCAGTTCAAAAAATCACACACAATGTGAATAACAAAGGGCTCAACACAGGCCTCAGCAGCCAACAACAAGAGAAAAAGTTTCCGTCGAGATATTGATTGGCTTCTCTTGGATCAGAAAAACACCAGAGAGTTCTGTGCAAAAAGCTAAGGGTAGTTAATATACTGTCTGTTTCAAGAAAAAGATGTGGAAAAACAAAAATAAAGGGAAAAAAAGAGTCCTGCATTAATAGTTTAAGAATGAGTAAAAACACTAGAGGAATGGAACAAGCTAACAAACATAAGTATTTCCACAGGAGGCATGGCAATGCAGAGATTAGCCCTGGGACCAGAATTCAGTGCCTGGCTCACTCACTACTTTATTTAATATAGAGTGAACTTTATCTCAAGGAATTTTCTAAGTACAGAGCTATAGTACTGCAGGCTTGTAACATACCTGACCATATATTTATTCATACTGCGAGGGGCTGCAGAATGCCTAGCAGTGGATGGGGAGGCATTTGGCACAGAACTGTGACATTGTCTGTTTCAGCCCACCACTGATCCCCCAGATAAAATGGATACAGTGCAATTCTTTCAACTAAACAATGAATCACTTGAAATCAATGAAAATTAAGTGGAAGTAAAGTCAGGATTGAAACCAGGAAGCACTTCTTTACACAAAGAGTTGTAGGAGTCGGGAATAAACTACTGAGACATGAAGTTGAAGCAGAAACCATGATAACCTTTAAGATGAATCTGAATGAGATATTGGGACAGCTTAGCTATTAGCTAAATAAACAAGCTTGATGAATGAATGGTCTCCTCTTGCTTGTCCAGTTTCTTAGATGTTCATTTTCTCTAGCTATACTGTTAACTGATGTTTTTATTTTCTTCTCTTCCAATGTTGCATCATCAATCTACATGAAATTGCTCTGTTTTACTGTGTGTGTTTAAGCCAGTTTGTGCGTGTAAATGATGGTACTGCTTAACTGTTTCTGCTACTGCATTATTGCTAAAAAGCATTCTAAACCAGTGAAATAGACTATTCAAAAATAAATTTAACTGAATACTTTTACATATAAAGCACTGGATAATATTAGTTTTCCCAGGGTCACAATCCATTTTAGTGCTTAGGAATGTACCAGCATCTGCTAAGTACATTTTTAGATGGAGTTTGATTGAAAATCGAGTAACAGAGAGGAAGCACAAGTGTGTTTGAACCAGAAAGTCCGTAAAGAGGCAGAGGTTTGATGCACAAGGGCCTTTCATAAAACAATTTACTAAAACATACTAAAGTAAAAGTATGAATCTAAAGTCTTAACTAAACCAGTTACTTCTTCAGAGACTCTTTCCAGAAAATTTTTTTTTACTAAATTCTAATCTAAATCTCAGCACAAAACTCATTGCCAAACTAAACCTTCCATTTTTTTTTTCTTGATTTGTAATTGCTGTAGCCACAGCCACTGCCTTTTCAATTCAATGTTGGATGCCTAAATGTGAGCATCACCACCTTTTAAAGTGACTGTAGCTGTGTCTTTTTCATGTTCCCAAAATGAAGCAGCTACTTAGCTGGCAAGGTAGGATCAAACATGAGTCAAACATACAAAAAAAGAAATTCTCAGTCTGAAAAGGTATAGTGAAAACTTAAAAAGAACAAGTCAAAAACATCAGAAAAAAGTTATTACACACACAATAAAAGACAAAAAAGGAAAATGATTTCTTCTCTGTTACATTTCAATCTTAGCTTTCTCATATTAAACATCAGTTACTTTCTCTACTTAAAGGTTGTGTTATTTCTCAATGGCAAACTTACATAGGCTTCTCTTAGTACATTCTGTACATACAGTTTGAAACTGTTTGCCCTCCATGCCTGCAAGGCAGATCATAAACTGAATACGTCTGTAGTCAGAGGGACAAGAAATAATTTAGTTTGTGGAGGTTATAGTAGAACCTCCCATTGACTATGCACTAATACAGTGGTGTGAAAAACTGTTTGCCCCCTTCCTGATTTCTTATTCTTTTGCATGTTTGTCACACAAAATGTTTCTGATCATCAAACACATTTAACCATTAGTCAAATATAACACAAGTAAACACAAAATGCAGTTTTTAAATGATCACAAAAAACACTACAGAAATCTAAAGTGATCCCAGCAGAATCTTTGTGGCATACAGTCCAATAGAAAAAACACTATGTGACACAAAAAGAAAAACCCGGGGTGATTCCAAGAACATTCAGCTACACTCTTTCTTCTTCGTTCTTTTCACTCATATGACCCTCAGGGGGCCCTTTTGACACTGAACATAGCGGGCCAATTTAGAATCACCAATCCACCTAACTGGCATGTCTTTGGACTGTGGGAGGAAACTTGCCCAGAGGAAACCCACGCAGTGGGGAGAACATGCAAACCCACGCAGGGAGGACCTGGGAATTTTAACTCAGGTCTCCTAACTGCAGGCAGCAGCGTTACCAGTGCGCCACCGTGCACCCCACTGCGCCAACTAGTTGGTCAGGAAATTACCAATATCCCCAAATGTAACTGCATATATGAGTTCTGGACGTTCACACCCAGGCAAGTCAGATCCTCTTCTAATGTACTTGCCTTTAGAATATTCACTGTCCTCACCCTTACTTCTCTGAGGTATTCTTCATTAGTCAATTTCTTATGCAGCTCACAATAATTCCATGTGAAATGGCAATGTACTCCAAGAAACTTTTCTTATATTAATTGTGTTCTTATAGACACATTTATTTTCAATACCATCACCTACTGCTTTTTTCACTATGAAGCAAATCAGGAGGTTTATACAACTGCTTAAAAGCTATAGCTAAGTCAGTATGTAAACATCTTCATTAGGCACTAGTGTTGAACTTGGAAATTTATTAGCCCTAAATCTTCACAACAGTATGCTAAAGCTTTTAAGAGAGCAATATAACTGGGATGCAAATGCACCGCAGAACAAATTGTATACCTCATTTCAGCAAACTGCTGGGAGTCTTTATAAACATCTGCATCTCATAAAACAGGAATAAGTACTTTAGCATGCTCTCTTGCCTTTAGTAATGAAGCATTTGTTTGGAAATTCAGGTCAGGACTTTGACTAGGCCACTCCAAAGTCTTCATTTTGTTTCTCTTCAGCCATTCAGAGGTGGATTTGCTGGTGTGTTTTGGGTCATTGTCCTGTTGCAGCACCCAAGATCGCTTCAGCTTGAGTTGACGAACAGATGGCGGACATTCTCCTTCAGGATTTTTTGGTAGACAGTAGAATTCATGGTTCCATCTATCACAGCAAGCCTTCCAGGTCCTGAAACAGCCAAACAACCCCAGACCATCACACTACCTCTAACTGTTGGTATGATGTTCTTTTTCTGAAATGCTGTGTTCCTTTTACGCCAGATGTAACGGGATATTTGCCTTCCAAAAAGTTCAACTTTTGTCTCATCAGTCCACAAGGTATTTTCCCAAAAGTCTTGACAATCATTGAGATGTTTCTTAGCAAAATTGAGACGAGCCCTAATGTTCTTTTTGCTTAACAATGGTTTGCGTCTTGGAAATCTGCCATGCAGGCCGTTTTTGCCCAGTCTCTTTCTTATGGTGGAGTCGTGAACACTGACCTAAATTGAGGCAAGTGAGGCCTGCAGTTCTTTAGACGTTGTCCTGGGGTCTTTGTGACCTCTCGGATGAGTCGCCTCTGCGCCTTGGGGTAATTTTGGTCGGCCTGCCACTCCTGGGAAGGTTCACCACTGTTCCATGTTTTTGCCATTTGTGGATAATGGCTCTCACTGTGGTTCGCTGGAGTCCCAAAGCTTTAGAAATGGCTTTATAACCTTTACCAGACTGATAGATCTCAATTACTTCTGTTCTCATTTGTTCCTGAATTTCTTTGGATCTTGGCATGATGTCTAGCTTTTGAGGTGCTTTTGGTCTACTTCTCTGTGTCAGGCAGCTCCTATTTAAGTGATTTCTTGATTGAAACAGGTGTGGCAGTAATCAGGCCTGGGGGTGACTACGGAAATTGAACTCAGGTGTGATACACCACAGTTAGGTTATTTTTAACAAGGGGCAATTACTTTTTCACACAGGGCCATGTAGGTTTGGATTTTTTTTTCTCCCTAAATAATAAAAACCATCATTTAAAAACTGCATTTTGTGTTTACTTGTGTTATATTTAACTAATGGTTAAATGTGTTTGATGATCAGAAACATTTTGTGTGACAAACATGCAAAAGAATAAGAAATCAGGAAGGGGGCAAATAGTTTTTCACACCACTGTATATAGGCACACATTTTAACATAACTAAGAAAACACTTCTATCAATATAAAATAACCTAAATAACTAACAAATGGCTCTTACAGTGGCAGTGCTGGGTGTGCTGACATCAAACTTTAGGCAACAATTGTCATTTCCGGCTACAGCAATACTTAAAATTTCCAAAAAAAATCAAAACAATGAAAATAATGAAAGTAATAATTCCAAAAATAAACTGCAATAAACCAGGACATTCTTGATTGAAATGATCACAAAAAACACTACAGAAATCTAAAGTGATCCCAGCAGAATCTTTGTGGCATACAGTCCAATAGAAAAAACACTATGTGACACAAAAAGAAAAACCCGGGGTGATTCCAAGAACATTCAGCTACACTCTTTCTTCTTCGTTCTTTTCACTCATATGACCCTCAGGGGGCCCTTTTGACACTGAACATAGCAAATAAGGTTATAGGACAAACTATCCATCCATCCATCCATTTTCCAACACGCTGAATCCAAACACAGGGTCACGGGGGTCTGCTGGAGCCAATCCTAGCCAACACAGGGCACAGGGCACAAGGCAGGAACCAATCCTGGGCAGGGTGCCAACCCACCGCAGGACACACACAAACACACCAAGCACACACTAGGGCCAATTTAGAATCACCAATCCACCTAACTGGCATGTCTTTGGACTGTGGGAGGAAACCGGAGCGCCCAGAGGAAACCCACGCAGACATGGGGAGAACATGCAAACTCCACGCAGGGAGGACCTGGGAAGCGAACTCAGGTCTCCTAACTGCGAGGCAGCAGCGTTACCAGTGCGCCACCGTGCCGCCCACTGCGCTCAACTAGTTGGTCAGGAAATTACCAATATCCCCAAATGTAACTGCATATATGAGTTATGGACGTTCACACCCAGGCGCAAGTCAGATCCTCTTCTAATGTACTTGCCTTTAGAATATTCACAGCCAGTTGTGTCCTCACCCTTACTTCTCTGAGGTATTCTTCATTAGTCAATTTCTTATGCAGCTCACAATAATTCCATGTGAAATGGCAATGTACTCCAAGAAACTGCTTTTCTTATATTAATTGTGTTCTTATAGACACATTTATTTTCAATACCATCACCTACTGCTTTTTTCACTATGAAGCAAAGTCTCAGGAGGTTTATACAACTGCTTAAAAGCTATAGCTAAGTCAGTATGTAAACATCTTTCATTAGGCACTAGTGTTGAACTTGGAAATTTATTAGCCCTAAATCTTCACAACAGTATGCTAAAGCTTTAAATAAGAGAGCAATATAAACAACTGGGATGCAAATGCACTATACGTCAGAACAAATTGTATACCTCATTTCAGAAAATACAAACTGCTGGGTAAGTTCTCCTCTATAAACATCTCACGAGACATCTCATAAAACAACAATAAGTACTACAGTAGCCACAAAATGAACATGCTCTGTTACCGCCGTGCCTTGCCTTACTAGACTAATGAACTCATTTGTGTGAAGAAATTCTCAGAGCATTCAGCACTACCAATGGCTCGACTGACAAAGCCTTAATTATTTTGTTTCTTTTTGTGCACAGAAGGAAAACTTTCCAGTCTCCCCAAGCCATTCACTCCAGCATACCACACAGGGCCAAACCATTGGACATAAGCATGTAGGATAAGTACACCTGTGCAAACTGAAAGGTCATACAAAGCCTGAAAACCAGAGAGACTGCTCTTGTAGTAACTGGGATTTCTTTACATCTTTTTCATACATTTAAACGTAAAAGACTAATTTCACATTCATTAACATTCATTCATGTGTCTAAACTTCACAAGACGCAGTCCACGAGGAGCTGTTTTCTGGTACATCATTCATCCATCAATCCATCTTCCTAAAGGTTATCCATACATTAAGCTAACATAGAGTTACCAAAGCTGGAAGATTCAATCCCACCACTCCTCAACTGATCAGGTGATGAGGTGATTGTACCACTGCACTATTGTGCCACTATTACTTGATGCTGAAGTAGCTAATTTTGCAAAATGCACTAGTGCACAAATACAGGTACACTCACACATATATACACAAAGACAGAGACACAGACACAGAGTAAGGGTCGTAGCTTTTGAAACATTTCTGGCATATTCCAATGAGCACTGGAATAAGGTTTCCACATAATTTCACATCTACCACAATCTTCAATTTTCATAGGATGGAGCTATTCTATACTTCAGATTAGCTACTCCATGGAGAACTGCTTCCAGGCACACATTATTTTAAAAGAAAGGTTAACACAAGGTTAAGGATTATCTCATTGGTTGCTGCAGAGCAATTCATTAGCTTTCAGCTATAGGTCATGGATAGAAGCCAAATGAAAGAACTGCCTGTATGTGGGACTTTAAAAAATACACCTGACTTTGAATGATACAATATAATATGTAAGTATAAGCTAAATTGAAAATATAGGATCATTTGAAACTATTAGCTTCAATTACTACTATTGAAATATGCTCAGATAAACAACAGCAAAACAGTAGTTTATGTAATCAAACAAACTTAACACTGCACTAGACACTGAAATGAAACTTGATGGCTTCCAAATAAGTGATCTGAAAAAATAAAGCTAGAATATTCCTTAGATATGACTTAAAGTTCCATTCTACAATCTTCACAATTGTTTAAATTATTTCAATACCTGAGTGAATATTGGAAAGCGTAGAGTCAAATCATAAAAAGAAAGTATATACATATGAACAATAGCAACTGAGATATCAACAGTATAGTCTCAACTTTGACTCCCGTTCATTTTAAGAAACTTACACTGTTGGTAAATGTCTGAATATAACATGACACCTCATCAGGTTTTCTACTGGAAGAAAAAAAAAAACAATATAACCATAAGGCAAGGAAAAATGAAGTATTTGGCAGACTTCACACGTCACCCCCAACTGGTGTGCCAGTTCATCTTTGGGATGTGATGGAAAACTAGCACAGATGGAGAAAGCCCACAGAGACAGAGGAAGAATGTGAAAAATCCCAGACTGGGCAGTGATTCTGGAGCTGTGAGGAAATGGCACTAACCACTGATCCATCCATCTTAGCATTATTCCAGTAAATTTTGATTAACCTCTAAATGGCAAACCACCACAAAAGATTTCACTTGTAAATACAGTTAAGAGCTATTCTATTTGCTGTTGTTTATATAGATATTTATAGTCTGTAATTAAAGAACACTAACATTCCAAACTTGTTTAAGATGGCCATTACACTACCATTAAACAATCTGGCAAATAATTCAATACAGAATAGGAAAGAAGTGTATCTGGGCCACTTCATCAGTAATGTGATCATTATGCTCGGACCAACTCATGATTCTCATAGTGTCCGTTTAAACGGTTATCAATATACTATTTTGAGATGTTCTAATATGTATTTTTTTATATTTTCTTTCATTTTTTATATTGTTATGAAATTGTATTTTGCTTACATCAGAAGGAGCCCATTTTGTAACATTACAGTAAGCCATAGACATATTGTTTACATTTTGCTATGTCTGGTTGTTTGTCACGTGGTTGATCACATTTCAATAGCAAGTTTTATATGTGTGTTTTGGGCAATTTTATGTTGTTTCTTATATACATAATCTATTTTTGAGGTTGTTTAAGCATCTAATATAGAACTGTATATGTCACATGACTGTGATTGACAGGTCTATTATGTTATGGGGTGTGACACAATAAATACGGTGGCAATCACCAAAAAAAAATCATTTATAACAACTCACAACTTTTCTCTACATATGATGAAGAAGATCAAAGTCAAATCTGAAAAACTGTGGGTGAAGGAAAGTACCTGCCATCCTGGGCTATTGTGGACACTTAGATATTGCTACCGGATTAACATGCGACAGCACCAGAACCAATATAAACTTGTAAATATTTTACATAGGAAGAATTAGAAACAAAATCATAGCAATAGAACCGAGAAGTAATTATGGTCTAACTTATTAAAGATCATACTGAATCAACAGTTTCTAAAAAGACGTATCAGAATTATCTTTTTTACGAAACAGATATACAATGCAGTTGAACCATCAATTCAATTCAGATTTAAAATCAAAGTTTAAAAATGTAAATATTTCTTATGCACTAACTGCTTTCTGCCCACATTAACAGGAAGATATAGTAAGATCAAGAGGACAGCTGTGTTGGTCTATGGCAGTAATTTACATTGAGAAATTTAATACTACAGATAGCATATGTCATACGTGACATGGATTCATCCATGAATAAAAACAGATTAAAAAAGACTAAAAACCTTTATAAGTTACACGATTTAGGCTGAACAAGCAGTTAAAACTGTTCTGACTCACCAATGAGATAATTTTTTTTGGGCGATCAACATTGTCAAATGTCAGAACAATTCCATTAACCAGAGAGTCAAAAATATCTTTCATCAAATCGAAAAAAATAGCTAAGCATCAAAGTCATAAAGCCAGAAATATTTCTTGAGAATCAAAAGAAAGTAAACTCTTCTGAGTCATTAAACCATACAATATTTATCCAGTCTCAAAACTTTATGTTATCATTCTGTGTACTTATTTTGTATTATTATTACTATTATTGTTTTGGGTTATTAATAACAATAATTGCACTATTTCTATCTTTTTTCTTTTTTTAAATCAGCACTGCCTTGTTGAGTTGCCATTGTTACATCATGGTCTTGGTTGCTCTGAGAACTTCTCCAGAAATGTCCTAAATAACATAAATGACAGAACAATATAAAAAGCAGTGCGTCAGACATGTCATTATCCAACTATGTGGACGGTCAAATAAAAAACAACCTTAGGACGTGGATTACTTTTGCTATTCTGATTTTCGGCTTCTTGACTTTTGCTTTGATTTTCTTCACTATGATTTCTTGATTAATGGTTTGGCTGAGTTAGACAGAGAGAACTGCTTTTCTGGTTTTGATTCTCTGCTCATTTTGCACTTCCTTTCCTGGTCATCCATTGACACCTCTGTAGCCTTGCCTATAAGACTTAACACTTAATGAATGTGCAAGCCAACTTTTATATAGCACTCCGGTGACATCACACGCTGATGTGCTTTCTGGGTATGATTGTCATGGTAACTGTGACACTTTACTAAAGAAACTGGTCCCATCAAAACAATACAAAATAGTGCCACAATAAAGTGAAAAAACCTTTTCCAGCAGCCTTCTATAATGTCAAAAATTAATTCTTTGGGCATAGAATCCCTAAAATTACATATAAAATTCAAAAAAGTACACCCACAAAAATTAAGGTAAAAGCAAGATCAGAACAACAAGTAGACAACTTTTTGGTTTTCCAACAAGTCTCATTGTCATGCCCAGGTTGCCCACAGCCTTAGCATCATCTTGAACCTGGGTCATCTAAAGTCATGAAAACCAAGGATAAACTAGTGAAATAAGAACACATAATAACAAGACTGGTGCAAGTCAAAAGGCATTTAAAACAAAGGAGTGTCCAAATAAATAAAGTGCAGTGGAATGCCTTTTTAATCCATTTAAAAGAAGTGCCCAACGGAGAAGTTAAAATCCAATAAATAATGCTTATTATAATGATTACGAACAATCTATTAAAACCAAGGATAACTCTCATCTCGCCCCATGTACCCATCTCCAAAGTATACTCAGCAGGGTGACGACTCCTGTGAAACTAGTTAACAACCAACTCCCCATCCCAGCCACCTATCATCACAATTCTCCGGGTCACACCGAACCCTACTCCGTTCTACCTATGCCTGCCTCAGTGTCCGTGGGAACCCTTAGGGGCCTTTAATCGCTCCTTTTCTCCATTGTTCAACAACAGCAATCCTGTGGAGTGCCTCTCAGTCCACTCCTTTTTGTGGTTTCCCTGACTATTTTGCAGCCTTCTTTCCATACTGCCTCCCCATCCGGTTCTGCCTTGTCTTTTTCCTGCTCTATCTTCCTCGATTTATTTCTTCCCCCATCTTTCCTATTGAGGCTCTTTATATTCTGTGGGTGCAGGTACTTAATTACCCAAAGAGCTCCAATGGGTAACAGTTGAGCTGATCAAACCGACACATTAACAACAAATCAGCTTGCCTCCCCACCAAACACCCCACATCCACTCGTCTTTGCAGTAGTGAGCACCCGCACCCATTAGTTTAAGCTGCACAGTTTTTATTTTAAACTCTTGAACTGCCACGGAACTCTCACTCACTTGACCATACTCATTTAGTTAAAGGCTCCAAAGGGCATTTCTTTTCCTAATCCACAAAAGGGTTGCAGAATGTATTATTCATTGCTTGAAACAGGTAATAACAATCATGCTATTTTCCTATCACTTACAGTAAAAATTAGCATTCTAAACATAGAGACAGCATTGTGTGATGAGCCTGAATAATGTGATAAGCATCCTCCAATCCATCTCTTCAACAGTGCTCATAAAGCAGCCTTCCAAATGAACTGATAAAGATCCCCAAGTCTCAAAACTCTTAATTGGGAACAGCTTAAAACTGCAAATCCAAACACAGAAATGTACTGGGAGCCACATCAAATGGCTGAGAGCAAGTTTTTACAAAAGCATTGACTGTACCCCCCTGTGCGTCAAAATGACAACTGCCTCTCGGCAGTCCTTAGCCGCTGTGTTCAATTAAAACACACAAAGTGAAAGCCTCTTTTCATGTGATTTAAGAGTAGCAATCAGTGGTTGGCCACTCACTTCTAAATTCCAAATTTTTTGCTAAATGCTATGTAATTTGAAGGGGCATAGAAGACTGTGTGAAAGATTTAAATTTTTATTTGCACATGCATGCTATTAACATTTTGCTCTGTTGTCAAACTTCAGGAAACACTGGTGAAAATGCTTTAAAGTGAAAGCAAAAAAACAGTAAACAATTAGAAAGTCATTAGTCCAACTACATAATATCAACTGCTTAAAGTCTAAAACTGTAGCCATGCTAAAAAGTGAACAGAATATATACTGTATATATCACAAATAAGCCATACTAGTAATATATGGTAATTATGTCTTTCTAAAAAACCACACTGAACTAACTTACCATCTCAGTTACTTTCCATCCTGAAAAGGACAATCTTTAAGGCCTAGGGGAACTTACAACTCTAAAATTACTGCTTGGAGACAATAAACAACTTACACAGACTAACCACACACTTTTCATTGACTTTTGTGAAGTCACATCCATCCATCCATTACAAGGTCACAAGGAACTAAATTGCATGCTGACACCATCTAGCATAAGACATAAACCAGTTACAAGATACAGTCCATACACTTTCTTACAGTGAAATACTGGAAGACTACAGTGGAAGAAACAAGCAATGGACAAAAAACAGCTCTGGATAAGAAGGCAGTAATTTGCAGTGGACATACACACAATTAATCACATTGGGACCACCTAGGTGCATTGCTTTGAGTCTGAATTTTAACAAGGATCCCAGCTGAACATTTTCACTCATGGTATTTGAGCTAGGGATTGGGCATTTTAAGCTCTGTGAAATTACAACACACATTGTGTCATCATGAATTTCCTGAATATGTGCAGTGCTATACTGTATATACTATAAAATATTAATGAATGGTACTTCATATGAAGGAAGAAAAAAGAAAATAAGATGTTAGGATGATAGGAAACTACAAATTCAGTAATGGCAACTTATTGTGGACTGTCATCTGATCCAATGTCAATGTCAATGTCAATTTCTTTATATAGCACATTTAAAACAACATAGTAATGCTGTGGCCAAAGTGCTTTACAATAATAGAGTGTTGGATTCTGCTTTGTGTCCATTGATGTCAAGTGATGTTTTGGTTTCCATTGAAATTACAATGGAAAAAGAATGGAATAATGGATTTCAGGCATGGATGGATGTGTTCAGAAAAAAGTTGAAGAATAGGTAATGAATTGATGTTTCCATTACCATCCAGTGCTTGCAGGTTTTCATTCCGACCAGATCGCAATTAGAAGCCATGCCTAATAGATGATGAAACTTGGTATTTAATTATATGGTTTGTTAGTGCTTTCATTCTTCCAAGACAAAAATTGTATCGTTTTTATTTTCTGAGAATGTTATACATATGTTTTGTGGTCCTTCCTACTTGTCTCATTTTTTTCAAAACATTGTATTTCTCATTATTAACTGATGGGCTGGTTAAGAAAACAGGCAAAAATTAAAATGTTAATGCAACTGTCTAAAACTAACACAGACAGTTAAGGGTTCTAAACTGTAACAAGCAAGTTAACTAAAACCTAGCCCAAAAATATTGCTTTATTAGTGAATAAACATGTTCTAATTAAGAAACGTGTGGACCTCTAAATATCCCTGGTCTAGAAGATGTCTTTCAGCTATACTAAAATTTATTGATGTGTACTATCTTATACCATTTATAAACAGAATATTCAATTCTAACTATCAACATCTCTGCTCTTTATAGCCTGTTGAGAGAACATTTAAGGAAAGGAAGAAAAAGTCTTGTCAGGACTAACTATTACTCAGGTAGCATCAGGATGCAATCAAGTCAGATGGAATAATTAGGACAGGCGTTGTAAGAACAGGCAAGAAATCGTAACCAGAAATTAATCAAAACCAAATTGTACCCAAGAACCATATCAAAAACAGAAGCAATAAGTTGGCAGCAATGCAGTCAAAAAAGTAAATAATGAAAGGAAACATTTTGTTTTATTCAGAAATTGTCAAACTCGAATAATTATGGATTCCATCACACTCATCTAAGGAGGTACGTGTAACATTCAGGACTACTCTTACTGGCAACTGCAGGCATGAAGCAGCTACCACAAGGAACAATGGCAGTGACTGAAAGTAAATAATATTAACAATGAATCATTTTAAAAATATTTAACCAGACACCACAAAAGAAAAGTTAGGAAACCAGGACAAGAATTGTGATCTACTTGTATATAATGAGATCTTCTGTGAATTTTTTGCATAGACTGGCAACTGGAGGCCCTCTCCACAAGGAAGCGAGTAAAGAAAATGGGTGAAAGACAAGGCTTTGGGAGAATGACTCACAAATTCAATATGTATGACGACTTAATGAAGAGATTTTGTGTAAAGTCTATTTGCATTTTCAAGTTTGTTTCCATTCTATGTAGACCAGGGAAGAGGACGGTGTCTTTAAGTGAAGTGAATGAGCGAAAGAATGAAACTGAATGGAGTAAAAGGGAAAGCAGCAACAACTGAGGCAAGGTGCCCAATCAGTTCATTCAGATTGATAGAACTTTACTTGTCACCAGAGGGAAACGTGGCTTTTTACAGAAGCACTTTAAAAAATAATGATATAAATAGACAGATAGTAAATAAATAAATAATATATACAGACACACTTTGGTCTGAACACACACCAGAATGACTCTAAAGGAAGAAAATTAAAAAGAAAGAAAACTTTAAACTTGACTGTCACAGTGAGGTATTATGCAGACATATTGCTGTTGGTAATAAGAGGCTCCAGTAGCATTTTCTTGACACACTTCTGCTGAATAATTTGTTATGTGAAAGTCTTCAGTGTTACTGTGTCAGAGAGAGGATGTGCAGCATTGTTCATAATGAAACTCACTTTTATTTTAATTCACTCCTTCACTACTGTCCAGAGTGCATCACATAACTAAGCCTGCCCTTTTAATTAGCCTGTTGATTTGGTGGGCTTCTCTTGAAGTGATGTTACCAGCCCAGCACACTACAGTGTCCACTGAAGAACAGCAAAATCACACTATTAAGGGACTAAAGGGATCAAAGATAAAAGTAAGGAATAATGCTATTCTGTCACCACAAACATTATTAGAACACTCTGAAATTAAAAATATTAATCTTCAAAAATAAAATTATCTAATATTTCTGTGGTTGTAATATTGCTGATATTTTTAATCATCAATTTTCTGACCCTAATATTTGCACTTAAAGACTGTGGGAAACTGTAGCATACCCTGTTGGGAATAAATCATGGACAAGACCTTCACTAGTCTGATAGCATCGTGCAGATACACAAAGCCTTCTTACGAATAACATTAAGCTGAAAATACAGGTCTCTATGTTGAAACGACGGTAACCTGATAGAAAAAATGGGGGAAATGAAAGAAAGTGTAGATTCTATGCAGTCATTTACCATCCAGGCAGAGTATCAATGAGGAAGACAGGAAACAAATTTGAAAAGGATGCACACCCAAACTATTCACAAGCGACCAAATTAGCTGCCAGTTATATGTAACAAATTTCACTTATATATGTGGGGAACCTTCAAAAACTACATACAGAGCAGCCAGGTATAGAAGCCAGGCCCAAAAGAGCTATAAGGGTGCATCAATGCTGCCATCAGCAGTTAAGTGTTTATATATAATATATATATTTACACTTGATTCGGGATAGGGTATATATTGTATAATTAATAATTATTTACTGTACTAGCATTTAACTTTGAATATCAAATAAATGTGTAAATATGAAAAAAGGCTAGTAATGTTTTAATCTCATTGGTATGTGAACATGAACGTGTTAAAGAAAAATATAACAATGCAAAAAAAGACATTTCAGCAAGTAGTTGTGACACAAAGGAAGAGCAGATGTGAAATGGCAATGATAAAGATGATACTTTAGAAAAGAAGCAGGCTTATAGGCCATAAATATGTTTTATTTGAGTCTTAACTGCACACAAACCTTCTGTGAAGGGTTTTGCCATTAGCTTCTGTAGCTGTGCTTTGAAATAACCTTCAAATTGCAAGAACCCATAGGCCTGCCTTTGCATTATCTCTCAAGGTTAGAGTAGTTGCCCATTCATAGAGCGTAGGAGAATAAAAAAACAGGTCAGGGATCAGTCAGTCATCTTCATCTTTGGAGCTGATTGAGTCATTATGCCAGAGGGCAAGAGACAAAATAAAATAAAAAAGTGCAATCTGCAGGATCTGGCAGGAATAGCAAAGGCATCTTATGTTTCTATAACAGGAAGCAAATTTATTACATTCACAGTGCAAGCACAGTGGAGAAGCCTGGTGTCTGATGATCCGTTCCGAAGACAAGTGCCAAAAGGCATGGCAAAAGAGTGCCAACCACACAAGGCAGAACGGATGCACTCAAGCTTATTAAACAAGTGTTTCGTGTGGATGACTGTCGTTTCATTATAAGCAACTTGGAAAGTTATCTTTTAAGTCTTGACCTCAGAGGGTATGAAAAAGATAAAAAGCAACAGCAAATCCGCAAAGCATTTATTTCTCTTCTAGTGTTTACAACCCACTCCAAAACCCATATAAAAGGTTGTGCTATCAATTCAAAATTGCTGAAAAGTGAATAAAATAGAGATTGCCATCTAGTGCAATATGTCACAGGGATGGCAACATTTTTATTTGCATTTATACCCTGTCAGGTACTTCAATATGCATTATTGTGTCCAAAACTTAGATACCAGATGCTGTATTAATTCTTGAACCTCGAACTTGAGGGTTGATGAGAGAGGATATCCCTAACTATTGTGAATTGTCAGTTCAGACCCTTCACCTAACTCACCAGACATCTTTCCACTACTGAAGCACTGGAAAGCTAGTATAGTTGCTAAAATATATAAGAATTATGAGGATAGATTAAAAGAGCTGAGCCTTTTCAGTATAAGCAAAAGAAGATTAAGAGGTGACAGGACTGAAGTGTTTAAAATTATGAAGGGAATTAGTACAGTGGATCAAGACTGTTATTTTAAAATCAGTTCATCAAGAACATAAAGGCACAGTTGCAAACTTGTTAAGGGTAAACTTCGCACAAACATTAGGAAATTTTTCTTTACATAAAGAATGACAGACACGTGGAATAAGCTACCAAGTAGTGTGGTAGACAGTAAGACTTTAGGGACTTTCAAAACTCGACTTGATGTTTTTTTGGAAGAAATAAGTGAATAGGACTGGCGAGCTTTGTTGGGCTGAATGGCCTGTTCTCGTCTAGATTCTTCTAAAGTTCTAATAAGAGGGTATTAATTAAACAATAATAAACTGCAAGCATTTATTGTGTCATACAATGTGTCTGTGTAGTTGGTGCTTTCTGTCTACATCAACGTTGGGTTTCTCTGGGTACTCTGGTTGCCCAAAAACATCTCAAACAAAAACTGCCAGCTCTAAATTTGCTGTGTGTGTGTGTGTGAGTATGAACTATAATCCAATGGTGTTCATTCATGGTTGGTTCCTGCCTTGATCCCAGTACTGTTAGGATGGCCTGCTGCTCTCTGCTACTGTTAACTGGTGTAGGAGGAAGAAATGGAACGATACTTAACATTGCTCTAATGGTGCAGCCTGAGATAGAGAGCCACCTCATTCAAAGCTGATCAATGATGCCCCATGGCAGGCCTGAAGTGGTCTCTGTGGGTTGAAAATGTTATTTTATTGAATCATGGTGAAGTACCTAGCACTTGAATGTAACAGAACTTAGGGATCTAGACTTGGTTATCATGGTTAATGATCTAGATTGAGTTTGTAAATTCTACCAGTGTTTATATGATTTTGTAAATTTCTTCCTTCATCCTAATTGAGGCTTGAGCAGACTTGTGTCAAATACAGTATTGTTAATAAATGTAAGATATTACACATAGGAAGTAAAAATGATGGTGGATCTGAATATGCAATGGGTTGTGTACCTTGTTTGAGGGAACTAGGAGCCATCTTCTACGACCAGACATGACTGGGAAGGATAAAGGGATTTTGGATTTTGTTGCACCCCCAATATGTGGAGTACAAGTCAAAGAAGGAATACTTCAACTGTACAGTGAAGAGCAGTGCAGTAGCCCAACCTCATCTGAAGTACTAGGTGCTGTTTCAGCCCCCATATTCCAAAAACAACATAACTGTGCTGCAAAAAGCCCAAAGAAGAGTGACTTTAGAAGTGAAGGGCCAAGCATAGGACTCCAGGGTATGAAGTACAGTATGAGGAAAAAACAAAACACTTGAATCATTTCAGTGTATGCAGGCAGAGATTAAGAGGTTATATGACTAAATTGTTAGAATGTTGTTACTTTAAAAAAAGAGTTGTTTAACAAAAACAAGGAGATACGGTTGAATATTTGAGTGTTCAGTTCTGTTTTTCTTCCCACATAGAATCATAGACCCATGAAATAGGTTATCAAGTAGTTTGGTAGTCAGCAGTACTTTGGAGACTTCTAAATCTGAAAAAAGACTAACAAGCTTTATTATATGAATGAATGAGTATGAATTGCCTATTTTCCTCGAACTTTTTGTAATGTTGAAGAGTTCAAATGAGCCAGTGGTTAATTTTTAAAATTCTCAAACCTGCACAGTACATTTCATGAGCCCATTTCTACAGAAGACACTTCAGATGCAGTCTCCTAATGATCAATTGGAAGTTTCTTGATCTAAAGTTGCAACTTCACACAGTACTTTTGGGCAACACTTAAACTTATATCTGACATGCACAGTCACAGCTTTGAGCATGAACATGAGCCACAGCATTTCCACGTCAAGTAATGGTAACACATCCACTCGGAGAATGATTCACCGATCAAAAAACAGTACTCGCAAGAGCCATCCCTCCCAACTTTGACAAGCGAAAGTGATAGTTTTCATTTCAGGGCTTATTTCATATTGCTTGTGGCGTCACTAGAATAAATAAATGAAGAAATAAATAAATTCATAAAGAAATAAGCAACAAAAATATGACACATTTAAATATTTATACGCACATTTTATGTTATTATTTATTTATTTAGCACATTTTAAAGTAATTAATTTAATTTTATCCAATAAAGTCTGAGGAAACAACTGTGCACCACTATATGGACAGTTCAGTCAACTTGTGAGGAAGCAAAGAGTAGTGTGAATAATACAAGAACATGCACAGCCAACAAAGACGACTTTTAGTGAGTACTGTGAAATATGTTTTCTTAAAGGGTTTATATCAGTATTGATATAAAAATACGATTTTATAAATATGGTACAAAAGCGTGTCACTAAAGTAAGGAATAGAATTAGAATTAATCTCTTGGCAGTTGCATACCTAGCTTCATTTAACGCCATAATTCCCATTAATCTATTCCAAAACACCCCCCATACATTTTCAGAAGGGGTAGCACCAATGAAAGTAACCCACCATGGAAACTTGAGATCTTAATCCCCTGAATTTAGATGTTAAAGTATTGTGCCGCTTCTAAGGCTTACCTCTGCAGAACACCACCTCCTCAGGTTTCATTCCAATTTCTCCATCGTTTTATGTTGTAGCACACATATTAAGTTGGAAATCCATTCAAATACCCACTTCCTACATGCAGCTGTTTTTCTTGCTCATATTTAAAAGACCAGAAGTTTACTAAATAGCAGAAGCAACCAGGAAGGAATCCAGACAGGCCAAATTCTTCCAGACACCTATAGTATATACATTATCAATTTCCCTAGCAGTGTGTTTTTTGAAAATTGGAAAGAAATCAGGATTTTGAGGAGAAAATATTAGCCAAATATTTGAAGAACATACAGCTTTTTCACAAAAGACATCTCAGCCTGGAATGGACAACCTGAACAATATAAGCATGAACACTTTATGCTCATTATATAATGAGAACAATATGAGATTTAATTCACAGCTTCCTTCACATGTTGACATAGTATTTAGTTTCTCACATACAGAAAAATTCAGAGTAATGAATCCGACTCAGCATGAAGAAAGTACAACTTTAAATTGCATTCGGCAAAAATCTCTCTTCTCTTCTGAGTGTTCAAACTTAATATACAACATCCAAAAAAAAGAAAGGAAGCTTGGCTTGCCAAATTTCAAAGCAAAAGTACTGCCTGGATTGATTTCACTGATCCTCTATCAGCATATAACAACTATTGTGGCTGCATAGTCCCATGTTAGTTTTGCTTTAATCTTGGAACATGCGGAAGGATTTCCTGTTTCACAGTTAGATAAGAAAAGAGAGACTGCCTTTATGCGTCGGATTTCTTAACCTTGCCCGAATGCAACTCCCTTGTGGACCCTGGGAGTAACACCTAATCTTCCTTTAAATAATATCCTGCTTCTAGCTAATTTTACAGCCAATTTAATGTAACACAGTAAAGTCAAGGTCGTAGTGAGAAGAAAACCCAAGTTTATAAAACCTCATCTGGAACATTATTGCTTTCTGATAGAATATAGTGTTGGGCTTTTGAATCAAGTGAATGTGGCTATCAAAATGTTACATTGAATATTAGCACATTTTTATAATATTACACTGTCAGATAATTATAACAATAGTAATGATAAAAGAATCAAGATTGATAGCCTTTTTCCCTTTGCTGTTGAAAAAAGAGGCATGCATGTCATAATTAATCATATTTTATTTTTTCAAATGATCTGAGAGACTGGGTATATGTAATTATCAACAGCCATCAGTTAACAGCTTTATTTTTTCGTTCCTCACAGAGCTACACATATAGCTTGTCAAACCATGCTTTCTATTTATAGTTTGACATCAATTTTTTACTTTTCAACCTGCACTTACATCTGTCAGACATGCTGACATCTCCTCACTCTCCAGTGTTATCAGAGTCAGACCTGCAGTTATTCATTTCAGTTCAATTTCCTTTATTCTTACATACAGTTCTTCACTATAGACAAGCTTGGCACACTTACCCAAATGTACAGAAACACAATTGCAACGTAGAAGCAAATAACCACACAACACTTGGCTACATATGCATATCATAACTGAGAAATGATAAAATACAGCAATAAAACACAATGCACAACCTTCATCCATCCATTAGCTTTCTGAACCTGATTTTCCCATTATATAAGAGAGAGAGACATGACAGACCCTAAATAGGACATCATTCCACTGAAGGCCCACCCAGCTAATTTGCGGTCAGTAAATGGTTTATCTTTGAACAGTTGACAGAAGCTTATTACAGCAATGGGAAAACATGCTTATTCCACATACCCTAGATGGAATATTGGGGATCCCAAATACTGTAAAGCAGCAATGCAACTAAGATTATGACATTAGTATTATAGATTTTTGTATGCTTAGACATGCTTCTTTACACAAGTTGGTTTGAAGGATATACTGGGGAAGAATATGGGAGCAATGCTGAAAACTTGCTGTTTTTCTTCCTCCTCTACAGGTTAGAGAACTTCAATCCAACCTGCAAATTCCATCAATCCTTCTGGTCTGGTTATTTTGACATGGAGAAACAGCAAGATGGTGTCAGAATAGACCAGTGACTGATAAAGGCAAACCAATGTAAGTGAAGCACGAACTATCAGAGGTTTTCTTTCTGTATACTATTTTTTGCCCATGGTATAGAGTGGAAAAGTCCAAGGTGGACCACCAACAATTTTTATATTTCTTGTAGTCTTCTGTTTAAGAAATATACCTAAAAAGCTTTCTTTTAGATGGTTCCTATCTGAAGAGAACATCCCAACGCTCTTTAAAAGTATAGAGTTCTAATATAAGGGTTGCCCGTAATAATTTACAACACTTAATATACTCCAGTCAGAATTAAAAAGAAATGTCTACAACTTATTCTGCACTTAATTTTAATATCTTAAGGATTTTAAGCAAGACATTTCAAAAACGGATGCATGTTTGGTTCTACAATGCCTAATTGCTGATTATGTGAAAAGAGATATTTTCACATCTGGTCTCCAGTTTTAAGGCTGAGGGTGAAAGCTTTCTGTCATGAATTATTTCAGCAAATAAAACATGTATGCATCACTTTGAACCATCAACCAAAATATAGTCAATTGAATTTAACTTCTCCTTAGATGAAGTAGTTCAACGTCATAGCCACTGTTCTTCATAACACAGAAGGTGTGACCTCTCCATTCATTATCCCACAATGTCAAACCATTAACTCAGATCTTTACAGTGAAACATTTAAAACAAGAGCATTGAGCCCTACAAAAATGTTGCTGAAATCTTCCTTCATCATGACAACACACAAACAAGTTTGAACCCACAGGGAACAACCACAAAACTTGGGTGGACTGTTCTTTTCTATCTATTCTGCAGTCTACATCATGTTCCCTCAGATCGCTACCTGTTTTAGAGCCCTCAAAGATGATAACTATGGGAAAATGTTTAGAAGCAATGACAAGGTTACTGAAGAACAGAGCTGTGAGTACAGAATTCACACTTTCAGAAGAAGTGGCCATTACCTTTTGCTTCTTGCTGGAGCAAGGCTATTGAAATTAACAGAGACTGTTTAAAAATGAGGAGTGTACCAAATGCAACTAGTTATCCAATGAGTATATCTTTAAAATACTATCTGGGCAACTTTTGTATAATTACTAACATTTATCATTTTTATTGGAGCCCACATTAAGTGATTTATTTAAGTGACACAGCAAGCAATGAACAGGCTGGCATGCATGTAGACAACACATCAATGCTGTTATTAAAAACTTAGCCATTCTTTTTACATGTTACATTTTGTATTATCTGTCTTATTATACGACTTAACTACCAGATGTTTTGTACTTGCATTTAAAAATGTAATGCCCACAACTTTAAAGTGAAAAACAAATTCTTTTAAATTCTGAAAATGACAAACTAGAGAACTATGTGAATAATAGTAATTGCAAGCAAGGTCCTGTATACCCAGATGTCTTAGAAAATAACAAAAAAGGCTAAATGGCCTCTGCCTGTGTAGAAATGCAGAAACTCAGAATAAAATCAACTCTTTATACAGTTCTGCTCATGTGTTACCTTAGTGTCCACTAGAATTACAGCAAATCTTCTAGATGCTGTATACATTGTGAGCATGATAAGATTATGTGATGCATAATTAAACACATATTCAGTTTTTATTATTGTTAACAACTGCGTAACCAGGGTTGGTTCTCACTTTGCTACCAATGCAGTCAAGATGGATTATGCCCCCCTAATATCCTGAACTGGATAACCAGAAAATAGAACGAGAGACAAACATCAACAACATATTTTGCTTTAAAAAGCAGGTCACTACTTAAACAGTTCAAAGTAATCCTAAATGAAAACCAAGACATTTCTTGTGAAAATTCTTTTGATCTTATGGGTATGTACCTAGGACTAACCTTAACCCAGTTTCCATGAAAATGAAAGAAAAAAGAGTAAGTAGAAATGTAAAAACTTTCCTAGGCAGAGACTTTCCTTTATTGATTGCCAGGTATAGGCAGGTGTTTGGCCTGAGGCATATGCCCAGGGGCTGGGCACATTGCTAACAGCCCTACATAATACCACATATCACAAATGATCTGATACTAATCATGTACTTGTTGTATGTTTCAGTAAAACAATAAAAAGCTTACAAATGTCATTTTGCCTTTGTTAGAGTTAAGCAATGAACTTCCATACATATAATGAATAACCCCTTAACTATGAAAGTTGGATTTCTAGCAAAAATATGAAATTTTGATCAAACACTGTTTTGCCTTGTGCAAACAAACAAGATGATCAATGTAAAACTGCTTATTTATTCAGGAATTATACATATGTAATGATATGCCTGCAGGCACTATAAAGCAAAACTTAACACAAAACAATTACCAGGATAAATACATATATTTTTATATTTAATAAAATTCTACTTTAAATCTGTATTGATAATTGTATAATACTAATTTATCAATTAGTAGCTGAAACTTTACATTGAACTAGTGAGACCACATCTGGATCAATATGTGCAGTTCTGTTCACAGGAGGCATAGCAGCTTGAAAATCTATGCAGAAAAGAGCAACCAAGTGCCTTTCAAACCTAAAGATCATGTCCAACTCTGAAAGATTAAGGGAATTACACCCTTTTAATCTTGGTGAGGGCTCCTTGAGGAACTAATCCAGGCTTTTGAAACTGTTATTGGCATTGATCCATCAACATTTGATTAATTAAATAGTAAAACACTAAAAACCTATGGTGAAAATTAAAGAGGAAGTGCATTTAAGACTGAAGCCAGGAAGCTCTTTCCCCACATAGAGGGTTGTGGGAATGTGTAACAAATTACCAAGTGGTGTGGTTGAAACAGAAACCTTAATGACTTATAAAAAGTATCACGTGATGGTGTCACACTACTCTTCTAGCGATTTTCAGTCATAACCTTCATTTCCACAGTCTCAGCGAGTTGTGTCGTGCACCTCTGACTGCCATTTGTGCAGTGTAACATCCCCAGTGATTCAGTTCTAGCAGTCTACAACTCTTCTTAAATCATGGGGTAGGCTTGTGTGTGCGAGTTTACAACTGATGAGTGCTCAGCCGGATGTACAATGCATACAATGTAGCAGCAAGGAAATAAGAAAAAAAGGGTGATTTAGACCAGGCAAAAAGAAGAAAGGCTCCTCTGCCCCCTGTCTTGTGTTTCTCACACCATGACAAAATAGAAGAAATCAGGCTGGGACTGCAGCTGATCTCTGCCTACCTTGGAAACATTCATACAGTCACTAGCATTGTCAGGCAGCATGTTAATTGGATATCGAAATGTGGCACGCTCATGATACTTTGGAAATCTGAAACTATACTGAAGTATAGTATATACTGAGTATCTCATGCCATCGGTCATCCCTTACAATTCCTTGTCATGTAATCGGACATCATCATGGAGACAATATCCAGCATCTGTAGTTTTGTTAAGTTGGACGTGTTCTTTGATTCAAAGTCGCGTAGCACACCATCACCCTCAGCTATTAGCTAACCAAATAAAGTTAATGGGCTGAATGGTTCCCTCTGATTTATCAGCCTTCTAATATTCTAACAACAGCATTAGGCCCGGATTTGTGACAGCATGGTCTTCCTAATGCTCATGCTTTGTGAGACAAAACACACACAAACGTGTGTAGAATGGGAAAACTACACACACACAGTGAACACAATATTAGTTCAGTTTATAAAAATATACATTCTTTTTGTCCCTTACTCTCACAGCTAGTGGTTTATGTAACCTGTTTCCACCCTAAACGACTTCACATGCTGTATATGGAGTGGCAGACAATCCAACCATTTACTGAGTCTACTTAATACAGGTTACAAGAAACCAGAACCAATCCTGGACTGGGCACCAGGTCAATACATGGCACATTCATGCATACAGAGCAAGGTTAAGGTCACCAGTTAATCTAATATATATTTCTTTTCAGTGTGGTTTTACAGATATCTTCTGTAGGCAGGTTTAGAGACTGTTTTGCAGGGTGGCACAATGTGACTGGGACAGAGAATACGGTTTACAGACCTGTGCCATAGCTGATAAGCCACACTACCTTCATACTGTACATACAGAAGTATCATTGCTATGGTATAGGTATTTAAACTTTCAAATTTTTGTTATATTTGTCACAGGTATACAACAGAAAAATGGACCAAAAAAGTAAGTGATATGGAAAAAAAACGCATAGCATTGTCATTTTCTAACCCACTTAATCCAGACTAGGATAACTAAAGGTGCTGGAGCCTATCTTAACTATGATAGGGTGCAAAGCAGTAATGAAGACTGGGGCTAATTTCATGTTGCCAATTCACCTAACCTGCATGTCTTTGGACAGTGGGAGGAAACCGGAGTGCCCAGATAAAACCCATGCAGACACAGGGAGAACCTGCAAACACCACACAGGCTGGACAAGAGACACAAACCCTGGCCTCTTTACAGCGAGGCAGCAGCACTACCACTGAGCCACCATGCCACCCTATTTCTCCCTCCAACAATAACTTTTTAACCAGACATTCAACTGTAATACACTACAATTACCAGTAAAATAATAAATAAAATAAGAAAAAAATTACAGTTAAAGAAGATATCTTTCTTAACTTGAGAGGAGAAAGGATTATAGCATGAACTGTATTTTTACTAAAAGAGGGAAGTGACAAACAGGGTTTTCATTGTCTCCTAAATATTAAGTTACATCAGTGGCTAATTTAGGTATACATTTATTTTACTAATAATATTCTAATGTTTTCAATTTTTGTAATAAATGTATATGTAAAGATGTACTTTGTTTTATTTTACATTTATGTTAGCTGTGACATTTCTCTCCTTTTTACATGGATAGTGACATACTGTATTTCTGTAGAAAAAAACATAATCAGCCCTGTAAAGGTGCAACACTACACACAGTATGGAACGCATTCAATGCGAGGGCTCAACATTACAGAAACAAAATGCATTCAATTACATTTCTTCCTTGCTCAAGTAGAGACATTTTTACACAAAGCCTAGAGGCTAAAAAACAAATGCTACACAATTCTTAAAATTACTTAAAAGCAATATACAATTGTACACAACCTTCAATAAAAGTAATTACATCTTAGCTCTCGTATAACCAGATTCCTTCTAAATCACAGAATGAGTTCATTAGCCTCCACGTGTGGTAAAAACTGTGACCTTGATCATTTCAAAATGAAATCCTTCATCCCATAGCTCTTACTTTACTGTTCATAGGGGGGCCAGGCAGGCAGTGTGGTGTAGTTATTAAGGCTTTGGAGGTTATGGACACAAATCCCTCCACTGAAACTATGTGACCATGAAGAAGTCACTTCACCCATCTATACTCCAATTTCAAAAACAAAAGAAATGTAGCTAGTTGTATCTCAATTCTTGTAAGTCAACTAATAATAATTACATAAAACAACTTTAGCTTTCCAACCAATGCTTCCTTCTAAGTCTTAGGGAATTTGTCCTTAGATTAACTGGAGCAGTGTCCCCAAGACAGGAAATGAAAACCACAGGCACTGTGGTATTAAGTATTAAATGCCAAGTGGCTGAAACCAACAGCAGGTAGAATATGCCTTTATATTACATTAACTGAACAAATAATGAAGACATGGTAACATTCTGCTGTTTTATTAATTCTATTGTTCCATTTCTCTTTCTAGTAAATTTGCTTGGCCAGAATCCTTCAGTATCACATTCCAGTCTTTGAAATCAGCAGTGAATAAATGCATGTTTTTTTATTTCAAAGTATTAATGCACACCAATCATATGTCTAGTAGATTTGCAAGTATAAAAGGAAACCAAGAAGCGGACATTCTCATAGCAGTGTGCTTCAATCAGTAATGGGCAACAAGTCAAAAGTCAATGGGCCTTTGCTTTGGACTCCATGGACAATTTATTTTATTTTTCTGAGCCACATCTGCAGTTCACATGAAATATTCACTCACTTCATTAGGCAATATGCTTATTGTAGAACTCATAGTGATACGGTACATGGGGAGAAGTCAAATAAATTAGTAGGATTTAGAAAAAACAGAGTTTGGGAGGCAAAGGCTTCATATTGCAACACTAGATTATTAAAGCACTGGTAAGGCTTTGTTAGGATATTCAAGCAGTTTGAAAGACTGGGAACTAAAAACAAACACAGCTCAAGGACTGGACCATGAGACACAAGGCCACCACATTAACCCCAACTTAGGAGTTACTCTGTCACCTAACCTTTAAACTTGTTTATAAAAGTATTTTTTACTTTTACAGCCCCTAATATTTTTTGACCAAGTATGGCTAATCAAATAATAATCACAATATTAGTGAAATAAGACTTACATTAATAATAGAACTTTTTCTGAAGCACAATCCAGAATAACATTATCGAGGGCAGTGGGAGTCTTGAACAAACCGTTCACCCACATTGTTTAAAAGAATGAGTGGATGATACAGTAGGATAACTCTGATGTTAGCTGGCCAAAAGACGTAGGTGGACCAAATGACCTCCTCTTCTTTGTTACACACCTTGAGCTTTACATATTCTTGATGAGACAAAAGGCAACAGTTTTTCTGGGATTGGGGGCACACACCCAGACCCAAAACAAAAATAAGAAGCGCTAGACCGAAAAGGAAAAAAAAAGAAATTTCTTGAAGATAGGACACCAGAATCAAAGAAAAAATAGATTGGGCATCTGATAATGTGTTGGGGTTCTTGGCTATGTGCAAGTTGTTTAAATAAAAACTGTATTCAGGCTCCGTGGGATTGAAGCCAAATGGCCCCAAAATCTTTTATGAGGAAATTTCCTAGTCAGTTTTCTCTTTGATGTTCTGTGGGTCATTAGGCAGAGCTCACCTGCACCCACAGAGAATATCAAGAGCCTTAGCAGGATAGACAGAGAGATCGAGAAAGAACAAGTAAATGAACTGGGAGATTAAAAGCAAAGAAAGAAATTCTGGAGGTTAAATCAAACAATAAGAGGAGTCACAACTGAGGCAGAGCCAAAGAGGAAGAAAGCGATCACGATGCCCTAGGAGGTACAGTGGAGCTCCAGGGATAGGGTCGCTTATGCTGAGTGTCCAGTGCAGCAAGAATGACCAACCACTCATTCCATCAAACCCTAAGGGGCTGCAGTGGCAGAAGGGAGCAGGGCTCATGGGTTTTGTAAAGTCACCCAGGGATGGCCGTGGGGACACAAGCCATGTAATGGTTGTCTGCCCTTGTCAGAAGGTGCTTCCTGCTGTTAAGCAGACCATTTGGGCAATCAGCAGGGATGTGGATTAGAAGGAGGAACCAAAGCTCTATTTGTTTTAAAGGGACTGATCCTGACTGTTTAATTCTGGATTGTTCATTTATATATTATATTTATTACTGATTTTAAACTCCATGCACAATGATTTTATTTTGGATTATTTATTAGGAAAGCTTCACTGTATTTTATTTGGTGTACTTTGCTTAAATGAAAATAAAAAAAAAAAACACGAAGCACTGTTTTGCACCTACCTCTATTGTTATGTGCCCTCATTGCTCAGTCCATCCTCGCTTTATGACTATCGAAGACCTGGGTATCAAGGGGAGTGTGCCAGCTGTGGCCAAACCCAGACATCACAGGGCATCGGCACACAGGGCTGCATTCAGACTGATTTCTCAATCCCCTCCTGCCCTACTTCTAAAGGTTTATCTCCACTCCTATTCACTTCAGTACAAAACCAACTGAAGTCTTGCCCACTCTTGCCTGCAACACTAAAATTATATCCCATGCTGTAAAGTCTCAAGTCCCTGCAGGGCTATTACAAGCATGCAGAACTCTAACTGTCAATCTAATGCTCTCTAAATTGAATAAAACTGTTGGTAGAGACCATGGCATATGGTCAGATAAGAAAACAGAGACTTTGTTCTTTTAGTTCACATGCCTCTTTTGATATGAATGACAGTTTAGTTTCTAGTTTGACAGCAGTGCATGATAAGTGATGACTTTGACCAGAGGTGCCAACTATTATGCATTAAAACTTTTAAAATATCCATTCCATCTGGTTTCATTTATTATTAACGACAATGGAAAATAACTTCCATATATCTGTTTCACCTTTGTTATTTTAATGACTTTAAAATCATGGGTTTATGAGGCCTTTCAAATACCTCACACCACCACATGCTTTCACATTAATCTAGTGACAGCAGTGTGTCCTGCTGTCTGCATGTGTTGGCAAACACTGCTAAAAGAAGTGAGCTTAAAAATAATGATTTAGATTTACACTTGGAGTGAAAAATACACATTTAAAAGGCTAAGATTGTTTTAGTCCTGAATCTTACTACTTGTCTACCCGCTTCTTACTTCAGCTCTTAAAATTGTGCCTTACAATACAAAGACTCAAGTATGGTTCTTTAGGATTACCATGTAAATTCAAGTTTCTACATCAGAGTGCCAAAGTAGAGCTGCAGGGGAGCCATATACCATCACTGCTATCAAAGTCTGCAGAAATGAGCAATTGATGAACACCGGAAACAAAAAAAGTATGACAAAGAAAAGGAGACCATTTAATCAATCCATCAAATTTATTTAGATAGCTAATAACTAAGTTGTCCCAATGTCTCAACCAAACAATTAAAGATTTCTGAGTCAATTAAATGATTTAGTAGTTTACTCCAGATTACCACAACCATTTGTATACAGGATGGTCCAGATCTAACTATGCAATTATGAAAAGGCGAACACATCGCACCCGCTGTTCAACTGACATCTCCCCGCCATTTTGGAATGCAGGATGCTGCCATCTATCTGCAACAAAAATAATTTTTTGTGAATTCTTTATGTAATAAACTTAATAAGTTATAGTGCAATGAAAATTGCACAATTAGATCTGGACCACCCTATAGTTTATTTCATAATCCCTTGACTCTTTGTGTGAAGACATGCCTCCTGCTTTCAGTCTTAAAGGCATTTTTCCTTAATTTCCACTGGTGTCCTTGAGAACATGATTCACCATTTTATTGAAGGAATTCTGCTGGATGAACTTTCTCAATGAATTTAAGAACTTTGAGGGCCTTACTTACGTCCCCACGCAATTTTCTGTGCTCAGCGCTAAAGAGGTTTAAGGCCCTTAGAGTTGGCATCACATTACATGATGACTACAGTTGCTGATCTCTTGTCCTGAGGGTGCAACAACTACATATCATAGGGGAAGACAAATTTCACAACTCCATGAAACGACAAGTACAAAATATCAGACAGATGAGCCTGTCTTCTGTTTGAGTGGTCCAAAACATCCATATTTTTTTATCATTTCTGCCTGCATTGTATACATTGTATTTCTGGGTGGACACTCACTGGTTGTCAGTTCTTGCACACACACACAGCCCAGCTGTATGAATTGATGTAGTTATGTATCTGGCTTGAAAAAAGAGTCACCTGCTTTGAAGATCAGACAGCTTTGATTTGTATCTCATCAACATACAATATTGTGATGTAGAACTGCCTGTTTCCTTTTAAAATTAAAGTGTTTTGGGGACATTGGTTTCTAATCAGCATACAATGGTATATGTACTTCCGGATAGTTGACAACAACAATTTTGTTTAACCAATGAAAATGTGTATATACTGTTGCTAAGCAAAGGAAATTGGAATATATCATTATTTAATCAATTGTCATGATGATCTAGGCAGAGACTGAAGCAGTTATATTCTTCTGGGCAGTGGGTGGTGTAGAGAGTGTCAGTCCACTGAGAATGCTGTCAAGATCACTAGCAAGGAGTGCAGAGACTCACAGGCAGATAAGGGTGTGTGGCTGACAAGACGTAAGGCACATGGACGGTGATACCTACTTCCAGGGAGAAAGAAATAGTTTTGGCAAAGAGACATCAGATGAGTGTCCAGCGAGAGATGGAAGACTCACGAGAGGACCGAGGGAAACCAGCGAAAAGAAACAAGGCATGTCAAGGTCGTCATATCAACACAAGGAACCCAGAAGTGAAAAAGAACACTCACTTCACAAGAGCGAGACACCAACAAGGATTCGACAAGTTAGCAAGACTTCTGTTGGGAAACAAGGATTTGGCGAACAGAGTGTTCCAGTGGGCCAATTGGATCGACTAACCCCGACTCACTAAGATTATGTAAACAAACTGAAAAATTGCTGAAATAATTGTGGAGTGTGACAGGGTCTTTAGTTTGCTAGAGTAGGCCACAAATGGGACTGTAGTCTACTTTAGTCTCTCTCAACTTCAATAGACAGAGCAGTAATAACAGAGTTGTACTGGGGCCATATTAGTCACATCTTAGGCTTCTTTATTTTATGGCTCAAAGCCACAGAGAATGGACTCAGCTCACAAAAAAGCAGCGCTGATAGCGCATGCCACAAAAAGATTTATACTTTGTATGTGAATAACTGTTAAAATCTCATGGGCATTGCGGTATTCTTGGGACAAAGACAACAAAGAAATAATAGAAAAAGTCAATACAACTCTATTCCCATGAACTCATAAACAAAAATCAATCATATAGTAAATGATTCTAGGGAACAAAATACTAATCCATAGGCTTCCCAGACATCTGAAGACACACTTCAGTGTCACCCATTTTGCATTGTAGCACTCAGTCTCTTAAATACGTTCTGAGACGGAAGTGATTTGCTCACTTGTGGTTTTTTTTATCAGCACCAATGTTAGGAAGGCAGAGACCTCACCTGAGCCTGTATAAGACATGTCCCTACTTCCAGACAGCAAAAACAGAAGTGTTAAATTAACACACTAAGTTGTATAGAAACAATACTTTCATATGTAAACTTTTAATTTTTTATTTTATAAGAGTTGATTGAATTCTGTGCCTTTCTGTGCTGTTTTTAAAAAAGCCAAGTCGCTTTTATTGATGTTGAACTGGCTACATCATTGGTCAGCCTTGTTGCTAATTATTGCTGCCTAGTGGAAAACAGGAACATTTGAAATGGCACTCTCCAAAGTGACCACAGGTCCATATGTTACAGTGTATGAGTGGTCACCCACAATGTACCAGTGAAAACAAGGGCTTACAGGCAGAGAACAAGGGTCTGCTGTGATCAAAAGGGGAAGGCAGTGGGGGCAGCATGGAAGCTGCTCTTTCTGATGGATGGCATCATCAATTTTTTAGTCTGACCAACTCATTAGGTGTTTGTTGTTTTCTATATTCTCTTTGCTTCATATGGCATCCCTGTAAAATAGACTTTTTCCCACTTATTATTTATTAGAAAAATATAACTGTACCTACATCTGTGTGGGGTGTTTCTAGAGGCTATCCGGTCATTAAATCCTCAAAAGATTTTATGAGAATACCCATTTGCTTTAATGAATACATGTTAAACAAAAACTATAATGTAAAACTAGAACATGATTCTGAAGTAAACAGAAACACAGCAACAAAAGCTGCCCATCAAACAGAATTATAGCCCATTTATTTGAGTTATTTTGAGATTTTCTCCATCCTGAACAAAATGTACCAAACAACAATGAAGCATTAGAAGAGCAAGGCACATAAAAGTGTTGCATCATGCCATCAGCTGAATGCCCATCTATCATTTCTGCTAATTGAAGGCTGCAAGGTCACAATGGAAGAGACTGATTGGTTGTGACAGCTTTGTAAACAATGCAGAATCACTGCACTGGAACAAAAGTACTTTTTTTTCACTGTTTGCCAAATAAGTAGTTGTCACTGCCATTACCATGTACTCCTCATTTCTATTCTCAATAAATAAGGCTCTTTTATAAGCTAAGAAAAAGAGATCTTTTAATGCTTGACAATACACAACGCTTGAGCCTTGGTCAAACATCAGCACTGTCATTATCAAAACCTCCAGATATGCAGAGCCAAAAAAGCGGTATGAGGAAGGAGAAAGACTTACAACGCTGAACATTAGAATCCTCCTCCACTTCTCCTTACAACTATAGCCTTTGTGATGTACTGTAAATGAGTCTTCACCAACTTGCTCATGCATCCCATTAACATCCAAGTGGCAGAAGGATGGACTGGGTACAAGATTAAATGTATCTGGGGATTTGATTCATCTGAATTACTCCCCTTGTCTAGACCCATTACACAATTATTTCAGTTAATACACTTAAACTCCCATGTGCACAATGAATACATAATCCTGATGTGCTAGGCTTGAATTGCACTGAATAGGTATTTTGATTTAAACCAGTTATATATAAAGTTAATACAGTATTAGTGTTACTTGATTTGCATTACATACACCATTAAAGAAAAATGTCTTACTAAATTAAGCACAATGTGTTACAGAATATAGCTCTACAACTACAAGGCATTATGAACACAAAAGGAACAGGCCAGAATTCGTCAAGGTAGAACAAAGATAATCTCTGAGCCAAACGCTTTGGTGCTTTTGAATTTCTCACATGGAGGTTTGTTGTCTATGACCTGTTAGCAGCTACCTGAACAGTAACAAGAGTAGTATGTGACTTAGCTGTCTCTCTACCTCTTTTAGATGCTAGTGCATTCATATTTAATCTCAAATCTAGGCAAGTGATAATTTAACAAAAAAGTAAAAATTACATGAACTGTGTTCTCAGTATCCCTGATGTACAGTGGTTACTTTTACAAATTTACAGCTTTACAGCCCTAACACAGCAAATAATAAATCTGAGCTTGATAGTAACAGAGATAACCAGGGTCTCTTTGAAAACCAAACATCATGGGACTGTTGAAACATCCCCTTGATACTACAGGAGGGTCATCTATGAGTGAAACAGCTTTTCCAAACCCACATTTTTCAAGCTACTTTTAAATTTCCACATCTCTTTGTCTGAACAAGTCAGACAGATGTGAGTGTCTGTTTATTGTGTACTTATTTTGATTTGTATGTAATAGATATACTGTATGGTTACATTTGAAATTTTCATATTTACTTCATGTATGTTGTACCTTAGCACAGAAATTGCATCCAATCATTTGCTAATTGTGTTCATACCAACTAAGGGATGTGGACAGCCAGAATTTTATTCTGGCAGGGCAGAACTTAGGACAGAACACAACCCCCTGACCAGACACCAGTCCTTCACAGGGCACTTTGGCACACAAACCTTCACATACTTTGGCTGCAAAAATTATTTCAAATAAATGTGTAACTTAAAAAAAAACAACTTGCACGCTTCACCATGAACAATGCAATTTTTTATTGTACACATTTGTCATACTTTTCAAACAGGCATTGCCTCTAGGTGTGTGACATGTGCCTTTGGAAATAATCTGCACCTTTTTTAAGGTCGTATTAAGATAGAGGTATGAAAAAGTATTTGAAAGATTTGTGAAGTAACATGCAATGTGCACAAAACAAGCTAAACAAAGAATCCATTTACAACTACCAGTCCAAATGATGAAAGGGTAAGGCAAGTGCTAATTGGTAGCTACCATATAAATGGAACTCAATATGTGAAAAAAAAAAAAAATTATATATATATTATATATATATATATTATTATATATATATATTTGTTGTTTCCAATGGATTATAAAAAAATTAAGCAATATCCGCCCATTTTTAAACCCTTTTATCAGGTTCATTGTCTCAGGTGCCAGTGCCTATGTTGGCAATGCTACTTGCAAGGCAGGAACTAACCTTAGGTAGGGCACCAGTCCATTGCTATGGTACCCATACTCATTCAAACTGGGCCATTTTTGAGTTGCAGATGAAACTAACACACACATCTTTTGGATGTGGGAAAACAACCAAAATACAGAAAATAATTCTGATGTAGAAATAAAGGGAATGTGCAAACTCCACACTGCCAGTGGCAAGATCAGAGTTCAAACCAGGGTGCCTCATTTGGGATCAATAAACATATTGTCATGAACGATACACTTTTGTATGGCAAGTGTTCGATGTAGACTACTGTTTAAGTCAGAACCAATCCTAAGACATATCTCACGTCTGGCTGTTGGCCGACCACGCATCTGGTAGATTGGTTGCTTTCAAGCATTTGGATATGTACAGTATGTGTACAATACAATACTCGCATGGGCTGAAGTGCCACAATATAGAAAACTCCTATAGAGAGTAATAGTGCTGAATGAAAATCTTTTGCTGAGAGTCCTGGAGCTGCTAAATAGACACCTTACAATGGAAATGTGCAACCTGGATAAAACCACCCATGTCGCTATGTAGGAGGGTCTTTCCAATATACACAGAATCATACACATTTTTTCTCTATAATACAGTGTAATGTTTTTTGCTAATTTTCAATTATATTTTCTGTGGTCTTTCTGTTATTTCTATTTTTTTATAATGTGTTATAGTTATGTTCTGCCTCTTTAAATGTAGTTATGTTCCATGTTCTTTATGAATGGAGTCTCGAGAGGGGGGTCACCCTTACGTTCACTCCTGGGCTCTCCCTAAGTCTATTTAAACTGACTGCAAATGCTGACGCGGGGGAATCGTCTGTTTTAAGTAGAGTTAATCTAGGTATTGCTATCTCTGGCACTAGATTTCCTGGCATTTGATTATTTTTGCTTCTTATATAAGGATTCTGGTTCTGGATTGTGATTTGGACTTTGATTACTGGGGATTGCCTTTTAGGCAACTTCACTGTGCCCCTTGTTTGCTCCTTTGTACGTTAATTTGTATTTATGATGTTCTTGTAATAAATATTTGATTTATAAAGATTTTTTATTGCCTTTTTTGTGCAAGTCGAAGATTGACGTTGACCCTCCTGCTTGTAAGGGTTTTCACTTTATTTTAACATAGTTATAGTTGTTTTGCCTGCTCCAGATGAAGCCAGCAAGTTGCCCTGGAGCCTGGCTGAAGTCAAGGTTGCCACTTCTGGCCAGACAGTTAGGTTTTTGGTCTGCTCTGTAGTTCATTTTTAGAGACCTCGCACATTTTTTACTTAGAGGAGACACCAACCTTAACACTGCAGTGCTTGGCAATTTCAATTGGTTATTGACAAATGCTGTATATTCAAAGTTCCCAAATCATTTGGTACAATAAACAAAACATAATTTCCATTTTCATTTACTTACCTGGCTGGCATGTTTATCAAAAGTGACTTATAACATTTAAGAAACAATTGGTTACATTTGTGAGAGCTATGTGAGGCAGCAACATCATTTTCATCATAAGCTTCAATAGTTTCAAGTGTGCCAAGTACATCTGGAAACGTATTATTATGTGTAGAATTAGTTGAACGTGAAGACTTTGAAAATCAACTAAGCTTCACATTATATAAAACCAAAATGTGTCAATAACCTATTTTTTGCACATAATAAATGTCATATCCCTACCAAATCTTGTTGACTTGACTATACTTACGTAATGCTTCATAAAGAACCCACTACATTAAGTGGGTATCATCCTCTGAGGTGCTGACTGAAATGTAAAAGTGGAAGATAAATACAGTATGTACTGTATGTCCATGATATACATTAGAATGTATAGCTTACTTTGAATCGGTGTCTTATTTGTAAAGTTCTCTCCCAATGTCATCAAATAGCCTAGGGGTTTTCTTTGGAGAATCTGTAAACTAAAGCTCTGAATTCTGCTGGTATTCTCCATGACCCAAAACTAAAAAGAAAAATGTTAAAATCGTGATACAGGCACTCGTGGAACAGGGCAACTGCCGAAAGGACAGTTTGTGGGAAGGTTGCGATGCTGAAATATATGCAGGCTTAAAAAAAAAAAAAAAAAGATTATACACAATGTTAAAGACTGTGTTAAGTGATTAAATAATAGTAAACATGGTCATACAGCAAACAAATCTACTAAATAAAAATAAATCTGGAAATAGCTCTAAGTCTTGAGTCTTTATCAGGTGAGTAATGAAGACTCAAAAATTGAAAAACTGTGTTTGTAAATTATCATGGAAATTAACTATCATTTGTACTTTTCTTTTACAACTGCACAGAAAAGCAGTGCTACTCTAATTCTCTAAAAATGAGCAAAGGGTAATTTAATGGAATATAAATGAAAATCAAAATCTTGGAGGAAGACACAAATGTATGACGGTAATTAATATATGGCACATTATAAAATAAGGACCGAACACTAAACAGAGCTTTTAGGACTACAAAATATTTTTAAAAATATATTAGCAGTCCTACTTGCAGAAATGTATCTACATCAAATATAAAAGACTTAATATATAAATAAATATGTACAATATATTAGGAGAATAGATATGCAAAAATCCTAGGAGCTTGGTAAATATCACTAGATGCTCTTTGTCAGTCTTTACTTGATGAAAGCAGATTAGCTTTATTAACAAAATTATTGGAATCTACTCCAGATAGCACACAAATGAAGCGTTTCATAAATAGGCAAACATAGGATTTCAAAACCTAAACTCATTAAATGATGTCAATGCATTTTACTTTGGTATTCTCTCCATGTGTTGCTAGTAATAAATGTTTGATTCACAGTAAATACACCACAATATTATCAGTAACAAATGTCTGACTGTTAAAAAAAACATTAAACATTTGTGTCATGCACGTTTGCAAATTCCATCACAAGTTGCTTTTAACAACACCTACCCGCATTAACCAACATTGGCAAAACAAGTAAGCTCCAATTAACCCTCTTCCTGTCTGAATAGTTGCTTTCATGTTATAAAAGTTACAGCCATAACCTAGTCAGCTTGTAAGAAAATGGATTTACCTAAAATTATTTTTCAAAATTCTGCTACTATAGCTAAACACTAGTGTACAGTAAGTTGGATTTTTTTAAGAAAAATATAAACACTTTAAAGCAATAAAATTCAGTCCGAAATTTAGTATAGTATATACAGCATACTTATATTTTTGTAAATCTTTTCCACTGCAGATCAGTTTATTTCTGTCATTTGCAAGTGTAAATTTCAAATGGCATCAAAGTTTGCTTGATCCTTATGCACTGGTAACAATGTTGAGTGTGAATGAATGCTGTATGCTGCTTCTCCCTTTATCATTTCCAATAAAAAAGTTGACATTTATACTGAAAATTGCTTCCCCAGAAGGATAAGAACATCTCATTATAGAAATAAAAAAGTGAACATGATAGTAATGACTGACACTCAGGTAAGCATTCAGGAAGGTCAAAGATGAAAATGAGATGTGCTTACATGTCTTCTAAAGCTGGATATGGATCAAAATCTGAAAGCAGTTTATGGAATACAAATAATATATGCCCTATCCTTTTAAAAGCATAGCATATTGATGTGCCAGGTAAAAAGAGAATCTTTTCCTCAGGTCCCCGTTTCTCATTTTTACATGTCTACATGGACAACTTTAAAGTACCTCCAGCTCATCCTCTCTAAGACTAAGTAGTTAAACATCATGACCAGAACTTACATACACACAGTGACAGGCCTACATTACTGGAGCCCTGAAGCATGAACTGTTATGGCGGACTCTTCACAACCAGCAATGAGGTCTGGGGTAACCACTGTTATCTTCTTAAATGGGGTTATTCCACAACAGATCACCACAACCTTTTTAAAAATGTAACCACTACATTCCAGATTTTGATTACAATTGCTGTACTGGATTATCTAACATGTCAAAGTTAACGGGGTGAATTAAAATTTGCTATGCCTTATAGTCTTCGAGTTATTGAGGAATGAAAATTAAAAATTTTCTGGGGCTCCCCTGGGATTAGGGGCCCTGAGGCTTAAGCTTCATTAGTTTCATAGTAGATCCACCCCTGGATACACAAAAACTTAATTAGCTGTGGACACGACTACACCAAATATTTCTTGAGGTAAGAAAAAAAAAAAAGCAAGGTATTAAGCTCTCTCTTGCCTCAAAGATGTAAACTACTAGAGATTCTGCAATTTCTTTCACTATAATATTTCATTATTTCACAAAAGCCAGACAAATTTCTTGGTACCATCTTTGGTACAAGTAACGCCCCTTTGTAACAGGACTCTCAAACTGAACCATCAGACCACTTCAACACTGTAATCCAAATGGTCTTGTTACCTTCCATTAACATCACAATCTTTATGTTTCTTGGCCTTCCTCCACTGGAAATCAGATGTGTGCCAAATCAGACTCAAAACCCTAATGTCAAAATATTGTGCTACCAGGAGATCCCATCAAGTACATTTTCAGAGCATTTTCACACCATATATCCCAGTTGGGCAACCACACTTACTACAATTGTCTTCCATTAAACATCTGACAATCTTCTGGTGAATCTGCATATCTTCTGCTTGCTACTTTTTTGAAACAGCCTACCCATTACAACCAAGAAAGATAAATGTATCTTTAACTTTTTAAACATAGTTAAGAGTCACCTCTGCAGACTTTTTAAAACCCACCAAGACCTGAAACCTCAACTGCAGAGCATTTGTAGTAGTTATTTCTATACAATACTCTTCCATAAATTTCCCTTATTTTTGTACTAGTCACATCACTTCTATATGTAAGTCCTCAACGCTTCAAAGATACAAACTCGGTTCTCTGCAGTGTCAAAGAGTCTGTACAGACTGCACACTTACATCATGTTCTCATGGGATTTCTCAAGGTAGTCTGATTTTGCCACTCTAAATTGCCCTGCATGAGTGACAGTGAGGATCTGACTATTCAGAAGAAGTCATAAATATGGCTACTGGTGCTGGAGATGAGAGGTGCCTTTTAAAATAGTTTGGGCATTTAGTGAGGCATCTCCCTTAAGAAGTGAATTAGGTACAGCTCAAGAGGAAGAAACCTAGGAACAGACCCACGAAACACTGGAGAGTTCATTTCTGTAAGTTGATCTAGGATTCCCAAAAAGGAACTGGAGACTCTGCTGGGGTTGCTGTGCCAATTCCTTATTCTGACCCTTATGAGGACTGTTGGGGTATGATTATTTCCTTCAACAGTCCAAATCCCATTCAGACTGGTTTGTTCCCCCTGCCATTGACATTATAGAGAGACTTCAACATACAATAATGCCAGTACCTTAATTACTGTAATGCAACGAAACATCTTTACCTCTAGGTAGTACCATACTGTACCATTTTCTAACACTCTTAACCCAGCAAGTATAGTGCACAAGACAGAAACAGTCCCTGGACAAACTGCCAGTCCATTACAGTGTGAACACACACAGACTCCACCCCAGGGTCAATTTAGCATATTATTTTGCAAAAATTGTATTACCTATGCCTTTGTTAGATTGTCTATGGTTTTCCATGGTCCTTTACCTTATACTATGTACCATTTTTAAATCAATTAGAAAAAAATCACAGGGCAGATTTGAAAAAACAAATAACAATTTAAAGGAAAGAGCAATCGTTTCTCAGGGTTGAATATGTCTTAAACAAAAGAACAGCAGATCTTATTTTAAATAGCGAGTCGTTGGAGTCTGAATATATCACCACCAACTTTTAGTTCTGCTTCAGCTTGTGCTTTTCAGACTGCTAAACACATCCCAATGATCTACTTTAAGACTGCTAAACCCATACTACATATGGCATGGCTCTGATCCCTTTGATCACTATTGGAACGATTAGACAGTTTTTCAGGAAGCTTAACTTACAAACTCTGCCACACAGTCTGCAACAAACAACAAACCTTTTCATTAAGCTGATACTCCGGACCATCGGCGTTATGACAGACCCTTGTGCCCCCCACATAGTATTCAGAAGGAATCAATAACCGCATTTGTATACTAAGCAATCATAGAAGCAATTTCCTTTCAGCATGCCCAGAATGAGACAAGGCTATCTAATATCCTATGTCCGATTCAAGCAATCAGAGCCTCCAAACGTGAGGACCTCTCAACCTAGTGCCACGCAGGGAGCTTCCTGAGGCCACAACCACCTCAGTTCCTTGAGGTTTAAACACAGAATGAACACAAAAATGTATACTTCCCCCCAACTTAACACTCCCGTCTAGACACCATCTGGGCTCTGGTTGGTAGCGGTAAGCAAGTGGCATCACTGACTTGGAAAACATGCAGGAACTTTCATACCACATCCCAAATGACTACTTTTAGAGGAAGATGGCATGTCCCGGCCAATGATTAAACGTTTAATTAAAGTTCTGTGTATGAGTCAACAACACTGATTAGTTTGTTTACAGACTTTTCTTTATTTTCACTAAAATGACAAGTTAATATTTGTTTATGTTTATTTAAAGTTTGCCATCTCAAGGTTCAGATCAGAAGTAGATTTACTAGGTGACACTGAGCAAGACATTTCACCTGCCTGTGTGTCAAGTACTCAGATATGCTCTTTGAAAATTATCTTACACTGTTAACTTAATCCCTGTAACCGTGACTGCAATAAAAGGATTGAGCACATCGATGTTAAAGTAAAGCAATTTGAGGTGATGGTTACTATAAAGATAACATAACATTCTCAAACCTGCTTAATCCAGTTCAAGGTCACAAAGGGCAGCATAAGGCACAAGGCAGGAACAAGCTCTGCGGGGCCCACACACATAGCGTCACTCATACTAGGTCAATTTAGAGTCAGTATTAACATTAAACTCACCTTCTTGGGGTGTCAGAGGAAAAGCACTGGGAGAACATGTCAACTCAGCACAGACAGCGAAGAGCCATGGAATTCAAGCCAACAACACTTTATCTGCAAAGTGGAAAGTGCTATTTACCACATCACTATGTGGTCCACTAAAACAAATATGCTACATAAGTCAAAAATAAAAGTAATTGGTCATTTTGTTGTACTAGAATAAAACCAAGTCCTAGTAAAAAAATGGGTTTTTTTCTTACTAGAACATGAGTAATTTCATGTACCTAAATGACTCTATTGATTGTAATAAGATACTTGTGATTCTCAAAGATGGAAATCGGTTATTACAGCACACAGAGTGCTGTAGAGTATGGCTCTGAAGATGAATTGAAAAGCGGATTAAGACAGAAAATACTGAAGCATTTCACTAAAGCACCAGCATATTTAATATATTATACTGTACACACTTCTGTGAGTTACCCTAACTTGGCACAAGATTTTAAAACTGAAAAGCCAAACTATCTTAGATAATGGGTTTAATATGCCAAACTCAGCAGTGGAGAAATCTACAAGTGAAGAACCACAAACTACCAACTCCAGTAAATAAATGCAAAGTAAACCCCAGAAATTCAATGGGCTTAGGTAGCCATAATTATACAAAATAATCCACAATCTTCAAGAAGGGGGTTAGTATAATTTAGTTATCTTTGTTACGTTTACTAAGGAACAGTATCATCAGAAAGAGCATCCAGCAGTAAAGTTCCTGTTCTAATACCCCAGATATTTGAGGGGACAATGGGCAAACCAAGGTGAACCCAGAAAATGGCCATTAAATTGGTAGAGAGAGAGAGATTATTTTAAAATCAACTGAAAGTGTTCTGTGACCATATGGCTCTTCTCTTTTAAGTTTTCTATTTTTTTTTTTAATTTTTAAACACTGAGCCCAACTGTAATTCTAGAAACAATATAAGGACCACTTCTAGAACCATCTTTGGCCTTTGTAAACTTATGGGTCAACTGCCTACAGACATAGACAACATGGTCTCCTCTTCTAATGCGGCATTCTAATCTTTTTGCTGCACTCTTTTATTTTCTTAGAAGATCTACTTCTGAAACATCGGTTTTACTTAGAGGGAATACTTCTGCTGGTGGCCACTCTCTGACCATAAGGGTATGTATAAGGTTTCTCCATGTTGTTCTGTCCCTTATCAGTGCCTGCCCAGTCACAAACAACGTAATATAATACATTGCTCTTGGTCTCTCTTTATATACTGTATATGAGTAGTGTGTAGTGTATTAAATATATACCTGTATATAATCATAATATATAGTGTATGCAAAATATTGTACAGTATACTAATAACAGAAGGAAAAGCTCCTGACGAATGATGTCAAGAAAGTCAAAAAATACAATATAGTTCAATTATACTCAATATAAATCCAAGACAGTGCAACACAAATACAGGAGCGTAAAGATCACATAAAAAAACAAAACTGCAAGCTCTCAAAGAATTCCTGCACAGGTCCTGAACCCTGCACATCAGTTGGGGGTGACTCTCTCACTTGCTCTCCTCTCCAATGCCACAATAAACACTTCCTCTTTCATCTTTCATCTCACTCTTTCACATGAACTCTATTTCTTTGCAGGCCTGTCTTCCTCTGATCAGAGCATCCCCTGCTTACAGCTTTCAATGAACTTTTGGGGCTACTTCCAGGGAAATTCCCCTCTGAATGCCTTAAGGTCTTCTTCCCTAGAGCTAATTAAAGAAGCAGATTCCCATGGTAGCTTCCCGACTGTCTCCACTCAATTAAATGCAACAGGAACCTACAGTATCCCAAAAGGAGCCAACTAGTGGCTAAGGGACCTTCTACTGAAGTTTGGTGCTGAAATTGCAGAAAACATAACTCTTCACTGACAGCGCTGTTCTTTCAGGATTCCATGATGACCTTCTGGAACAGGTGTCTCTCTAAGACGTTGCTAGACCCTACACTTGTACCCTCTTGTACTTTCCTGTCTGCTTATTCATCTGATGTTTTCCTCGCCCACTTTTTTTTCCAATTTGGGTTTGTGAGAGCCAGAGTTCATTACAGTAGGTTACACCACAACACATGATATTACCCTGGAAAGGGTAATAATGCATTGCAGGACACATTTACTCACATATCCACACTCACTTACTCTGGGTCAATCTAGAATCCCTAACAAGCCTAACATGTTACAAGGGAGTACCTGGAGGAAAAACCCCATGTAAACATGTGGAGAACATGCAGCATGCAGAGAAAGTGACCAGGTCTGGGATTCAAAACCAGTATTCCTGGACTTCAGGATTTTGAGATTTAATAGGATAATATCAAACATATTTATCTGCATGACAAAAAAAGTAAGAAAAACGCGTGGACAATCATACCAAAAGATCACTGCACTTTGAGAGAATTTGTGATTTCTACAAACATTATAAAACACACAAAAGAGCTGAAAGGCTGCAAGTCAACTGCGACTTTCAGTGCACAAGGAAAAAAAAAGCTGAACGACATTTACAGTCTGGCAAATCAACCGATTCCCATGACCTATATTTGAACTGATTCTGTCTGTTTTATTTATATCACTCTCATCAGTTTTATGTAGGCCAGTACTAGAGGCACTATATATTTATACATATAATGCATTGGCTCACAAAGAAAAGCATGTTTTTTTAACAATAAAAAAACTTGATTATTTACCTAGATTTTGCACTATAATGACCTCCTAAATTATTTTATATGGCTTTCTTTTGTTCTTTTTCCTCCCCTCTTGTTTGCTTTCATCTTCCAACACAATGAAAAGACTCGGCATGCTTTCCTTTCAAAGCATTTAAAAACTCAAGCGCCTGTGTGCTGCAGATACGAAAGTGTCATAAAGGAGGCATGTTGACATCCATTGCAGTCTCTGGAGAAAAGCCTTTTAGATGCATGAGGCAGTAAAAAATAATGCCTTTTTCATAATAAAATTACACTTATAAAATCATAAATAGCATTAGTAATAAAAATAATACAAAAATATTATTGTTATTAATATCCACCCCATCCAAATTCAAAAACTTCCAATTTAGAGTCAGGTGTGCTCATTTTGGCAGCATCGGGCAGAGAGCAAATATCCACAGATCTCAGGGCTCATTCAAACTCGCTCAGTCATGCTGGGTTCATGCATGCCTTGGAGATGTGCAAGGTTAGAGCAGATTTTCTGGACAACTGTACCAACTCTACACAAACATGGACAAATCTCAGTTCTTGCAGCAGCACTAAGCAATGAGCTCCCTAAGCCACCCAAACTAATAAGGATTGAGAACAGCCCGCACAAACTGGAATACTGAAATGACTGAATGTTTCAACACTGAAAATCTTATTTTTACTGAGCACTAAGCACCATAAGAATGGATCCAGAGCTTTGTACTATGGCATAAACATAATTCCTGCTGGCAGCAGACTTAAAAGCTTAACTCAGGTTTAAGGTAAACAGTATTCACTAACAAGCAGTACACAAATGAGTGGACTGTAGGGCTATTATAGAGTAATACCGTAGTTAAAATAAAAAACAAAAAACTGTATAAAACCACCTAGTGCAGCATACGCTTATTGATAAAACATGTCATAAAACTGCAAGACAAGATAAAGTAATATAAAATATCAGCTTATACCATCAACTCAGATAAAAAATAAAATATACAAAGATATTATTTGATACATTAATCCGTCCACTATCAGGCCCCCTAATCCATTACAGACCTCCAGGGAATTAAATTTTTCCCCAGTTGGAATTAACATTGCACAGTAACAAGACATTTGGGCGCTCTAACAATCACAGCACAATCACACATTTACTATGCATATTTACAGATGTCGTTTAACTAATACACGTCTTTAGAACATGGGAGTAATCCCAGAAAACCCACATGGACATGAAGAGAATCTACTCTACGGTAACAGTGGGCAAGCTGTGAACTGAGCATGTTTTTCTGTATATATATACTGTAGCCTATAGGGGAAAGTTAACGCATTTATTTTTGCGATCAATGTGACCTGTTTAACTCGTTCAAAAAATATTGTCGGCAGTGCTCAGGTCTGAGCGGCATTTACTTTTTTTTTTAACATTTTGAAACAATAATAGGCTATTGTACAGATAAGGCTGGAGGTGCAGAGAGGGCCATATGTCTGGACAGCTACTGAGCACCGTGCTTTCAGGAGACGCAGTGCGTCTTGCAAATAAAACATCTCAGCGATAGAAGGAAGTCCCGGGAAAACGGTGGAAGGAGCGCGACAGACGGGTTGAAGTGTGGAAGGTGCTGGAACGGAAGCGGTTTTGTTCGTCATGGGTGCGGATGGGAAGGAGCAGCGCAGTGTGTGCGAAGAGCGCGAAGTGAACGAGTAAGTAGAGGGGAGAGACAGTGAAAGATAGCCGTAACACTGACACGGAAGACAGTATAGAGGGGTTAGACGAGCCTGAGTGGGATTAAAGTTAAAGCGATGACAAAGCTGCTTTTATGCGGGCTTCTCCAGGTACTCCCATCCTCCTCAGATAAGTTTTGACCGCCTGAGGAGCGTGGCTCTCTCAGGTTAGGACCCAGGGGTCTACACCGTTATGTCCACGGCACACCATTTGAAAAACACTTGTGTAAAGTTTAATTATCCAGTCAGAGTATTAACACAAGTTTTAATGTTTGTCCATTTAAGAGATGCTTATTCTTTCAGTTAAATCAGTCTTCAGCAGTGGATTCAGAGTCAGCAATCGTTTCGATCGTTTAATTTTTACTCTGACACATCTGTGTCTCATATGCTATGCCAATTTGAGAATTAATGCGTTTTCTTTTTGCTATCTTTTCACCTTGCCTTTTAGGAAGGTATTCAAGTTCAGATTGTACTTGCTCAAGTAGTACATTGTTAAAAGTTCAGATGTAAGGTCATCGTTTAAGTTTAAAATATACCAATTTTTGTTGATTCTACATTAAATTTTGTGTATTTACTTAATGATTTATGTATTAATTATATAATTTTGTTTTAATCGCAATTAATTACATACATGTATGTATTTAATTTTTTAGTTGATTCCCAGCCCTAATATATATACATATATATTTATATATGTGTGTGTATATATATATATATATATACATATACACATGTACAGTATATACACATACCAAACCATCTTCTTCATCTGCATACTGTATCTATTGTGATGCACGGCCAGCGTTTCAGTCTGGCCGGGACGTCCCTCAACTGAAAGAAAGCAATATCATCTCCCCAGGACACTAGATGGCAGCTCCCCTGGACGGAAATGGTTCCCTGGATTCCCGCAGGCCAGCATGGGACATGGAGTCCGTTTCTTCAGCCCTGTTGGGAACCGTGGGTGCCGCCAGGGGGAGCTCACCAAGAATCTGGGGACTATTACGGTGATGCTAACCCGGAAGTACTTTGGAGTCACGAGGACGGAAACCCCCGAGAAGGAATTCCTTCTGAGTCATGGACTTTAAAAGGACTATGGGAACCCCAGAAGATTGACCCGGAATTGGGAGGAAGTGTGACGGAGCTGCTGGGAGTGGAGGATTGGTATTTGTAATTGATTATTGTGATTATTGAATTATTATTGAGAATTGTGGAGTGTGCGATGTTTTGTGCACTATATTTGAAGAAAATATAAAAGAATCTTCTTGGTGCTTTTAAAAGTGTGTTCTGGACGCCTGTCTGGTGGGTTCAACGGGGCAACAGCACCTCTAGCGTCCACAATATATAAAAATATTTTATTAATTTATCTACATAAGTAATAAGGAAAATAAGCTCTGAAAATGTATATGCAAGTTTTCCTTAAAGTGCTCTTGTTTTCTTCCTACATAAGAAACTTGACCAACATGAGGAAATATTCAGTCCATAAGGTGCCTTTCTTTACCTTAAAGCTAAGCTATTCCAATATTCTTAAACTTTGTCAAGGTTTCTCCTGCAACTACATGTCTCAGCAGTTTGTTCCTGATTCAAACAACTCTTTACGTAAAGAAATGCTTCATGAATTCATTCCTAAATATACTTCCCTTAATTTCAACTGGTGTCCTAGAGTACATGATTCACCTTTGAGCAGAAATAATTCTGCTGGATCAAATTTTTTGGTGTCTTTCAAGATTTTGGATTAGGTCCCCATGCAATCTCCTCTGCTGGAGACTAAACAGGTTTAAGTCTTTGATTCTGTTAGAGTAGCACATGTTCTTAAGTCCTGGGACGCATTTTGTTACTTTTCTCTGCAAAGCTTTAAATGCCGTTATGTTTTTGTTGTAGCTTGGTGACCAGAACTGCACACAATGCTCCATATGCAGTCTCACTAGTGCATTACATAGTCTGAAAATAACATCCCTTGATTTGTATTCAACAGTTTTTACAATATAACCTAACATTTTATTTGCCTTTTTAATAGCGTGTGAACACTGCTGAGATGATGACAATGTTTCAATACAAACCCCCAATTCCTTTTCTTTCCTAAAGACATGCAAGTTAGATTCCAATGTGTATGTGCATGAGTTGACCTTGTAATGGACTGGCATCCTGTCCTAGGATGTTTTCTTGCTTGCGCTTAAATGCTACTGGAATAAGCTTGTGCCTCCACAACTTTGAATTTGATTAAGCAGCTTTGAGAATATTAAGTTATAAAATAAGCACTATACCCTCTAAGATAGTAATTTTATTGTGAACACCATACCAAAATGTTCTATAGTACAGAATAACAGTACAGTATAACTATTAAAACTGTTTATCAAAAGTGGTTTGTTTTGTGTTTCGCAGCACAGCCTTGTGTTTTAGAGGTTAAATGCTGTAGCCACAAGGCCATCCTGCCTGCCCAGTATGGTGACACATCTGAGGTCAGGACACAACCCCCTTGGAGATGTGCAGCACATAGTGCAGCATTACAATCAGGTCAAGGAAACTCATTTGATAAGCTAAATTTGAGTCAAATAATATGATAATGAATCATTCCAACCTTTTGGTATTTTTTTCCAAATACTACTTCTGCTATATACAATTTTTATATTTTTAAAAAAGGTGTACCAATAATAATACATCCACTCATATACTTGTATCTATACTGTACCTGTAAAAATCAAAATAAATATTTATTCTCTTCATAAAAAAGTTTCCTGCAAGTCTTTCCTCACCAGTCCTAACATGCCTGTTTAACACAGAACAGAAAATACATGTTGTTAAGGTGATTTATCTCATAGATTTCTCAATTATGTATACTCTAAGGCATAGGGGAAGAGTTTCAACCCCTGTACTGAGTGTGCAAGTATTGGGTTTATAAGGACTAAACATGAGAGGGAAAAAATGGCACAAAGACTGTTGTGGCAGTACATTTTGATAAGCCAAATTTGTAGCAGATGTGGCAATTAAAAGTGAGGCACCCTTTTGTTTTTAGACACTAGCAGGTGTTATATAAATGTTACATAATGTTTGTTATTCCGAGCACTGCACATTTAGTGTACCTTATTGTAAACTCCTAAGCACCGTTGTCACCTACTCATTTATTTAGACACATTACCACACCTGCCCACTCCAGCTAATGTTCAGCTGCCCCCAAGTCTTTCATGATTAGCACTGCCTCCAACTGCTTTCCCCATGGAGAGCAACACATATTAAAATGATACGTATCCCCATAAATGGAACACAGGGAGGTCAAGTGATTTGTTCAAGGTCACGCAATGAGCCAAGTACAGGAATTTAACCCACAACCTTGTGGTTCCCAATCCAGCTGTTTTACCACTAATTAATTAGAGAAGGGAAAGGTTGCTGGGAATGAAAACCAGAAGATACTGCAGTCTTCCAGAGAGCAAATCCGAAAGCTGTTATTGGATCATCACTACATTTAAAGGTTAAAGGTTAATCAAGACCTTATGTAGGGTGCAGCCAGCAATAGGGTGTGGGCTGTTATACGATACAAATGCAAGGCATATGGATTTCTGCAGGTGACGGTAGCTCAAAAATCCCAGAGAGCTACACAGGGAATCATCATGAAAAGTACAGATCTTAAGAAAATGTTTTTTAGTGTTTCAGTGAATTTATTCATTTAGTGGACTTACAAATACGGAATATACAGTTGCACAACTGTTTTTCTGATTCCACAACTGCAGTCCTGACATACAGTGGCATAGTTATGGTCACTTACCAAGTATGCTTACAGGATGGTTGGATCTTCATCAAATTCTACTAAATACAAAAAGCTGCATTTAGATTTATAACTTAATCATTATTTTCACAGAACAAGTCTGGTGACTTTGCATGGACGCTGTTGAGTGTTTCATTTTTAGTCCTCCAATTTGCTTAGGCTGATCACATTTAGGCAAAGTTACCATTGCTGAACTACATTTTTAGAAATCAAGGCAATAGAGCAAAAGAGCAGCACAGAGTTCTTTTCAATTATTTATTCAATCAGTTTCAGTATGCATTTATTGTATTAATATTAGCAGTTGCTGGGGCATGATCCCATGCAATGTGCATGCTGTCATTTAAAATTAATCTAATGATACTGCATCAGAATGAAACACATTTGTAGTTTCCTTAAAGAAAGAACATTCAATGAGATCATGAGCATTTGCAATATAATCTTAATACACAGTATTTCCCAACATTTGAAGTGGAGCTCAGAAACTATTGTAAAAGCACCCAGCAAGACATTTGTGGGGGGAAAATGAATACCCCAACCCCACCCCACCCCAAGTGCAATTGCTTAGCTACATTGCTGCACTGGCAAAGGCACCTATACGTAAAATAAATCTAATAATGTTGCTTAAATTACCTAGGATATTGATGAATTTGGGTTGAATCTAAACTTGTAAAAGAAACTCCCAGCAGTGCAACTGGCCACAATTTCTGTCTCACTACTTTTTAGTGTTACTTTTATATTCTGTTAATTTATAACACTTTAAAATAGTGACTCCATTGTTAAGTTAATTTATGACATCCTTATTTGTAGCAAATTTCAACTTAAGACATCGTAAGACACACTTTGGTCCTATATTAATTATGGCAATAATAATTTATACTTAAGTACAGTATAAAAGCTTAATTATGCAAACCCATTTAAAAACTGTTATAATTTAAATTACCATGTAAAACATCATGAGGTGCATTTTGTTGCCAATGTGTGAGGCTTAAGTATAGGAGGCAATAACACACAAAGACATCAACCATAAAAACCTAACTACGTGGTCATCGCCACAAGAGTCACTGAACAAGTTTAAGCATATCAGATTTTTGGGGTTAGGTGGGTAACTTTATTTACATTTTTAATTTTTTTTTGTTTTTATATTTATGGTTCCAAATGGAAACATTTACATGCTTTGCCAGCTTTTGGTAACTCCTAAGAAAAAAAAGACATAAAGCACTTTATTAGACAAATTGCTGGTAGTTTAATTGTCTAAGAAAACATTAACATACAATATTAACAGAATAAAACTTAATAAAACATGTTCAGTTTCAAATTATGCTAAAATGTACATTAATTAATATAAAAGATTTTTTAACTGGACAATTTATTGTACTAATGGACTGTAACTCAAAGTCACTTGCATTTTACTCAGCACTACACTGGAGCTAGCCCTAGATATAATGCCAGCTATTACAGGTCTGAGGTTAACTGTGTCAAATTTTTGAACTGTGAAATCTGATTTTGCTTAATTTCTGTTGCTTTCTCAAACAACATCATTTACTTTCAAGCAATAAGCTTTTATGTTAGCCTCCGACATCAGAATCCTAGGAAATTTTTGAAAAGCACAAAAATTAATGTAAAATTACTGTTTGGGAAAAATATAAAACTCTTCATCATCACTGGTGAAAAAACCCATTAACATCTTCTATGCTTACAATGAAAAATATCCACATCAGCTTTTTAGGACAACTTTTCAGAAGCAACTGAAATCAAATTAAACAAGTGGGACAAATTCTTCAAATCAAGCATACTGCAAAAGGCATGTCAGCCACTCTATCCATATCTTGTGAGAAGGCACTATATAGCCACATTCTGGAATATGCTTTACTCCATAATGAAATGGAGCACCTGGAGAATTTCACAAACACTGGATTTATATTAAAAAAAATCCAAATATCAAAACAATATAAGAAACAATTTCAAGGTGATACACAGGACCGTAGCAAATGTTTTTTTTCAAGTCAGTCCATTAGTCTTTGTTTAACATACAGTAACTCCTATCAGAGGTAGGAGTCCTAGCGGTGCTTTGCAAACTGGCTACGAAAAGGCAGGCAGTGTGGCATAGTGACTAAGGTTTTGGACTTCAAACCCTGAGGTCCTGGGTTAAGACCCTGCTACTGACACTGTGTGACCATGAACAAGTCACTTCACCTGCCTGTGCTCCAATTGGAAAAACAAAAGAAATGTAATCTAATCTAATCTAATGTAATGTAAGAAATGTTATGTCACTTTTGATACAGGCATCGGCACAATAAGTAATAAGAACAAAATAATATTTTTAATTGCAGTCAAAAATAAGTAGAAGAAATATGTGCAGAATATTCATATATTCAGTTCAGCCATATACAATAAAAACGTTTTGGATTATGTTAAGAAAGAAAGCGAAAAAATATTTTTAAAAAATGCATTGATTTATCATTCTTATTTTCGATCCTACTTATCCTGGTCACAGCCATTGGGAATACAAGTAATATTAAAAAATAAAAATCAAAGAGGGATCATTTAGCAATGTCAGCTCATGAAGGCAATAAAGGGAAACGTGGGTTAAGTTTAATTATCTACTAAAACTGCAGTTCAGGTCTATCGGCCAACAGGGATCTGATAAAGTGAGGTGAAGCCTGAACCTTTATTGATTGTTATTCAGCAATAGCTGCATATATTCTACAGTAATATCAAAGCTTAAATCAGTTCACACTACAAGACATAGCAAAACAAAGGAAAAATCAAACTAGTTAAACAGTAGAGGGAAAAAACTGAATACTGCTCGTTGTTGTTTTTCAGATTCCATAAGAATATATTACTTGTCTTCTCCATTTTATATGAGATCACCAGGACAATCAGAGAGTGCACAAGTGAGCCTCCTTTTGTCCTTATCTATTTACCTTACTTCAAACTTCACTCCCAAAAAGATTAAACTAATCTCAGCTTTCAAAACATTCAAAGGAAACAAAACAGTGCATTTTTTTGGATCTTATTCAACAAAGCATTGAGAATTCACAATCAGGTGCATTGGTGGAAAATAAAGGCACAGGGAATCGGGGGACTTAATAGTCATGTTGTGGAAGTGCAGACCCCATGCTCTCAATTAAAATGACAAGTGTATCTTAAGAAAGAGGCTCAAGAGTGCTAGTGGACTCATCACTGTCCACAAACAGACAAGACAATTGAAAAGGATAATGGGTTACATATCATGCTGTGAGAAGTATAAGTCCAAAAAGGTTGTGCTTTAGCTGGATAATATATTTCTGAGGCAACATCTGGAAAAAATACTGAGACTGATTTACTGTTTGTTTACTTTAATATGTCTGTTTATGTATGTGATTGTTATAAGGTGTTGTGTTTTACAGTTGTTGCATTATAGTTGTAAAATTCATGTGACTGCCCTGAGCCTGTGTTTGATAAAGAGAATAAGGATAAACAGAGCTGAAAAAAGTGTGCAGTTTTACCGTCCATGTTACCAAAAGGACAAAGCAATACCAGACAAAGGCCATGAAGAGAGCTATGAAATTAATTACCCAGCTATGGAGGTATGAGCAGAGTGGAAAGATTAAAGGAAATTGAAGATCTGAGATTAAGAGCTAACGTGAGAGAAATCTTTTAAAGTAATGAAGTGACTATATACAGCAGACTAGATGCTTAGTGTTACACTGGGGCTCAAATACAGGCTTGTCAATATTAAATTTCACATGAAATACTTCTTCATAGATACATGGAACAAGTTACTAAGCAGCGTAGCTCAAAATAACACTTTAAAAACTTGTTGCTTTAGACTCGTTAGATGAAAAGGAAATTGCAAACTGTGCTGAGTTGAATGAGCTTTGCTTTTGTTTAAACCTTTTCTTATGACTTAACTAAACTACGAAGACAGAATAAACGCTGTCCACTCTTACATGTGGTACAATGGACTGGCGAAAATCTACACTATATGCAAAAATTTAAATTTTTTACTGCGTTTAGAATACAGCTGTGCTTTGTCTGAAGCTGGACTTCACATTGTGAGATTTTCAAAGAAAAGACACCCAAGAAGATTGAATAAGTAAAAGACCTGCTATGGAAAAAGACAAAAATGTCATGGAAAGCTTCCCAATTTCACTTGAATGTGTTAGGAACAAAGGAGTTTTGCTATTTACTACTTTCTATCTTACTATTCTTTTTCATTTTTGCACTAATTTATTTCTTTATTTAGTGTATTTGTTTTGCTTGTTTTCCAACTGTTTTCTTTAACTTACTATTTTAAATCATGTATTCATGTTTTATATCAATTCACCTTGTTTCCATGTCTATGCATAAGCTCAAATTATATTTAATCATTTTGTAAAATCACAGATATTGCATCCTGCACATTTTCTGCTATTAAAATGCAATCCCATTTACATGCAAAAGGCTCTCTGACACTTCCGTCAGCTGGGTCACACATCCAATTTTTGCCTCAAGGAATGAATTGGTCACAGCCATTTTTTCTACTCCTCGAGTCTTTTTATAAAGCCATGATGGACAAAACTGTTAAAAAAAATTAACACACTGTTCGAAGGACATAAACAAGGTACTTTAAACTGTAAGATGAGCCCAAAAAATGTCTTGACATGCAGACATGATGTTTCACACTTCACAAATGTGACAATGTAATTAGACAGTTGTGAGACACTGTACTAATTAGGCATCTCACTAACCGCGCACAAATCAAGTCATCTCAAATGGTCAGAAAACCACCCAGGCGTCAATGGGTGAAAGTGACATAAGGCTGCAGAGAAACAGCCTAACATAATGACAGCCCATTTTGGAGCAAGCATTTAAAAAATAATATCTACTTTATCATTTCGAAAGTTCTTGGAAGTGGAAGCAAGAACTTCAAACTAGTGGCAAATGAGGAGAACAACATGCTGTGTTTTCTCTTGGAGCACTATTCACCTTAGTTGTTTTTAACCTTTTAGTTAAATTTTGTGCGATCTTACCAATCCATTTATCTGTGTTCTGTTCATTTCTTTCTCAGACTGAAGACCACCAATAAACCTAATCTAGTTCCAGTGGGTGCAGATTCAGCCTTGATGCAACATCACTTCATCACAAGATGCATGCATGCAAGCTGCAGCAGTGGAAGATTAGTCACCAATAGAGTATATAAATTGCAAAACTAAGTCAGTACATGGACAGCATGGAAACTCCACAAAGAAGATTTGCTAGGAAGAAACTGAGAGCAAAACCCAAACACTGAGAAGTGCTATTACATAAAACTGCTCTTTGCACCAAAGACACAAAATGCTTATATGCAGTATTACCCAGCTCTAAATCAAAAGTTATTTTACAACTTTAAAATTATTCAAAATGATTAAAACAATAAACCAAGATAGAAAGACAGATAGAAAGTTAGACACTATAGCCTGAACACACACCAGAATGACTAAAAAGGCAGAAAATTTAAAAGAAAGAAAACTTCCGACTTGGCTGTCACAGCCACAGCAAGGCATTATGCAGACATGTTGCTGTTGGTATAAAGGAGTCCCATTAGTGTTTCTTCACACAATTCTGCTGAATAATTTGTTGGCTGAAAGTCCTCAGTGTTAGTGTGTCAGAGAGAGGAGGTGCAGTATTGCTCATAATGGCATTAAGTTTTTTTTTAATACTCCCTTTTGCTACTACTTCTGGGGATCCATAGTGCGTCCTATAATTGAGTTTGCCTTTTAATTTGTTTATTAATTCATTGGGCCTCTCTTAAAGTTATGTTACCAGCACAGCACATCACAGGGTTGAAAACTGTAGAAGATGTGAAGGATGGCACTGCCCACATTAAAGGAATGCAGCCTCCTAAGAAAAAAGGACCAGCTCTTATAACTAATACACTAGCATGTGAGCAAAAAACACAGTTGAGTGAAGCAATGACATTTTTAATTAATGTTACTTGATGCATCCATCAATTTTCGTATCCTGCGTTTTTCTCTACAAAGTAACTGAGAGGCCAAACCTGTTTAGGCAGGAGCCACACCAGTTCAACAAATGGCATGTTTAAGCACACCCTCATAGAGGGGCCAGTTGAGAGTCGCCAATCAATGTAAAATATATGTATTTGAGATATGAAAATTAAACAAATTACCCATAAAAAAATCAGAAAATTTGAAAGAGAAAGTGACCTGATGAGGAAACGAGATCTTTGAAAAAGCACTGCTAAGGACTGCACTTCTATGCTAGCCATCTTTTATATATGACAAAAAATATTCAAACCCACTTCAGGGTTGTAGAAAGGAACTGGGTGTGAGGAGAAAAACTGAGACTGAGTATTAGACCATCACAGTAGCCACCCATGTACAAACACAGGCCTCTAAAATCTTCCAGTTTAACTAACTTACGTGTCTTTGAGAATTTGGAAGGAAAACCAACATTAAAATGGAGAGAATGAGCAGACTGCACACAGACAGTAAATTCCTAAGATGCTGTATCCATGAGACAGCAGCACTAACCACTGAACCAGATTCTCTGCCAATTACTTTAAATATCAAGTAATTTATAATTAAAACACATAGATATTTTAACATACTTTGTTAATCCTCAAGGGGAAATTGTATTTTTGCATGACCTTTGGGGGTCAGAGCGCAGGGTTAGCCATTGTACAGCACCCCTGGAGCAATTTTCAGGTGAAGGGCTTTGCTCAAGGGCCCAACAGAGTAGGATCCCTTCTGACAGTAACAAGACTTGAACCAGCAACCTTCCTGATACCAGTGCAGATTCTTAGCCATACAGCCACCACTTCACCTATCAAGAGAGAGCACAGAATGAAAACAAACCCAGGGCTCTTGAAATACCATGCACCTGGTGTTATATTTGTCCACATATAAAAAAAAGCATTTTAAAATATCCACCCATCTGTTATTGAATATTGTTAATCCAGTTTAGGATCATGATATGTAGGAGACTGTAGTATACAGGCAGATGACAGGAACCAGGTCTGGACATAACAATCAAGAATATATGCTGCTTTCAGTTTTTAGTGAATAAATAATAATATTTTTGTTGGAAAAGATCAAGCCATATGAAATTCCATACAGTATGTTTCTCATTAGTCTGCCATTCTATCATTGCGAATGAAAAAAAAGATTTTAGTATTATTAATACTGGATATGTGACCAATGCCTTTATCCAAAGTGACCTACAATATCAAGATATGTTTCAACTATTTGCATCTTTTTTTTAACAGTTAGACCACAGACGCATTAAGTGACTTGCTCAGAGTCCCACAGTGGATAGAGATGGCAATTGAACTAGAACGTTTGGGGTTTAAAGTCTAGTGATATACAGTAGGTTTTAAATTCATCTAATAATCAATAAAATATTTTAGTTTTCTTAAGCAATATGTTATATACTGTATCCTTGCCAATCACATAACTAGTAACATACAGTAGTTCTGCATCTAATTACCAGTTTGTGTCAATATACTGGATTCTGAAAAAATTAACAATTTGGAGACTTTAAGCTGGCCATGTGTGGATGATGTATGCATGTGAATGTTCCTTATATTTGACTAGTGCTCATTTGTGGTTACTTCTAGGCTTGCACCCGATACTGCATGGACAAGCTTCGTCCACTCCACGCCTCTGAACTGCATCAAGCGTATTTGAAAATGGATGAAGTAAATAATGAAGAAAGCCCTTAATGAGTTTTTAATATATCATCCAATTTGATGAACAGCTTCATTTATGGTATGCCATTGTTTCTAACAAAAGTGTTTAAGTACTCCTTGCCCTCCGAGTGGCATAGTAAATATGCCACTTTAGCACAAATTCTTGCAACTTTTAAACAAGTTCAAACAAGAGTAACAATTTCAAATAATTTTTCTTTAAATGATGAATGCTACAAAGCAAGATATATTTTAAACCAGATAGCACTAGGATACTTCCATTCAAAACATTCTTAAAAAAAGAAATTGGCTCCTTCTCTACTAGCAGTGAGCGCTTTGCAATTTATTGCACAGTAGCTGCATGTCTACAGAGTGAATGTGCCTGTTCACCACTTGTGGACTTTGAACCCACACGCCCTGAAAGCTGAAAATGTCACATTTTTAGCTCAGTGCCTTTAAGCCATACATGTAACAAAACAGAAAAAATCACCACCTCACACCCTTTAGAAGTCTCCGTCCCAATGCAATGGCTGCTTAGAAACTGATACTCAGTAGGTTCTGAGATGTCCAATGGAGGCCTTGATTTATCACTCCTTCTTTGTATTTTATATCATCAAAATCAACATTACAGATGTAGACACTCTAAAAAATTACAACGAGGAACCTTCCCCACAAGTAGCATTTCATTCCTCAAACTGAAAAATTCGACATGAGCAAGTTTTACAGATTCAGACAAGTTACAAAGTGATTCTGCCTGGTTTTCAGCAAAACCGCTTAAAATAAAACCAGCCGAGTGACTAAAGCAGCACCTTGCTGTGCATGTTAAGTACAGTAAGTTATAAAATCATAGCCCCAAGAAAGGCAAGGAAAACAGGTCTGGGAAAAATTAATTCATGTAAGAGAAATTTCAGTTTAATTCAGCGCAATTCAGGTATAAATAAAAGTAAACATATATTTATTGGGATACAAAGAGAAACAGTTGGCATGGGCCTGATATGCTACTGGAATAAATGACCAGACACTTTAGTTTTGTTAATTCCTATTAAAGATAAAGTTTTTACTTTATAGTCATGGAAAGAAAAGAAGACCCCTGTTATCTGAGAGACTGCTTCCTATGTGCCACGTAAGTTAAGCTTTGCCTAGGCTTGACTGCTTTGCTTGATGGCCTATATTTTTTCATTTTATGCATTAAGCAAGTATTCCACCTAATAATTTTCTAAAACTGATAATACTGGTAGTATTTTTTTTTCTAAGATGGGATCAGATAACTAGAGAATCTGTCTCCAACCTCTTCCCACTGAATATTCATAACATATACACATATTGTACAGAAACACACACTTGTAACTCACTTTCAGCTTAATTATGGAAATACAGCGCATAGACATTTTAAATTCAGTTCTGTTCATTCTTGCATAATATTTTCATCTAAGAAAAGCTCACTGAACGTACACAGATTTACAAATGCAAAATAAAAAACATACAGTAAATAACAGCAGCATTTGTGTAAATATTGAAAGAAACGCATTTAGTGAAGAGTAACAAAGATAAGATCCCACACACATTAGATCGAGCATATCTATCTATCCATCCATCTATCTGTTTGTTTGAGCAAACCTAATTCAGTACAGGGTCATTGGATGCTACAGCTAATCCCAGCCGCATCACGAGCAAGGCAGGAACCAACTTTGGTGAGGATGTCATTCCACTGCAGGGCAGAGAGACATCTGTTCACCTCAGGTCAATGTCACATTGCTAATAAACCTCACATGCATGTGTTTAGTGGGTGAGAGGAAACTGGAGTACCCAGAGAAAGCCCACACAGTGTAAAGTAAGAGTTATATTCTGTGTCTTTTATTTATAATAAACATTTGATTATTGAAAGGAAGTGTAATTAATGACAATAAATATATTTAAGTACATACAAATGGTGTGAAGTTACATATAGGGCATTTGTGCCCAAACACTCTGTCACTTGCTAAACTTATATATAAATAATGTATACTCACACTGTATATACAATCATATACAAAGATATATAGTCTCTATAAAAAAATATTTATTCTGTATACATATTATTTTATACTTTTATATCTAAAGTACAGTATGCAGATGTGGAGAACTAAGACAAATGGATACAGAAATAAAAAATATGTTTTAGATTTGACTGCTTACCAGATAAGAGACACTAGTAAGCCTGAAACTATTCATCACACAAAGACATGAGGATAAATATAAAATCCAAAACGATAAACCTTTCAGATAATCCTGATAATGTAGTTTTTTTTCAAATAAGAATAATGAGAAAACATGCTTCAGAATAGGCAGCAGGTTTCAGCTCTTTCAACATTTTGGCAAGTGCTACAAATGGCATCATTGGCTCCATATGCTGGAATTCATTGGGAAGTTTTAAGTATGTAGACATTTTTACAATCTTTGAAGGATTCATTCAATAATTAATCTACATTTTTAAATCAGGCTTGCCAGATTATTACTAGCTTTTATAAATGATTAGTGTCAAGAGCAGCAAACAACGGTTTGTCTCAAACATCAGAAGTAAGAAGATAAAGATAAACATATATACTGTACTGTGTATATATAATGTGAGAAGTGAATTACGCCTGACTAAATCTGGAAACCTTTGCATTTCATGCACCTAAATTTTCATTTAGAGATTTTAGATTTTCAGGTAGCCTAAAAATGTTAAACACGGCATAACTCTCAAACCATGTTTTCTTTTCATAATCCATTTCAACTGACTAAATATGCTTAAATTAACACAAGCCCATATATTCAGAGTGGTTCACCCAAAAATCGGAAGACATTCTTTCACTGGAGTGTGTTCAGACCATAGTGTGTGTGTGTGTAGATATATTTATCTACAGTAACTGTTTATGCATTCAAAGAACTTCCCCCTAGGGACAAATAAAGTTCTATCTATCTAACCGATTCACCACTCCTTTTACAAAGTTCACTATTATTTAAAACAAAAAGTAACTATGTAATAACTTTTAATATCTTGTAATAACATTTAATATTATTTATGTGTTTATTGTGAAAATATTAATTAGATAATTAAACATAATGAAAGGCACTACGTATTGGAGAAAAGTGACTACAAGAATGAAACTTAAGATCACTACAGGACTGTCAAATTTCAGCTAGAAATACCAGATTTAATGCAGTGGCATTCGCAGCAGCACCTACTGTGTGATGTCTGATTTAAGGACTAGGGATCCAGTTTTCTTCACAGGGGAGAGAAGGGCACCCCTCTATTTAAAGTGGAAAGTAACAGATGGCACTCAACATGAAATGCAACTAATGGTGACAATAAAGGAGGTCACTCTATGTGAAAACTGCAATCATTTACATTCATTTACTAGAACAGAGGCAGTTAGCCACGGCTTAGAAATAATTACCAAAAAATGGATACAGTTGGATAATAATAATCCTACAGATACTTTCCTTCATATTTATTACATATTGATATTGTAAATTATTCACCCCGATTTGAAACATGTTTTTTAATAATAATAAAAAGTTTTTCTTTCATATCTGGGAAGGCAGAAATAAAGGAAAAACAGATGCTTGATTTTATGGGGGGATCATTTGTATTTTAAAAGTATACCTTAGTAGCTAAACCTGCTCATAACGTTCCACCTTTGGTATTTTTAAGCTGTATTATGCACCCACCTGCAGGCACTGGAGAAGAGCAATTGAGGAGAGCTGGGAGATGCAGACTGCTACTGCATTCATCAGTTATTTGTGGGGAAATTTTGTAGCAAACATAATCATACAAAGCTCGCCTGTCACTTTTAGTGGATTTTCACAAAGAATAAAATCAACTCTCGTCAATCATTTGTGGGGATTTTTTTTTCACAAATAATGCAGTCACACAAAAGTGCAGCATGATGAAATGCAGACTGCAATCAAAAAAGATTATAGACGTTAAATCCCCTGCTACAATATTTTTAGCTTGAATTTAAAAAGTTCTTCCCTTTTTTGCGGGATTTCCTCCTCCAGTTCAACAGAATAGAATATTGCAAGGATGTCAGTTGATTTTTAATAGGCTGGGCACGAGTGACTAAAGGTATGGGGATGAGGGGACCCTGCGCTAAAACGGTGCCTCCGGCCAGAAAATAAGATTATGTATTATTCAATAACAATACATTTGCCGAATTAATACTTTTAATATGTAATTGAAAACGGGGTGCTTCTTGGGCGCTACATTTTGAAACTGTCATCATATAAACCAGCCTTGTATAGCGTCTTTAAACATTTGTGATTTTTTTTTTCTAAACGTGACATAGGAATTCCGTTTCTACAGTAGATATCACAGTACTGATCACTTCAAGTAGTCAGTCAATCATATAGCATCTTTTCACTTCGTGAACCTTTCCAAGACCATCAGCAGTATTACGAGTCATCGGATGTACATACTTCGACAATAACAAGTAGTGCAGTCTGGTTGTCATACATTATAGCGGGATCGATCAGATCAATCTAGATTGATAGATAGTTCTAATACAGTTGTTACACTACAGGCGGATTCTATAACAGAGAGATGCACATGACATTTACAGCTGTTCCGCACGAGTCTTCTAAGTGCCACAATGACACGCGCTGTATTTCCTCCAAATGAACTTACAAGTAATTTAGAAATTGTCAGCATGTGGTTCTTAAATCTTTTTAAAAGAAGAAACTGCTAAATGCCACCAAACAAACTAAAGAAGAATCGTGGCTAACAATTATTTTGGTCGTTGAGAAGTGTCATCCGGATAGGTACAAAGGTCACTGCTTGCAAAGGTGTGTCTTGAAATCGTGTGCTAAGAAGAACACATTGAAAGGGACAATAAAGTAGGGCGCAACGTTTAAACGAAACAGGTGCAGCTAAATTAAACATACTTTAAGGAGCTGGAAAGCCTTAACTATGATATTGTAACTTTCTTTCGTATAGCACTTGCACTCTGTTTAATGTAGTTTTATTTTGTTTTAGTCCATTAAAATGGCTCATTGAATTTGGCAAGTTAAGCACCACTACATTTGCCTGAAAACATCGGTGTTTTAAGGCGGGTCCATTCTCACTTTTTTGGACATCAGCCTGCGCGTATCATAAGGCGAGTGCTTTTCCCTAGACTTCCCAAATATCAGAGCGCTTGTGTGTTCAAATGCGTATAAAGCGGTCCTGCTACGTTCTTATTTCCAAGTGTCACTGACTTCTTTAAAGAGGCAGGCTTCCAAGTGTTGTTAGGCTACTGGATAAAAACTCAAACAAGCTTCTCAAAAAATAGCCCAGTAATTTACTGCAGCAAATACTGACTGTCAAAACAAATCAATGTACTGTATTCTAAATTATATCGATACATTAACAATGCAATGCCAGGACACCAATAGCAAGTATAAAGGTTAATTGCCCATCAGGAAGCAGGTTCACTCCAGATCACCAGCAAATCTTGATCAAAGCTGTCTGCTTGATGGGTTGTATGTTTGTGGATGAGTGACCTGGTCTTGACTTCCGATCACTACTGACGTGGAAACTTCAATGTGTTAAACGCAAACGCCGTGCTGAACGTCCAATGTGCCGCGCGGCTTGCCAGTTCCAAAGCTGATCAGTATAGAGCAGCAAACCAGGCGAAGCCACAGAAAAGCATGCGGCTCAACTGGAGTCCTTTGCGGACACAACTTGCCTTTTATACCTCAAGCTATAGATTTTTTTTAAAAAAAAGATCTGTCTATTTAAGCCAAAAATAACAGAGAGGAGTGACAGGTTGCCCTTATTGCAACCCCACTTACCTGTCATCGTAGCAGAAATCGGCGCCCAAGGTGTTCAAATACAGGACCAAAGCGACGGCGCTGCACACTAACTCTGCAATCATTTCTAAAATAAAGAAATAAAAAGGAAAGAAAAGAAAGATCCCTTCGAAAAAATGCAAATCCACTCGGGAATCTTCTTTCTTTTTGTTTAATGTCCTTTAGCAAAAAGAAAAAAACATCCAGCTCCCCAATCCTGGCAAAGTATCAAAAGCAAGTAATCCCAGCATCACGCTTCCTTAACCCATGCTGATTCGGGAGCCGATCGGATAAAGACCGAGAGCGAACGTGCCCGGTGATCGTGAAGGTGCTGGTGATGGTGCTGCTGCAACTAGGGCTGTTGTGGACTGCATGAAGCCAGACGCGCCTCACTCCAGCCGATGTGACTGAGCTAAGCGACCGGCCGCGCGTGGTTAAAGGGGTCCCGCGCGTGCGCGCTCCAGCTTTCGGCTCCGCCTCCCCCAACCCGCTTGTTTGCTCTCTCCCTCTCTCGCTCTCTTTTTCTTTCTCTCTAGAAAAGAGGACTGGACGGCAGAGCGGCAAACGAAAGGCGAAGAGATAAGTGCTTGGGAGAATAATCAACTGGCTTTTGCTTTCCTTCGGGAATGCGCAGACACATCTTGCTGTAAACGGAGAAATCCCGGCGCGTGCTGCCTGTGTGTGATTACAAGCAACCGTAGCTACAGTCCCGGAGAAGCCCCGAGGGAAGCGATCCGCCGAGATTGTAGTCAGACAATGGATGGGATTTCGGTAGCTTCGTGTGCTGCGCTGCTCTGGACGAGTGGCTGGCTGCTCAGCCTGATGGCAGCGTGCGTGCGCGAGCCAACGTTGTTCATTACTGCCTAATCCAACCCTAATCTACCTCTAATCCTAATGCGCAATGATTTTCATTGTTCTGGAAATAGATTTCCAGTAACGAAGCTGTCTTTTTTAATGTGTTAATCGACAAAAGCTGTTTTTTCATCCTTCCATTGTCCGGATTTAGTTTTAAGACGCTATAATGTTAAAATAGGAATGGTAATTTTAAAACAAGAACATTCTTCTTTGTGTGCCTTGTAATTCTTTATGTGAATTCTCTTTTGTAATACAAGCCATTCACAAAAGATGCGATTTTCTGTAAATATTGTAGTTTATAACTAGTGACATTGAATTTAAGTTCAGGAGATGGCCGGTTCAGTCCTTGTGTCCGACACACTGTAAAACACAGAGGAAGTTAAATAACCTGTCCTGTTTCAGTTTTATTTACAGTATATGGGGGAAAAAAAAAATCCATCGGTTTTCCAAAACCGTTTATCCAGTACAGGGCTGCAGGGAAGCCTGTCCTATTAGTACAAGAATAATACCTGAACAGGGTGCCAGTCATTGTGAAAAAAGAAAAACTAATTAATTTTCCACATGTATAACCTTCAGAGTTTCTCATTGTTAACTACACAGACTCAAATAGTCCAATTCAGAGCCTATCCAATTAACACTGGGTGCAAGGCAGCAAACAGTCCTGGACAAAGCAACGATCCATTGTAGACATTATTGGCACACACAGCATCCTCATGCACACATTTGGGGATAAGGGAAGAAAACCAGAATACCCACTAAAAAAACAGACACAGGGAGGACATGTAATCACTGTGGACAATCCCTGAGCATAGGACTCCTCATGTTCCTCCTCACACAAAGGAACAGATACCAGTTCTGCTGCTGGGTTGATGCCCTTCTATGGCCCAGTCCAGCTCTCCTCATGTAACAGCCAATCTCCTGGTATCTCCTCCATGCTCCTGAGACTGTGCTGGGAGACACAGCAAACCTTCTTGTGATGGTAAGTATGGATGTGCCATCCTGGAGGAGCTGAATTACCTGTGCAGCCCGAATCAGCTGCAGGTACCGCTTCATGCTACTAGTAGTGACAAGTACACTAGCAAAACACCAAACTAGAGAAGGAAGAGTCAGGGAGGATAAGGAGAGAACAATTGTCTGTGGCCGCCATTCCCTTTTTGGGGGTTGTCTTGCTGTTGTCTCTCCAGTGCACCTGTTGTCCCTTTCATTTGCACCAAAGCAGTTGAAGTTGATTCGCAGTCGCTTATGCTTCCTAATGGACAGTTGACTTGGTGTTGGACTCTTATGATTAAGTGTTCCCTTAGCTTTTTGAGCAGTATTTACAGTATATGTATACATACATACTATAATTATATAGTATATATATATACTGTACGTGTATATATATATATACTGTATATATATATATATATATATATATATATATATATATATATATATATATACTGTATATATATATATATACTCCTTATTCAGTCTAGTGTTATGAGGTGCTGTCTTAGCACCAAAAGCACAGCAGATAATAGACCACTCTTAGACTTGAATACATTTTGTCCCAGACACATCAATTCCCATGCACGCTTGGTCAGTTCAGGTTATCTAATCAACCTACTACAACCTTTGGCTGTCTGAAAGCACTGGCACAACACTCACACTGCACCCAAAAGGCACCCCATCAGGGAATTGACCTGGAGTCTGTGTGCGGCAAAGCAGCTATACAGCTACTGTAAATGTCCCTGTTCTTATGTAGTTCGTTGCTGAAACAAATCTTACATTGAAAGTGAATTGCACAGTTACTCTTTCAAGCACTGTAACTGAGATTGTCAGTAGCCTAACAGACGTGTTAGACTGCTTGACAGCGCTGTTTTATATAGTGGGCAGTAACTTGGAAGCGATGATAGAAATATGAATTACATTTGCCAGAAAAGGTTTCAGGAAGCAAATTTAAAGAATAAATCATTTCTGTAGAAACATGAGATGAGTTAAGAACAGTGCCGCTTTGGATTTTAATGGTTATTTTCATGCTATTAAATTGATGGTTGATATTATTTTTATGCAATGTAGGTTAGCAATGCACAAACTGTGTTCAGAAGAACATACCTGCAATTAAAAAAGTGAACTGTCACCCTAATCCTGTCAAACATCTTTATTATCATATCTTCCTACCAAGTGGATTTGTGTCTGCCTGATCGTCTTATGTCATTTGATATCCTAAGTACTCCTTTTTCACCAATATGTATTCGGCTGGCACTTAAAGTAACTTATAAATCAAATTAATTTACATTTTCTTAGATCTGCCACACTGACAAGTTAAGGAACTTGTTCAGGGTCAATCAGGGGCATGGTTGGAACAGGAGACTTTCTGCAATGTGATTATTCCTTTATAAACACTGACAACTGAAAATAAACATAAAGTTAGAAGGAGTAATATAGCAGCATTGCAAGTACAGATGAGAGAAGACTGTTCTGCCCATTTTGAGCTGCTATGGTAGATAATTACAGTGTAGAAATGAAGGAGAAAATAACCTCCTTGAAGCCGATAATGGGTATTTCGATTCCCGTTTGGAACAAACTGTTTTTACTGTTCTGTAGTCCCATTAGTACTTGTCTAAAATTGATGGTATGCTTATCTAATTTCATGTGATATGTTGTGCAAAGTCTATTGTTTTATGGTTGTTATATTGATTGTGTGCATTTCCATTATTCATACATTTCAAGAAATAGTGTTTGAGTATAATAAAAATAGATTACATTAGTCTATATTCCCAATAATTTACATGAAGTCTTGATCTGCCGCTTCAGCTTCTCCATTTCAGAACAACCAATTTGTTAATCAGAGATCATGTTTATGCTTTCATTGAAAACTCTAGTTTAATTAAACTAAGTTTAATCTAATGAATTTAGTCTGAAAATGTAGAAATACCCAGTTATGTATACCTTATTAAATTTAAAGTGTGTATTGTTACTCCTACATTTCACCGGCTAGTCTGTGTGTTACCTTATTTATCTTGATATAATTCACCTTTTGAATTCCTTAATTGTTTCTGGCTTGTTAATCAAAGAGGTAAATGAACTGAGTTCAGAGGTAAATAATATGTTCTACAAGAGAGAAGTTAATTCATTGTTATTTGGCCCAGTGTGTGCTTGTCATCAAATAATTGTTTATAAAATACTCAGAATAGAAGAATTTTCACAGTTACATAGATCCAGTCAAGAGATTTCATCTATGTGTATAAAACACAGCTTTGTTGAGATTTTTTAACTGCACTTCTCGTGAGAAAGGAACAGGTTGCCGTACATAATGAGGAAGTTTAATACATAAAAACTGAAATATACTGTATGTCTACACATATCCATAAAAATGTCAATTAATAAAGACATACAAAATCACTTTTATAAGGTTCATTATGGTATTTAAGGAAACCGTGTAATATAAACTAAATGACAATAAGGCAAACCATAAGCATTTGAGGTCATTTGGTTACAAAGGAGATAAGTCAGAACTCTGTTATTATAACCCAGGGGAAAATACATCCTCAATCTCCTGCACTCTTTGAGAAAATTTAAAAATTACAAGTTGGTAGGCCAGCTGACACCACAACCCCATCCTGGGCAGGCAACTTATTATTATAACAGAACAGCTTATATGATTTTAGTGAAAAAATACAATGGTTTGATATGAAGTTTCTTACTGGTGATGCCACTGTCTTCAGCTTAGGCAACTGGAATTGCCTTTTTTGGCATCATGTGAAAAAAAAACATAGAAATGTATAAATTCTCATAAAATAGCCATGACAACAAGTAATATGATCCATCAATCATACCAATGGCTGTATGACTCATGAATACTGTATTAGGATTCATTATTGAGCAGCTAATTAGGAAGCTGTAATGAAGTGATCATATCTCTTTCAGGAATCTTGAAAAAAACTTGCCTGAGGCTAGAAAGTCATAATAAAAATCTTTCTTTTGAAACTGTGTGACGACCTTAATTGTAATGGCGTACATTTTTTAAATTAAAGGAAATAAGAAACTATTTCAAGACAGTGTTTCAATGGTATATACTGTATACGGTATACAAGAGGCACAGTCAAAAATAGGCAATGTTTTGATATTGTGGAGCAAAGTCAACAATTATGACAATGTATGATGTTGGTACATAAGTGTGTAAGTGTTTAACTACACATCATTTTAGTTTAAGACAATGTCTGTGGGAAAGTGCAGAAGCGGAACAGTCTGCCGGGGCTTGAAGTCAGAGCACTCAGCTAGTGAATTGGGAGCAGTAGATGACCATTAAGGTTTCATGTACAATGCACTAGTATTTCACAAAAAGGCAGTGAACATGCATGTGAAGACGTCTGCTTCTTTAAAGCACTAGAGTGATAAGTGTATTATTATCTGTATATTATCTTATTACTATGTGCACCTTGATAAGTGGCAGTAAATATTTTAATAACTTTTTTACACATTATGTATATGTTTATGTGCTGATCACGATGCAGAATCTGAGGGATCACATGCTACACATTTACAAGCTTTGTTTCCCTCTATATCTATGCCAATATTATACAACCATTTGAACAGTTCTGTAAAGTTCACCAAAATAAACAAATAAATGATTTTGCGATTGTTTTATCTTGGTAGAGTAATATATATATTGCTCTACTTTCCCCTATTGTATTATTAATATGTAGCCTTAGAATGCCTAATCTTACAGACTTACCACTGTATATAACTTATCCCCACCTTCCCTTCTATATCTATAACCTCAGGCAATTAGATGTAGTAAAAAGACAAGCAGGAGTTAGTTACACATAAAATAATGTATTACTGATAATATTCATAAATAATAACAAAATGCAAAGCACATTTGAATATTGGCAACCATACAACCTGATAACATGGTGATGTGTAACACAGACTTGTAGTTACTTAAAATGTCTCTAGTTGAGGCATCATTGGTGCTCAGCTTTCTTCAGAACAGGCCTCAAGCCTGTCTCAATATGGCTGAAGCTGTGCTCTTCATTGTGCTGTTCTTGTCAGTTCATGGTGTGATGGTCTTAATCAGTTGTTAACAAGAGAAAGATACTTCTACATCATCACAGGTTATCAAGAGAGGTGCTTCTTTCAGAACATGTTGGTTAGTAAGAGAATGTGGTTGAGTAAGCATATTTATAGGTTTTTCTGTCCAACCCCTACAGCCAATAGGACATCATGGTACTTAAAGGCTTCTGAGACAAGCCAATTCCAAACAGCCATATCAGCAGACCAATGGGGGGAAATAGTACATCTTAACACCTGCAACCCCCCCAAGACCATATGTTAAACTAACCTGGCTTTGTGAGGGGGATGAGAGAAAGACTTTAGCAAAGAAACACTCGCCAAACTGGTTTAAGACACACCCCCCAAATCCTGTCATAAAATTACAAACAGACTCATTCATAAAAGGGGGGGCAAACACGAATGCCTCTCACCAAAGTAACACTAAATTACATTGCTTTGCCTAAATTATAAATAAAGACATACAAAACATTTATCAAGTTATATTCAAAATCTTACATCACAACAGCGATATCTCCATTACACTCTGCTTAGGATGGAGTTTGATTTAGGAGCTTCTTGTTTTTAGCAATTACACTGATTTTCTTTTTATTAATATTTAATGTAGCCAGGTATGTAGTTTGCCTTGATAATGGAAGTAAATACAGTGTCACAGATTCAACTCAGAGTCATAGAAAGGTTTTGGAGCAGTCACCCATATAATTGATTTCCTGGCTACAAAGTTGATCAAGTAAATACAGCACTGCTGTGTACAAAACCAAATCCAAAACAGAACTGAGGGAATAGGGAAAAAGTGGAGGCTTTAAAAGGGGAAGACAGGAAGTGAGATCACAGGGGTCTGGCTCATGAAGGTCTTCAGCCATTGGTTTGAGCCCGGACGTGACATCACAGGGGCTGGAGCCGGCAAGGTCTCCTTCCATAGGCTCTGTCCCGGAAGTGACGTCAAGAGGGCCAGGTGGAATCTCCTTTGAATGGTCTACAGGAAAGGGAGAAACAGAGGCAGTGCACTCTGCCACATTCCGGTATGACTCGGAAGTACCCTTACTCAAGCCCTTTAGCTGCCTCCCATGCGCACGTGTGTGACAACAGGAATAATTAGAAATTACAAAGTAGCAATTTTAACAGGATTTTGTAAAAGGGATCAGAATTAATTGGCCAAATCCCCTTAATACAAACTAATTATCCTTATTACACACCACCAGACCTCTGTCTGTGTTTGCTTTACAGTGACTTTAAGTAAGGCACAAGGTTAAAGAAGAGCAACTTATGATCAAGCTACTTCTCCCATGGCCAACTTTATGTGGCCTAATTGAGGGTAAATAGTGACAGGGAGTTGTTAAATTAGGCCTATAATATATACTGTAAATAAAGACGTTTAATTTGAAAGGAAGCATTCCACTAACATCCATTACCTTTACACAGTGTCTTCCACAGCTGTATTATGTGTTAGGTGCTTTGAATACTTTAATCATATGTATGTATATAGTGCCTTAAGTGAAAAAAGAGGCAGTCCAAAATATAAAACATTTAGATATTTGGTTAATAATAATTTAAACAGGAAATGGATGGATGAATGAATTAAGTGGGTGGGCTAAACAACAGAGTGTTAAGTAAACATGCAAAGATTTGTAAACGGGAAATTAAAAAAAAAAAGCAGCTGTGACCAAACCCAGAATTGCCAATCTATAATCATAGTGAAAAGTATGTGGGCAATGTTCAAAACCAAACTGGAAAACCCATGCCCCTAATAAATGCAAGCACTAAGAAGTTTATAGTGGATTCAGTTTTGTCCCAAAGCTTGGATACAGGAAACTGCACAGCACCAAAGTGACCCATGACAACATGCACAGCTACAACTCTTTTTAAAATGGCAGAACTAGCCAAGTCTACTGAAAACAAAATGGCCATGCCATGCCCAAGAAAACAAAGACAACATGGCAGTCAAAAGAGGAAAATCATCAAAACATTGTGAAAAGAAAATAACATTAGTAAAAATTCCAAAAAGTAAGAAATTAATGTAGAAAATTAAATGTACTTGGAGGCTTTGCCCCCTGCTTGCTTCGCTTGCCATCCCCCCCGGCCTGCGCTATGCTCCAGCCACTTTACATCTCTGACTTTCGCATATGTGGATTCCACTTTCACTAAACAACAAATCTTTTAATTCTCACAGATACGCCTCTCATTGGGAAGAAACACTACTTTTCCCTGATGGCAATACGAATTAGACGATCTACAAGTCTCCGATTTAAAGTTTAAATCTGAACAATATCTTCATACTTCTGTCATATCACCTATGTCCATATATTCAATCTCTTTTCACTGTTCTGTTATTTCACCAAGTAATAATCTCCATTTGTTTGTGATATTGTGATCTTTGTTTTCATTTTTTTGAGACTTTCAAATTTTTGTACTTTCGTTATCTCTAATCTGCTCTGCATGTGTGTGGCGCCAATGTTTTTTAATTATTTATGACATTCTACTTTTTCATCTACTCTTTGTCTCTTATTTCTGGCCCCGGGTGTGGTTAAATCTCTTGAGCCAAAGTCTCGTCTCACGGGACGTGAAAGTATCTCTCTGAAAAAGTCACGTCTTGCCCCAGGATTTTTTTATTATACAGTGGTGTGAAAAACTATTTGCCCCCTTCCTGATTTCTTATTCTTTTGCATGTTTGTCACACAAAATGTTTCTGATCATCAAACACATTTAACCATTAGTCAAATATAACACAAGTAAACACAAAATGCAGTTTTAAATGATGGTTTTTATTATTTAGGGAGAAAAAAAATCCAAACCTACATGGCCCTGTGTGAAAAAGTAATTGCCCCCTTTTTAAAAAATCACCTAACTGTGGTGTATCACACCTGAGTTCAATTTCCGTAGCCACCCCCAGGCCTGATTACTGCCACACCTGTTTCAATCAAGAAATCACTTAAATAGGAGCTGCCTGACACAGAGAAGTAGACCAAAAGCACCTCAAAAGCTAGACATCATGCCAAGATCCAAAGAAATTCAGGAACAAATGAGAACAGAAGTAATTGAGATCTATCAGTCTGGTAAAGGTTATAAAGCCATTTCTAAAGCTTTGGGACTCCAGCGAACCACAGTGAGAGCCATTATCCACAAATGGCAAAAACATGGAACAGTGGTGAACCTTCCCAGGAGTGGCCGGCCGACCAAAATTACCCCAAGAGCGCAGAGACGACTCATCCGAGAGCTCATAAAACACCCCAGGACAACGTCTAAAGAACTGCAGGCCTCACTTGCCTCAATTAAGGTCAGTGTTCACAACTCCACCATAAGAAAGAGACTGGGCAAAAACAGCCTGCATGGCAGATTTCCAAGACGCAAACCACTGTTAAGCAAAAAGAACATTAGGGCTCGTCTCAATTTTGCTAAGAAACATCTCAATGATTGCCAAGACTTTTGGGAAAATACCTTGTGGACTGATGAGACAAAAGTTGAACTTTTGGAAGGCAAATGTCCCGTTACATCTGGCATAAAAGGAACACAGCATTTCAGAAAAAGAACATCATACCAACAGTAATATATGGTGGTGGTAGTGTGATGGTCTGGGGATGTTTTGCTGCTTCAGGACCTGGAAGGCTTGCTGTAAAAGATGGAACCATGAATTCTACTGTCTACGAAAAAATCCTGAAGGAGAATGTCTGGCCATCTGTTCGTCAACTCAAGCTGAAGCGATCTTGGGTGCTGCAACAGGACAATGACCCAAAACACACCAGCAAATCCACCTCTGAATGGCTGAAGAAAAACAAAATGAAGACTTTGCAGTGGCCTAGTCAAAGTCCTGACCTGAATCCAATTGAGATGCTATGGCCTGACCTTAAAAAGGCAGTTCATGCTAGAAAACCCTCAAATAAAGCTGAATTACAACATTTCTGCAAAGATGAGTGGGCCAAAATTCCTTCAGAGCGCTGTAAAGGACTCATTGCAAGTTATCGCAAACGCTTGATTGCAGTTATTGCTGCTAAGGGTGGCCCAACCAGTTATTAGGTTCAGGGGGCAATTACTTTTTCACACAGGGCCATATAGGTTTGGATTTTTTCTCCTAAATAATAAAACCATCATTTAAAAACTGCATTTTGTGTTTACTTGTGTTATATTTGACTAATGGTTAAATGTGTTTGATGATCAGAAACATTTTGTGTGACAAACATGCAAAAGTATAAGAAATCAGGAAGGGGGTAAATAGTTTTTCACACCACTGTAAATAATAGACAGACAATAACCAAAGATTCCAACAGGTAAAAATTTCATTGATTTGTACACACATCTGACCATCTCTTTCAATAGCCCAGCGTTGAAATGGCTGGCAGTATACCTCACTAAAAATTATTTGTAATTCGGTTTTTAAATTGTGTTTACAAAACCCTGTGACTTATTTGATGAAGGGGTACCTCAGCTAGTCTATATTTTCATTTGCAATTTATTTCTCTATAGCACACATACATTTAAAAATATAGCATATTGCATGCTAATTACAGTTAAAATATATTAAGAAAATGATACAATATATGAAACTAATAACTGAAAATATCAACAGAAAAGCACTATATAGACAAAATTATTTACACACATATACAGTATATACAATGGATTCAGAAAGTATTCAGACCCCCTAACTTTTTCCACATTTTGTTGTTGCAGCTTTTTCTTAAATCCTTTTAAATTCATGACAAACCAAAAACAGGATTTGAGAATTTTTTTAATTTATTAAAAAAAAATCTGAAATATTACATTGATGTGAAGAAAAAAGGGGTCTGAATGCTTTCTGAGTTTGGTGTTTTTTTTTTTTAATACTAATATGTTTCTTAATTTCCAAAAATTTTTAATGCTCCAATGTTTCGCTGTCATAAATCATCCACACTCTGCAATGGACTGTAACATATTGAATATAATAATAATGATTACCAAAAGAGTCCATCATTGGCAGTGTTACAGGCACTCTGTGGCACACCTAGTGTCTCTCTGGGATGCCATGAAGAGAATGAAAATTAAAGAGATTTAATTATTAAGCAGACACAACTGCTACCTTCAACTACTCCTAGCTGCATGATGCTGAATGGGACAGTGACTGGTGTCAGATATCAAAGCCCTCCCATATTCAGTAATCCTCCACTTGCTGTGGGATATCTGAGTGTTAGCATATAAAAAAGGTACATTTATTTAATCAGTTCACTAGTTAATGACACATTTTATTTATTCAGTTACACAGTCAAGATGTTGTTGATTCACACCATCCCCTACTGTACCACAAAGCAGAAATATCATGTATTTGCAGAGCCAGAACACCGTGAAGTCAGTGCTGGTTTAGAGCATAACAGCACAGTTTCAGGACAGACATTAAGGTTTTTGGGGTTAGTGTGGTTTGGGTTTAGTGACCCTGACCTTGCTAAGTCCCATGTCCCGCAGTAAGGACTCTCTCGGCACCATTACTAAAATGTAATATAAACAGCTTTAGCAGCTGGCCTAACAAGCCTACACTATGTTAAAATGATCAGTCTATGCCTTTATTAGGGCGAAAAGCTTCTTTTAAGTGTTTCATGAGTTAGTCTGTCTTCAAAGTTTCATGGAAAAAACGGGTGTGCCTTCTGCCCCATATAATGGCACAAAATATGTTTTCAAGTACTTGTGGGTGATGTGTATGCCGACTGTCGAAGGGGTCTGCTCAACGTCAGATCTAAAATATTGTGCAATAATTTCCATATCTGTATTTACTGTATGTGTACATTCATGCAAAGAAATATTTGATCTTTCAGCTTTTATTTTATATATTAAGACATAATTAACTTCACCAAGTCCTAAAATTAAATAAACTCAGGAGATTCTTCAATTTAACATTTTTGAATAGAAATACAGTAAAAGGTTTATTTCAAAATGTATTTTTCTTTCATTTATTTTCAGCTTTTCTTTCAAAAACTGAAAATGCATTTGATTTGAAGGTTTCTTTTTAATATATCTACATTTCTGCAACCTATGGACTTATATTTAACTCTTTGAGGGCTTAATATTTTTTCCAAAAAACTCATTTTTCTGAAAAGCACACAAAGCGATGGTTTCACGCATAAGTCAACATAAAATTTCTGTTGCTATGTGCTGTGGCTGCTATTGACGCATATTCGTCATCTTTGGCATCAGAGGCTGCATGGGGGCCCTCGATGGTCAGCAAGAAAGCATGGTGGGCCAGCTGCCTGGCTGTCTTCGCACAGCAGGTGGGTGGCAGTGGTGGTTGCAGTGTGACGCAGTATGGTTTGTACCTCTTGTTATCATAAGTGGTGGTCCTACCAGGCAAACGCTGCTGTAAGCTCATCACCTACAAGAAAGTGTTCACCACCACGATCAGCTAGGGACTGATCAGATGATGTTGAAACCTCACTTTTGTTTTTGATATCCATCTTCAGATCACTTGCATCAAACTTGGAGTCCAACAAGTCAGAGTTCTATTCAACAAAAGTACGTAAACCATCCATGGAGTATTTTGCTTTGCACATTCACTTTGGTCTTTCGCCAGATGTTGGTGCTATTTTAGAGGTTGTTTGTTCTTTACTACTCATGCATTACAATGCTATGTAACTTTCCTTCTAGCAAAGAGAGTCGAAATAAAATGTAAGGGCGAGTTTTGTTGCAGTTAACAGCTGATTATCGTCCTCTACTCCTGAATTTTGACAAAAGTCGACATCAGCCCTGCAAGAATTAAGTTACAAAGAAATTGTATCAGCGATGTTTCCTTTTTCAAATCCAATATAGTCTTGCTGAGTTTCAGAATGTTTTAAAGTTTTATGGACTAAAAAAAGATTACATCACTTGATGAAATTTAGAATGAGCTTGAATATTTCAGTCCACATGATAATGTGAACACACTGCTTTTAAAATGAACATACACATGGGGTTACCAAAAATTAACTAACACAAGTCCAATTACATTAGAACTCATTACATAAGCTTGAGCACATTCATATAAATGGTCTAAACAATGATAACAAGGCATTTTCAGCTGTACATCATGCCCTGTAATCCTCTTTAATAAAACCCCTGTGTGCTTCCAGGTGTCCATGTGTGTGTCTTCTGTCCATGTGTGCATGCGCGGGTCACTGTGCAGAAAGAGAGACAGACACACACACAGGCGCGCTAGAGACAGACACACACACAGGCGCACGTGAGACAGACACAAACACACAGGCATGAGCGAGACAGACACACAGGCACGCGAGACAGACAGACAGACACACACACACAGGCACACACGAGACAGACAGACACACACACATTTAGTTTACTATTACGCTGTGCATTCAATGGTATAATTTATAAGTATAACTATATTTGTGCTTAAAAACTTAAAAATATATATATTTACACACAGTTCATACGGTCTGGAATGGATTAATTGTATTTACATACAATCCTATGGGGGAAATTACTTCGGTTCTTGACCAAAATGTGGTTGCAACCAGAGTTTTGGAACGAATTATGGTCGTGAACTGTGTTACTGTCTGACAAAATTACAAGCATTTTACCGAAATACAAACCAGTATTACTGAGAGAGAAAATTAAAGGCACACAATACAGTGACGCATAATACAGCCACATACAAGGTCCCTTGCAATTTAATATAAACTGTTCCTACTAATGTTTATGCACTACTGTTCCACCGCCCGTTATTGTAACAGGCTTAATGTCTAGTAGTCAAATAAAATAGCTTCTAGTAAGTTTCCTTGTTAATTTGAAATATGAGGTTGGAACTCACAAGTGCAGTTGTACAGAATTGCATAACAGATCTATAACATCATTAATCCAGTAAGGAGTATATTTAGGAACACACGTAGAAAGGAGAAGATGGCTTGACTACATGGCCCCTGTGATAATACATTTGTGTTTTTGATGGGCCACCATAGGATGTGCTTCAGAGCTGAAACAGGCTGGGGAATATTCAGGAGGTTAGACTATGTCTCCTAACACAAATTAGAACAGCCACTATGCCAAGAAAGAAAAGTATTGGTGCTCTGTTTTATTTAGAAAAGGGACAGTCGCCAAGAAGGAGTTCTTGGCAACTGGCCCTTTAAGAAACATTTAGTGGCTCTGGGGTGAAAAGGACAGAGGAGATAACCATGGCTTCACTGCACGAGCACTACAGTGGGAAGCACTAACTTCAACAGTTATTCAAGGAGTTGCCGATAAATAAGCATCTTGTGTAGCACAAAATTCCACTTCTGCCAAACATTTTTGAACTTTGATTGGTAAATAGATACACAAGCTCCCTAGCAAGAGAAAGGAAGCCTAAAGAAGAGGAGCAATCAAAGACAAGACTGAGATTTAAGATGGCTGTCATTGGTGAAGCAGATAAGCAGCCTCTATGGACAGGGAGGATATCAGAGCAAGTGGCCCAAAAAGGACTAGAAAGCAGATAGACAGGGGCTGAAACTTTGACTACAATCAGAAAGTGTCATATAGGAAATATCCCTGTGACTAATCAGAAGAAAGTGAGATCAGCACAGGTTGTATTGAAGCCTTTGCTATTTTGCTAGGACTCCAGCTAGCAGTAGGTCATCCCTCAAGGGACAGGTATGATCTTGTTTATACTAAAACAGGCAGACAGCCTGAAGGCAACTTTGGAACCCTAGCTTGTAAGAAAGGATGGGTCAAGGGCCTCTTTAAAGGCCACAAAGACCACTTTCAACTGCAGGCCCTAAGCCGTTATTGGACACCCCAACCACAGATTGTATTCCAGAGCTGGGCATGAAAGTGAATTCCTGACAGGTTTTAACATCCACTGCCTGTCCTGAATTTGATGGTTATAAATTTGGAGGAATAGTTGTCCAAGGCCTTATTGTTTAGATGGAGGATAAACCTAGTACTGAGAGGAAGAAAAAGATTTCCATTTACATGTATTTGCTTATCAGAAGCTTTTATCCATAACAACTTACCAAAGAGGTCAAATAATTGAGTATACATTAGTCTGGAGAACTGTTTAATAACGGTTGTTGCCGGACAAGGCACTGAGATGTGAGTAAGCTATCACACTTAAAGGATAGGGCAAACTACCATGTTAGTCATGGCCCAGTGAGACATTAGACAATACCTCCTTGGTGACAGGTTATTGCATAGGATCAGCTGCTTTTAAAGCTGGGGATGGATGGTCATTCAATGGCAAGCACTGGGAAGAACAGCAGAGGATAGAATTATTCTGCCAAACTATTAGGGGCATCAAAAAGATTCTAGGTTTAAGTTAAGGAATGGAGAGGGACAGCTTTGTCCTATTAATGGAATGAACAGCAATCAAACAACTTCAAACATCTGTTCTTGGATGGGCTTGTGAAGGGTAGAGATATCAAGACCCCAAGGAGCTACTAGAGAGAGACCTTTAGCCTGTTGAGCCTATATCAAGAGAAAGGCTAACCCAACCCCTGAGAGGATTCCTAGGTTTGAGTAAAAATGTACCCAAAGAAGGGACTGAAGGATATCTCAAGTCAGAGAAATGCTGGGTTTGGAGACAAATGGAATACTAGGTGAGAAAGAAAGATTCCAGGAATATGAGAAAGAAAGACATTGAAGGTTTGGCGATTCTAAATTGTCCCTAGTGTGTGCTTGGTGTGGGTGTGTGCATCCTGCGGTGGGTTGGCACCCTGCCCAGTATTGGTTCCTGCCTTGCGCCCTGTGTTGGCTGGTATTGGCTCCAGCAGACCATCATGACCCTGTGTTCGGATTCAACGGGTTGGAAAATGGATGGATGGATGAAGACATTGAAGGTGAAAAAGGAGATGTAGAGACAAGACAGACAGACAAGAGTTCAATACCTTTATAGTTAGATCCACTCAGGCAGTTTACTACTTACTTTCTGCTAGTGATGAGCGAACTCCATGGTGTTTGCTTCACCTTGCATTCGGAAGAATCACAGAAGTGTTGGCTAATATCGCCAAACTCAGCAAAATGCAGTGAAGTCAATGGGAAAGTGCTAACTGAACTAGATTTGACTGGATTGTAATGGTTCAATCATCAATAAAGTGTCCATGAAGGCTATGGAAACATCTGACAACTATACTGGACCAATTATTATGGCCAAAAAGGTGACAACCACTGCAACACCGTGCTTCTATGAGATCAAAGAAGAAAAAACACAGTCAGAGATGCACAATCATGTATTTTGTCAAAATAAAGCAGAAATGCTGAAATCGTAGTCAAAAGTCAGAAAAAATACGCAGGTTTTTTAAAAATTCAAAGTGTCATGATTAAAGCCACTGGCTCATTCTGTTTTTTGAAGTTGTGCTGAATTTCGGGCTCTCCAAACTGCCTTTGCTGATGCTTTTCACTTTCTCTTCCATCAAAAAGATAGAAATGTCTTGTAAATAGATATAAATCTTTCGTTATTATTATTTCATAGAGTCTCCTGTATTTGGGTGGAGGGGAGGTGTCAGGCACCTTCAAGATTTGTTTTTTTTTTTATCTCCACATGGCTGATTATGCACACATAGGCCATGTCCCTTCTTTTCTTATGCTGGCGTGGAACTGAAAGATAGAGATAGCTCTTTGTTTATGCTGTATATGTATCATAAAGATCAAATTTTGAGAACCTGTGTTATTTACGTATCTGTTCTACCATTAAGTTCCACAGTCTATAAAGCAAGTGATCAGCATTATATACCCGAAAAGTGGTCCCATCTAATGTTGGCTGTTACAGCTCCGGGGCATGTTGCGCTGGCCTTGCAGAGCATTATGGGACATTGGGAAAAAAAGATCTATTAAACTGACTGAATTATCTGTAAATAATTCTACAAACAAGGGTGAACATGAATGCATCTGCGGATATTGCTTTGGCAAAATTCGCTGATCAACACTACTTACTACTTACTTATACACTCTCACATTATTCCTTTCCTTATGTGTTTTATTGGATAAATTCACCATTTTTGGTACCAGTGGTTATCTTTACATTAATTTGGAAGTGGAGATCTACCTCAAGGATGCCCTCCCCTGTTACTATACTGATCAAAAATTTTGCAAAAAAAAAAGGAAAAATTCCAACCTTTCATTAAACAGAAGTATTATCAAGCTGGGGAATTTGAAAAATTTTGCACTTCAAATTATTTAATGGGAAATATAAACTGCCTTTATTTTAGGTTTTTATCAGCTTGGGAGCTGTGGAAAAAAAGAATAACTGGAGCAACTTCAAAAGCTTCAGCTCAGCTTGATAGGAAGGAAAATAAAGCCAGGAAGAACACATTAAACAGCAATTGGTTTCTCTGCCAGATGGGATTTAGTTGAACTCAACCATCTCATCCTTGTCAGGCCCGGTCCTTTGTTCACTACACAGTCTGGTTCACCAGGAGATGGAATCATCCAGCTGCACTATGTAGTACAAAAAAAGATGTGCTACTACGTATGTGCTTCCCAATGCTAAATTTGTTAAGGATAACTTGCCAAATTCTTAGGACTAGATTAGGTCTCACATTTTATAACCATTTCTAGACAGAACTGGTCCTTATGTTTGGCAGGCATGGTAGGAAATGCACCACTTTAACACCGCTCCCTTCCCTCCCTTGTGATGGACTGGCACCTAGTGCAGTGTTGGCACCTGCCTTGTGCCCAGTGCTGTCAAGACAAGAAAATGTTATTATGTTATATTTATAAAGTATAGTGTGTATAATTGAGTGTTATTTGAGGAGAAAGGCATTTCCATCATGGCCCGATCTTGCCTTGCTGGTTGTGTTTTGGCTCAACTTGATTCCGTACTGGAAAATGTTGTTTCAGAAACTGGAGGCTTGCTTCACAGGTGAAGGGGAAGGTTTGAATTCCCAGCTGAGTTACTGTCTTTGTGGACATTTGAATTTTCAATGAGCTTTTTGGCTTCCTCCTACTTCCTGATTACAGTATGTGCAGTGACCGGTTTATGTGTGCATGACTGTGCTCTGTAATGGATTTGAGTCTTCTCCAGGGCTGGTTCAGACTTTGTACAGCAGGAGCAGGAAATGGAAAAAATGGGTCTAGAAAATGGATCTATTTGATTTGTAATGTGCTGAAACCTTTAAAAGAGTTCTCTTTTCAGAATGACCTTACATGAATTATGTTTGTACTGATAATTCTTTATAACAGTCTACCAATATGTTTAAGTAAAAAGGATCCATTTATTCATTTATTCAAATCACACCAGAAAGCCCAACATTTCTGTTGCATTTAAGATCTGCTGTCTCCACATTTCTTTTTTAAATGATTGTTTTGAGCTTACCATGCTGAAGCTACCTTTGATGTGCGGTCTATCCAATATTTTGCTTTCAGTGGATATCTATGAACATACAGTACACACTTTTATAATATACTGTGATTTGATGCCAGGACATTTAGAGCCTTGTCAGACTGTCTCAGTTTTCCATTTTTATTTACCTTGTGCTCGGATTTTGCTGCAATTTAATGTCTCTTTGTTTAGTTTTCCATCTTGCACTGTAAATTGCCTTATAATGGCTGACAAAAAAGAAAAAGCTCAGTGGTGTGACTAAATAAAAATGCTTTAGTTTAGCATCAATGCCTCACAGCTCCTGTGTACTGGTTTCAAATTCCAGCCTGCTCACTGTTTCATTGGAGTTTCAACATTCTCCCTTCTTGTGTGTGGATTCTTCTCCCAGTGACCAATATTTCCTTTCAAATCTGAAGAAAATGTGCATGTCCTGTGACTGACTGGCACCCTGTCTAGGGTTGGTTCCTGCCTTGAACTTGATGTCTGCCTGCATATGCTCCAGTGCCTGCATTCCTGAAGGAGATTAACTGGCTCCAAAAGTTGACTACAAATAGATTTAAGCAACAATAACATAAATACTTGCAAAAGGTAGATAAAGGTTTTATTTTTAAGCAGAATTCTTTAAGATACTTTCATTGATTGCTACTGTATAACGAACAAATCAATGGAAGCAACCCCACAAAATACATTAGAGCTTTGACTTACACATGAAATGATCAAATTAACCAGTGTCTGTTGTTGTATTTCTGACTATTGGTGACCTGAAGGACAGGAGTTCAGCATAGCTTTTCTCTCTATTACATTAATGCTTCATTACCCTCCTGCCAATTGAGCAGCAAATACATGAAGTTAAATTGCTTCTGGCATTACGTCGACTATGTAACTAAAGACAGATTTTTTTTGTGTGTAACTGCTGATGCAATAAGAATACTATAATATGATTTCAGAACATATTCCTTTTTATTGTATATCTATTATTAATAATTTTGCCTCGGTAATTAAGAAAAATACAGGAAGGCCATAGTGACACTGATATAATAAGTGTAAACAAAACTAGAACATCATTACCAAAACCCCAAAAAAAAAAAACATTTTTTAAAGAGTATATACCATAATAAATCCAGCAGAGGGCTCACATATACTTGGCCTGGGCTGCATCATTTTCCCTCTATGAATAATATACATGGGTTGTTTTTTGACTTCTGCACATTTTCAGGTAAAACTTGTGACACTTAGAAAATAGGTTTTCTGAGCAGCAAAGGTGCATAGCTAATTTAAGGAATGTTGATTTATTATTTTTATTTTAAATGCTTCAGTCTTGAAAGTATAATACTTATTTTTGGTCCAATAAATTATTGAAAATATTATCAGTATTTGGAATTATTACTATAAATTTAATAATTATGTATGCCTGTGATGTGAACTTCTATTTATAAGCCTGGCATACTATACAATCTTATAAATATTGTGCAAATAAAATAAAAATATTAAACACCATGCAATATACAGCTCTTTCATACTTTAAACTGCAAATGAATGTAATTCGATTCAGAATCACAGAGGGTGATTCAGCAGCATTGTGCACAAGACACAAATTTCACATATATATATATATATATATATTACTGTATATATGTGTGTACTATAATGCTTTATAATCCATTTAATGTAGTTCCGGTTCTGATAAGCATTGGACACAAGGCAGGAATCAAACCTTGAGTTACAGATAGGTGTATGAAAAAGGACGAAAGCCCAAGTCTTTAGAGTCCTGGTGCTTCCTGTCTTACTATATGGTTGCAAGGCATGGACGCTATCCAGTGACCTGAGACGAAGACTGGACTCCTTTGGTACTGTGTCTCTTTGGAGAATCCTTGGGTATCGCTAGTTTGACTTTGTTTTGAATGAGCAGTTGCTCATGGAGTCCCGAATGAGGCACAGTTTTGGTACTACGGCCATGTGGCACGATTCCCCAAGGGTGATCAACCTTGCAGGATCCTCGTTGTTAAGGACCCAGGTGGCTGGACCAGGCCAGGGGGGTGCCTACGTAACACCTGGCTGCAACAGATACAGGGTAATTTCCAGATGGTGGGAGTGGACCATGTCTGTGCCTTTGGGTTGCCAACCAGGATCCCAAGCTGTTTTTCTGTGTGGTGTGTGTGGCAACATGTTGTACCAGTGCATGCTCCCCAACCTGACCTGACCTGAATATATTGCCATAGTTCACTCCATGCTTCTGTGATGTCTGGTACAAGATTGCAGAGAAAACCCAAGTTATAAGTAGAAGGGTTTCATAATTCTAAAAGAATGTTTTACACTTGTTTCTCAAGTGAGAACTGGAAATCTGCAGAAGGAGACCTTCTCCAGGAAGGTCTAGGACACCACTCTAATAAGCATCCACCCTGTGACCTCCCTGGAAGGGGCAGAAAGGACTTCCTCTGTGTGGCCACATGAAATTTGATATTTGCTACCAACAGATGAGGAACTCATCCGTTTGATCAAAACAATATTTGCCTGCTGTGGGACAATTCCAAAATGGAAAAGGAGGACCAAAATAGATTGGCTAAACTACTTGAAAAAAGAGACTTTGCAAGCCAAAGATATTATTGATGAAGCATAGACACTGATTGGAAGATTTAATAAAGCTCTGGATTTGGGCTTTAAATGGCTTGGTTATCCTGTACTGTACTTGTCTGCCCTGCAGTCGGAGCACTCCCACACTGCTCTGATATATATACTCATACTCTAAACAATCATGGAAAACATTTGAAGAAGACAGCTTTAGATTTCTTATTTGCTGATTTTGTCTGTCCTCTCTGACAGGAACATGGAACAAGGACTTTTGGACATGCCCAAGAAGTCCAAAATCCTTAACCAGATCCAATAATGTTGAGAAGGTTTAAAAGGACCTTTTCTTCTGGCATCACTATTTCACAACTCTAAAATGAATCAAAAGTGAAGGAGCGAAAGTTTGATCTGCTTCATAAGCTTTACTGGGACACATCATCTACTTCAGATGCTCCACACTGACAAGTTTCCATACAGTAACTGCACAATGGTAAACACCAAGCCCAAGCTTGAATATTTATTTTTTGAATTAGACTTCATTTGTTGTCAAATACACACAACCAGCATAGCTGGACACTGGTATGTTGAGTTCCACCAAGCTAACATTATACTGTATCTTTGTATACATTATCACCACTCAGGTGGTACTTGACAAACCAAGAGAAAGAACATCAGAATAAGTCCTATTTGACAAGGAATCAGTCATCCTGGAAATGGGATGCCTGAAGCAACCTCTGAAATTGTTATAATATCTATGTGATTAAGCAGAGAAATGAACAGGAGATGTAGAATGAAACACAACGGGATAAGTGAAATCACACTCGAGAGTACAGGTCGAAATGACACGACAGAATCAGGGTCTGTGAACAAGAAGCAAAAATGTCCTAGAACTAACTCAGTTACTACAGTCCCTCACCTAACTCTAAATTTGTTTGTTTTTGTGGTTCCAACAAGCAAGTGCCCAGGAATTACACATTTCCAACCTTAAATAGTAAATGCATGCCAACATCTTGCATTGTGACAATGAAGAAAAAAAAACATAGAAACCCAGAATAACATGGGCATGCCCATGTAGATGTCACCTATGTTCTTCAAAGGAAGAAAAGAATGGCAGGTTATAAAGGACCAGGAAAATTACCAGGAGACAACAAACTAAGTCTTATAGGCAGTGCAAACAGAGGTCAAAACTAGAAAGTCAGAAGATCATTTCAACAAAACACAACATATTAACCAAATCTAAAATCAAAAATTCCCAAACCTAGTAAGATTTTACACACTATCTTTGTTTGGAAAGTTTTTTGCCATATCCATAAAAATGAAAACTAAGAGTAGTGAATTGCCATATTATATTACATTATGCAGAAAGTAATGACATAATATGTCACAAGCCCCTGACTTGCTATACTTGCTATACCAAGTAAAAGCACACAAAAAAAGGTGCTGCTCATGAAAATAAAATCCAAAATAGTAAAGCAATTTTACATTTTTACTGTCATTTTAATAACAAGAGTTAAAAATCAAAAGTAAACCCCAATAATCATAATCATCATAAAAAAGAAGTCTAAAAAACATCCTTCTTCTTTTTCAGTCCTCTTTCTACAGTATATAGGTTAGGGGGTGTGGCCAGTTGGGGCAGTTCCCCCTTTCCTTTATAGCCTTAATAAACTGACATAGTCTATCTGTTCTTACAGTTATACTTCTGATTTCTTTCTATAATAAGAACAGAACAGGCAGGTTGAGTTCTCAACCTCATATTATAGTAGACCCCTAGTGATTCTAGAGCATTCAGTATAAGAAGGTGGAGCAAATTGTAACAATACAGTGATCCCTCCTCGATCGCAGGGGTTGCGTTCCAGAACCCCCCGTGAAAGGTGAAAATCAAGTCAAAACCATACGTTTATATTGTTATTTTTATATTGTCACGCTTTGCACAAAAATACAGGAGGTTGTAGAGACAGTGACTTTAAAACACTGCAAACAAACATTTGTCTCTTTTTGAAAAATTTAAACTGTGCTCCATGACAAGACAGAGATGACAGTTCCGTCTCACAATTAAAAGAATGCAAACATATCTTCCTCTTCAAAGGAGTGCGCGTCAGGAGCAGAGAATGTCAGAGAGAGAGATAAAAAAAATGAATAGGTGCTGTTCGGACTTTTAAGTATGCGAAGCACTGCCCGACAAAGCCTCTGCAATGTGAAGGTAGTCTTTCAGCATTTTTCAGAGGAGCGTTCGTATCCTGTAGGCCAGTGTGTGAACAGCCCCTCTGCTCACACCCCCTCCGTCAGGAGCAGAGAATGTCGGAGAGAAAGAGAGAGAGAGAGAGAAGCAAACAATCTAAAATCAATATGTGCTGTTTAGGCTTTTAAGTATGCGAAGCACCACACGGGAAGCATTTCATATGAGTATCATTGAGGAGTTTTATTTAATACGTAATACATGCTCTGATTGGGTAGCTTCTCAGCCATCCGCCAATAGCGTACCTTGTATGAAATCAACTGGGCAAACAAACTGAGGAACCATGTACCATAAATTAAAAGACCCATTGTCCGCAAAAATCTGCAAACCAGTGAAAAATCTGTGATATATTTAGATATGCTTACATATAAAATCTGCAATGGAGTGAAGCCATGAAAGTCGAAGTACGATATAGCAAGGGATCACTGTAAATATATACTAGAGAAAGAAATGATTACCATGTTTGAGAAGTATATAGGAAGGCGGACAAATGAGGGATGATGTTTGAGTCCATTAAGGTCGTTTAGATTCATCTGGAGTTGCAGCATCTGTCCCATAGCCAGGCCTAGCAGTCCAACTGATACGGCTCCAGCAGTTCTCATCCTAATGTGACACAGTAGCTGCCAGAATCCCTGCTAAAAAAATGGTTAAGGAAAGCAAGAATTATCTGGAATTAGCCAACAATTTACCTTTCCACACAAGAAATAAAAACACTGAAATGCTGCTTCCCTCAACCACAAACTTGCTTCATGATGTACTCAAAAAAAGATTTTGTCTTTGTTGCATTTTCTTTTTTTATTTCTTTCAGAACTCAACGGGAATCAGTCAATGAAGAATGATTTTTTTTCTTTGCCTGAGAAGTGCTATTTCTGTGTGAATCTCGTCTACTGACTGCTGCCGTGCTGCTGTGTTATCTCTAACTACTGAAGTTTCCTGTATTTTCCAACCTTCTTTTACGGTAGAAATACTGAAATTTTAGCATTCAGCCTTTTAAGTGCCAACAGAACCCACAACACTCACAATAAGTTCCTTTCTCTTCACTTACATTTTAAAAGCATTTAACACAGAGAAGTGTTCAGAAGCCATTAAGAAGGTTAACAGAATGTTAGGTTATATAGCACGATGTGTGGAGTCCAAGGAGATTCTACTCAAGTTTTATAATGCACTGGTTAGATCTCAACTGGTGTACTGTGTGTAGTTTTGGTCTCCAGGCTACAAAATGGACATAGCAGCACTGGAGAAGGTCCAGAGAAGAGCGACTAGGCTGATTCCAGGGCTAAAGGGGATGAATTATGAGGAAAGATTAAAAGAGCTGAGCCTTTTCAGTTTAAGCAAAAGACAATTAACAGGAGTCATGATTGATATGCCTAAAATTATAAAGGGAATTAGTACAGTGGATCGAGACTGTTATTCTAAAATTAGTTCATCAAGAACACAGGGCACAGATGGAAACTTGTTAAGGATAAATTTTGCACAAACATTAGGAAGTTTTTTCTTTACACAGAGAATCATAGACACTTGGAATAAGCTACCAAGTTGTGTGGCAGACAGTAGGACTTCAGGGGCTTTCAAAACTAGACTCGATGTTATTTTAGAAGAATTAAGTGGATAGGACTGCTGAGCTTTGTTGGGCTGAATGGCCTGTTCTCGTCTAGACTGCACTTATGTTCTAATACAAATTAATTTTTAATGCTAGTATTCTTAGTATAATACTAGAATTTAGTATCATTTTTTGCATTCTTTTTTTTTCCTTTTGTTGGTGTATTAATGCCTTGGTTATGCCCCATGTGTTTTGTGGACCATCTTTTGTATTGGGATCGTGTTTGCTTTGGATTACCTTGCTTTCTCAGGCAACTCCTTTTTGTGGTTGGTCCACTGAGCTTCTTGTGTTACAGAGCATTTTTCTTAAAAATAAATCTTTTATTTGACAAAGATTCGTCAAGGCGCTTTTCGTTTCTAGTTGTGGTTTTGACGGTAATCCCTTTAATGGGCAATTTTGGAAGTATTTACAGGATTTATGTGCTATTGAGACTCCCAATTCATGATAGTAGGTTTATAACAACATGTGTAGGTTTCCAAGAGTAGCACCGATACCTAAAGGGTACTTAAAAGGGTCTTTAATCCCCTTAACTCCCAGTCAAACATGGTCCTCATATTCCAGTCCTTAAGCCAAGTAACACTAAAATATCTTTGTAAAAATGTTTTTAAAGTCATGGCTACTCAATATAGATTGCTTGCTCCAAATGCCAACCTAAAAACACCATTACATTACCTGATCACGTATTAGTGGACTTTCTGAATCCATTGTAGTTCCTTGTGGGCTGCAGTGGTTTTCATTCCAGAGCATTTCCTAATTAGAAAGGCAATTATTACTGGTAATGAAACCGACCCTTTAGCTTAATTTCACTCACACACTGAGATTCAGAAGCTTTAATTGCTGCTTTTACCCTTAAATAACTGTACTGAGAATGTCTGATTCGTTCTTTTTTCTTAACCATCTGCTAATTAGTAATAACAATGGAAACAACTACTGACGGTTTCTTTTTGCACCTTTACATGTTTAGATAGTGTATCTGTTACAATTAAATATTTGGATACTTCTAAACCTTACTGATGTACTGAAGTCCACACACACTTTTTATAACACTCATTGAAAAGTCAATTACAATACAGTAGTAGAAATGTCTGACCCTGCAGAATGAAAGTGATAAACATGGATCATTAATAATAAGAATTCATATCTAATTAAGAAATTGGTTGATTAAAAACCTGCAGCCACTGCAGACCTCGTGGAAATGAGTTTGGCACTCATGCTGTGTTCATTTATGGGAGCAGAAAAACATCGTTCACGTTTTGATTCCTTTTCTTAGGGAAAGGGGCCATATGCCTGCAAAACTCTTGAACTTTAAATTGAACGCGATAAACTATATTCACAAAAGGAACACAACATACTAGAATAGTTACATTTAAATAATGCCCGCATTATACAAGTTATTTGCTTCTAACTAGTTTTTCAGCTGTAACCTTTATAATCACCAGTTTTCAATATTAAATGTGTGTATTTTGAAAAGGAAAGGTTAATATCTTGCTGATAGCCTGGAGAAAGAAGCCACCTAAATGCAAATGTGAGACAAATTCATCAGGACAAAGTCTCAAAAGATGATAGAAAGACTTGTAATGAATATAGGTCACTCCTGACTGAATTAAAAACAGAAAGACAATTTTGAATTGGGAACCAATTGGCTTCATTGTTCAGTGAATAATATATGAAACATCGGCATAATGATGCAAGTGCCAAATATACCATCTAAGAGAGAAACAGTTGCCCTGATGATTTTTTGGTTTTGTTTCATTTTAATTGGAGCAATACATTTGAAAGCACTAAATTGGCACATGAATTGAGAAGAATGTGAAAGAAAATTAACAAGGTATCTTATTTATAATGCATAAGATGGTTCTGCAGTTGGCAGCTTTGATTATGTAGCCTTTGAAAGAGTGCCAAGGTGCTTGAAATACAGTGCTCAGTGTGCACATCTTCCTGGTGATTTAAACATTTAAGCAAACTGTGTGCCACTGGACAAACCTCAATCCACTTCTGAACATACGTCACCCATTAAAGATTTGTGGACTGAGTAAGCTTAAAGTTCAGGTTCATGTTTATTTTCATTTGTGCACAGTGCAATGAGATTCATACTTGGATGACTCTAATACCAACAAAAGACAAGGAATACAAATGCCAGAGGATATATATTGTGAGCACGGGTCTGAACACCATCAGACTAACACCAGCACTTTACAAAACACACGTTTATTGAACACCAATAAAGTCCCACACAGCACATAGGGCTCCTGCACCAAACACCCTTAACACGGGCCTTCCTCTTAAATGTCCGTGGGCTGCCTTTCCTCTCCTCACGGGAGCTTTGTCATGCTCCCGCTCCCGATTCTAGCTCTCTGATTGGAGTAAGGTGGCCCCTTTTATTCCCACCGGATGTGCTGTAGGTGCCTGATGACACCTGATGTGGCAGAAGTGCTGCCCTTGCACCCGGAAGCACCCCGGGTGTCGCTGGAAGGATCTTCCCCCACCTTTCCAGGTGTAGCGGAAGTGCAGAGCCCCCGGGCTTTAGGAGACTTGGGGCACACCCTGGCGGAAGCCACGGGCCCCCACGGGTTTGTGCCTCCTTACTCCATCCCCGTGGTCCCCTGCTTATCCAGGGCAGTTGCCACCTCGCGGCCTGGGGAATGCACTGACTGCCTCCCCGTCCTTTCAGGTATCCCAGCTGGGTCTGGCCCCCAGCCTCCTGTGACAATATATATATACTTATATATAAATATATATATATATATATATATATATATATATATATATATATATATATATATATATATATATATATATATATATATAAAAATATTGTGGTGGCCAGCCGGGTTGCCCCTTCTGCATATGTTCCGGGGGAGCAGCCGTGGGCTCCTCAGTACCTCAGCCTCCCTGGGTGACATTGATGCCTCAGTTTCCCGCAGGGCTCCATGAGAGATGGAGTTCTCCACAACCTAGTGGGGATTTGGGGTGGCCGCCAGGGGGTGCTGCATGGATCCCAGAGCCTTTATGGACACCTCTACAGCCCCGCCTAGAAATGCAATTAGTCACAGGTGATCAAGCACCTGGAGCACTTCTTGATGAGCTATAAAAAGGGCCAGCATCCACCACTCATTGGCCAGAGTCGGGGGGAGGAGGACTAAGCTTGTGGAGGAGTGGTGGTCGGAGAGAGAGGATAATGCTGTTGTTACTTTGGTGCTTGGGACTGTGCTGTGGCTGGAGGGATTACGGGGAAGATGTACCCTCCAGCTGAAGAGAAAAATAAAAGTCTCTCATTTTATATGTGTCTCCGTGTCCATCTATGTCAGGTCAGGTGCCTATATAGCACCTTTGTTACTATATATATATATATATGTTATATATATATATATATAACAAGACACATTAGTTTAGCTCATACAGTTGATTGTATGAGCAGCTATTGAGTAGCCTTATAACCCGACAGTAAAAGCTGCAACAATGGTGCTTCAAGGTTAAATTGATATGCAGGATGGTTGGGGTTTTTATAATATTGTGTGCCTTTCAAAGGCAGCATGTATTATATACTGTATGTCCTGAAAGAAGCCCAAAATCACACAAGGAATGTCTCAATAGGCTTCAACAGGCTTTGTTTTTTGACAGCGCTGCCAGCTTTGACTCCCAAAGAAGACAAGAAATACCCACTCGAAAAAAAAAAACCTTTGTGGGGGACAAAAATGGGTGAAATCTTGGGAAAGGCAATTCAGAAAGAGACCCCCTTCTAGGTAGGCTGGGCATACAATGGGCTTCAACAAATGGGGTAAATACAACACTCAATTAATCCACTTCACAGAGCTAGACGACCAGACTATCTTTGCCACCTCAGAGATACAATTCAGCGAAAAGTACAAACTACTTTGTTCTTGTAGAATACTCCTCCTCAAGTGTAGGCATAGTGTGTTGCAACAACTCTCGAGGCAAAATGCAAGATTAAATTGTACCACGCACTAAATACAGAACATACAAGGATACAGATTTATTCAAATACATCAAAAACAAAGTACAAACTAATTAACATAAATAAAAGTACGATATATTCTGTGTCAACTTTACCATTCTCCATTGTGCTTAATGGACATAAGTTTAGCAGATATCATGCCAGGATGCTTTGTAGCCAGGGATGATGACAGACTTGTCTGTGCAACTATAGACGTTGGTGAACACAGATAAAGACATCCAGACATGTTGCAGATGTCTGAGGCATTGATGAGCAATGATGATCTGTTTTAACTTTGGCTTATCTGTGGTGACTTAAAGAAAGAAATTTAAATTTGCTGATCCTCTCCCAAGGATCCTCACTGATGTAGATGAAACTACCATTGCCTCCCACTCCCTGTTGTCTATGAGAAGCTTATTAGTTTTGTCGCCGTTAAAGGTGTTACTAGTGTCCTCCCCCTCCTTGATTGACTAGCATTGAAGATGTATACTGTCAGGAGTTTACATTTATGCCATGGCTAGCTATGGCAGACAGGTTGTAGCAAATGCATCAAATTAACCTCAATCCAAATTCTACAATCTTCAAGTGTAAAAAATGGCCCTCATTCGCTAGAGTCGATTTACAGTAGCTCTTACAGAGGGAATATTGGCTTGATGTAGAAAGTGCAAAGAATCACCTGCTTGTACCAGCTGTGAATGTTGTTATATCACTACAAGAAGAAAGAAGATTAGAAGAACTATCACATTTGCTGCAACACATTAAATTGAATGTGATTGACCTAACCGAGACTAGACAGAAAAGATGTGGACTTCCAGATATTACACAGGCACGTCATCTATATTGAGAGGGAGCAAGAGACACCAACCCTAACCCTGGGTTGTCTATCTAATAATCAGACTGTTTCAATGTTACACAATCCAATTATTATAAGCATATGTCCCACTGGCCAATTGTAGTGATAAGGAATTTATATGAATGCACCACCTATAAACTAAGTCAAAAGGCCCATTTTAAAATCTTAATTGGTAACATAAATGTATGCATAGGAGAGATAAAACCATACAAAACAAATATTTAAATTAGGCATGTAACATGAGAGATGAATGTGAATTAGGACTAGTATAATTTGCAGAAAAAGAACATCTGTTTATCAAAAAATCATATTTTACAAAGTCAGAGATGTGAAAATAACAATTAAAGAACCCAAAGGGAGATACAATTAACACCAATTATATTTTATCAAACAACAGATCGATTTTTATAGGTAATTCACTTTTAAAGTGCTTCAAAATAGGTAGTGATCACTGACTGCTACAAGAAACACTGTCAGCCATTGTTTACATCTATAAAAGCAAGGCTGCATAAAACAAAGATTTTCAGCTCGTCTGATCTCAAAACGTTTAAGAAAGTATCACCAAAAATAGAAAAAACATAAAATCACTACAATAGCATTCCTGTTGCAAGATCTTTGGGGTCTGATCAGGGAAAATTTATCATAACACAAATATATTTTTCCATATAATTGGGACGGTAATGACCATTGGCATTATCAATCTACAAATAGTCAACTGAGAATACAGAGAAGGATGAACATCAGAGGATAGCAAACTTAATATGCGACACCTAAACACTATTATTGTCTGACCAGATTAACTCTGGTGATGGTTTGCACTGTGAAGTCTAGAAGACTGACAGCTGTTTCACCACCGATGTCACTTCCGGTGTCCGTCTGCCTTTTCTTGTCGGACGCTCCACCATTTTCTGAGAACCAGACTGATCTGAAGCAGACCTCTTTGCAAATGCAATTAATCACATTTTGTTTCTTTTCTGATAGTCAGTTATATGGGGTTTGTCAACAGCTGCCCCAACACTTCGACTGTCTCTGTTGGTTATCATGGTATCCATTTCATGATCCTCTTTAAACTAAGTAATAAACATTAGAAGGTTTAATGAGTGAAGACATATTTGCCAAATCCCCGATAGTGTTAATGACTAACTGAGTGTGACATCAGTAATATCACACATTGATGAAGGCACATCTTCCATATTGTGTGCAGTTTTGGCCTCTATATTACTGTCAAGATTTGCAGACGATTAGTTTTAGTTGGTGTGTATTGACTCATTTTTTTCTGCTTTTGTTTTCATTCAAATTCACTTGTAGTTTTCACATTTTTTTTTTGTCATTGATGAAATCTTTAGTGATGACGGTTGCATTCACGTTATGGAGCTGTAGGTGTGCATGCATCAGAATGTGATGTACTAAACACCGTCCATCATTTTTAACAATGAGGGCTTGTCTTTAGCAACAGTCAACAAGAGAAAGACTCTAGGTGTTCTCTAAAAGAAATATTTTAACATAAAGAAATTCCACTTTCCAACATTGCTGAACACGACTTCTTTAGGCTACTAGAACACACAAAACTAGTTACCACGTGGAGCAGAAAAATAGCACAATTCGTTTCTTAATATATTAACTCAAAAATATTTAGAAGAGTATTGAGAATGAAAGGCTGTTTTGGATTAAATGGCCCATTCTCATGAAAACTGTTCCCAGTGTTCTTATGCTATAATTAAACCACAAAAAAAAAACAGTTTTTAAAACCAACCATTCCAGAATAGTTGTGAAACCAATCGTGCATTTTTAATTTTTAGCATTTTCCAGTTTCAGAATTTCCTAACATAAGAAAAATGCATTGTAACAAGGTAGCAATCTGCCAAAGTCGTCTTATGGTTAAAATAAACACAAACAGCACAGCCAATTTATTCTGAACAACAGAAGGGTCACTGCATGCTAAGGAAACTTCACTTTCAGAGAAGAGCTTGAAATCTAGCTAGAAAACAGCAGTTTTACTTAAACTTTTTAATTACTTTTGGATTAGCACAGCTTTTTTGACCTTGTGACTAAAGCACATTGTTCTAACAATAGATTGGGTGGTGTATAATGTACGATATCTTCTCATCAAAATCTACATTCTTTCATGACTGCTGACATTTTTCCACATAAGCTCTGCTGAACATTTTAATTTAACTCGGTGTCAGGGATGTTATTGTCATTACAAAAACGCAATCACAGGTAGATAAGGTCAAAATGCAGTAAGACTAGAGATGTAAGGGATAGTGGGAAATTCAAAGGCAAATACGAAAAAACTAGAATTAAAAAGCAGAATATTCCTAATAAGGAGAACATTCAAAAACTATGGTTTTTATTTTTGTGAAAACACTCACTATTTAATGTGAGTTTTCATCTTTCTTATCATGGCCACCAAGATGTTATGGGTCACTTGACATATGCAACATACGCCAAAAAAAACAACACACAGTGTTATCTCAAAGCAAAGCTCTATAATGACCTTCAGATCTTTGATAATTCAGGCTGTTGGCCATTGCTTTTTTTAATTATTTGGTTTGGAAAATTCATTCTTCTTCTCACTTCTCTCTGCTCTCTGTCACTTGGTTAACAGCCTCATTGTTCAGAAGGACACTAAGAAGCAGAAATGTCCATATCCCATACAGAATGCAGTATACAGTTGTTAAAGCCAAATAACTGATCTTTAGGGAGTAATTTAAGTGTATTTTTAATAGTCTTTTGAGTACTATTGTTGTACATTTTGTGAAGTATGTAAATATGGTGGGCTCTGTGAAATATGCTGCTCTAAAGAGACTGAGTGGCTGAATACTGCCATGGGTACACTTTTTCTTATTTCAGAATGATTCATCCCTTTTTCTTTACCAATCTCCACAAAAATGTTTATATTACCCTGTCTGTATGGATATGTCATCTCATCCTCTCAAACCGCTTTTCCTGGTGTGGGCAGCAAGCATGGATATGTAAATATGTACATTTTATATGCTGATGTCAAAGACAAATTTCCAACCTTTAGGATGGGTAGCACATAGGATCAGCAAGGCAGGCCCACAACCTCTGTAGAATATGTTTGAACCCCAACTCATTCTTTCTCCCCTTCTCATATCTGCCTCGGTTTTTCAACATGGTGCTCCAGTTTTCCATTCAAATCTCAAAGAAGAAAGCGTAACATTAACTGATAGTTTGAAATTGGTCCTGTATGAATGAGTGCGAGTGTTTGCCTAAATGTGCATTAGGTCCTGCTGCTACCAACTCACCAGCCCAAAACTGGATTATGCAAGTTTCCATGAATAGATGAGTGAACAGAAAATGATTTTTTTTTTCAGTTTTAATAAATTTTAAATTTTATCAGACGCACTATTGCTTTGTAAGATGGAAAGGCTTTTAGAAAAACAAAAAGAAAAAACTTGATTGTGTTCCATTCATTGCTTTCCCATATTGTAGGCCATTGTGAATGGAAATATAGTGGAAAGTATAAAAGTATTCATCATTTCCCAATATATTTTGGAACAGCATTAGCGATCACACAAAAGCAGAGATACAGAAAAGTGGATTTATGGTATGTAATGTATTTCTTTGTTTTTTTAAAAATATGTAGTCTTTCATTTTCAGCTTTTTAGACTTACATATCACAGAGAACCAATAAACATATACCAAAGATGTGTACTGATGTATTTTTTCTTTTTAATTTGAAAATGAGTCATTAGAGAATTTATTTCTAACACAGGCGCATGTTTCCATAAAGCCTCAGAGGATACACTGTCAAACTTTGAAGCATTATAAAGACCTATTTTAAAACAGATAAATGAGCTTTAAAGCATGCATTATGTATTATGCATTACAATGTCAAATGCAGGCAGCAGAGTAGTAGAAAATGCAGTACTTTATCCACTTCTCCAATTTATAACACATGGTAGCCTGGAAAAAAACAAGAAAAAGCCAGCATGTGTGAAATGAGCTGAGCATCTGTTTAATGTGATGAAAACTGTTTTATTAGATCATAATTAGACAAATTTGAATAGAAGGGACTATCCTCTGTGGTGCATTTTGGAAGGAAAAACAGCAGACATTTTTTAAGAACTGATCATAATTATGGTTCATGCCCAAACTGGCAGGGTGGCTTCAGTTCTTGGACCTCAACAGACTTTATCCTCCAACTTGTGGAGAATTTTTCCCCTTTTTTTGGAAGCTGTGCCTCAACGAACATATCATGACATAACCAGAATAATTCTGGATAAAACTATATGGGCCTCCTCTCTGTTGTATATTATTATGCTGGTTCTATTTTCATCTATGGGATATCATATTATATTATTAACCAGAAAACTAAAGCATATTCAACCACAATTATTTTTTTAATTAAATCTTCATTTATATTCAATGAATATAAAATGTTGTAATGCAAAAGCAAATGTAGGAAATTACAACTACAGTATGCAGAAAACATTAATGCCACAAGACCAGCAAACTGAAGAAAAGACAAGAAATGGAAACTGCAGCCTGATGCGAATCCAGTCTGGGATCCCTCTGTCCTTGCAGAAAATAAATATCTCGGAAGCCTAGGGGGTTGTCAGCTGAACTCTGAGCACTGAAATAATAAACAAACATAGCTGCCCATCCTTGTGAAAAAAGCCTACAGTAGAATGGTTAATGTTAATATTTCTCCTATATGCTATTAGTCTGTGTCTCATAGTCAGAAAAGACAAAACCGAGCTAAAGGTTGAATCGTAGCCTTTGGAAAAAGAAGATGGGAAAAGAAAACAACATCTGTAAATATATACTATTGCGCGCCACAGGACCTCCTCACTGGCTCAGTCGAGGTATGTAAAAACCCGCAGAGGTGAGAGGGGCCTCCGCCACTAACACTGTTATCTTCTCCTTTCCCCACAGTGCTGAGATGCCACCTGGTGAAGGCATGTAGCCCAACTCCTTCTGGTCCTGCCGCCATAATGCACTGAGTGTCCCAGAAGGAGACGTGGCTTTTGGCCAGAGCAACCCGATAGATGGAGCTCCATTAAGGAATGCCGATTCTTTAGCTTTTCCTTTGTTTTAATGCCCAGTTGAAAGGACACATGCCAAGAAACGCTATTTTTGATCTTTCCATTTGTTTTTTTGTCTTTGGATAAATAAAAGGGGTGACATGGTTGGTGCCCTAAAATTTCTTTCTGCAGTTCTTAACTGTCATTCCCACACCTGGCCACATCATATATATGTTGTTAACACTAGAGGGCATTGTTTAACCCAACGGACAGACATTGACCATTTTGTTTATTTATTTTACATTTTTCACACTACTCTCCAGCCACCACAGTCTCAGGAAAACTGGCAACAAAGCACCGCAAGCCACACATATGTCCTCTTTTCTTTTTCTTTTCTGCTCCGCACCACCCAGCAAACGTTGTCCACCTCCTCCTGTTTCAGGCACGCTGGCTGGGTTCACGGCGGACCTTTATATATTGTCCAACCTGGAAGTGTTTCTAGCTCTTCCACGCACATGGTCTGCCAGCACTTCAAGGTCAGGCAGATAATGTTGTGAACGCTCACAACCCCAGTGCCCTTGGCACTGAATCCCCCAAAGTCCAGGGCCCACAGTCTCTAGTGCCTTTCTTCCTGGCCGCCTCCTGTCCTCTCTCCAGCTCCGTCGTACTGCCTCCCGACTTCCACCAATGACTGGAGGGAGGTGGCCCCTTTTATGGGAACCCGGATGGGCTCCAGCTGCTTCCCGGCACTTAACGTTGGCCACACCCCTGTGTGGCGGAAGTGCCGGCTGCGCACCCGGAAGCCGTCCGTGTCTCCCCGGTCATCTTACCCCCGGCACTTCCTGGTGTGGCGGAAGTGCCGGGCTCCCGGGATAAATAGGCACTGGGGCGCCGCCTGGCGGTGGCCACAGGTCCCTACAGGGCTGGGCTTCAAAGCCCCCTACCCGAGGCCTCCTGCATAACCAGGACGGACGCCCCTTCTCGGTCTGGAGGAGGCACACGCCCTCCTCTGGTCCTCCAAGGCGTCCCGGCCGGGCTCCAGCTCCGGCTGGGGACCACAATGTATATCTCCTGTTTCTTCCACAGCAGCCCCTGGTGCGACCCATGGCATCCAACAGGGCTGAGATACGGAACCCCAAGTCCCATGGTGCCCTGTGGAAATCCAAGGCACTGCTGTAAAACAGGGAAACTGTCCTCTAGTGTCATCATGGCAGTGCCCTAAGCAAAGCTGCCTTCCCCATCCTTTTTATATCCGGGACGTCCCGACTGGGTTTAGCTGCCAGTCATCCGTTACATCGTATATTAGGGCTGGGCATTGATTAAAAAAAATTAACTGATTAATTGCATCATTGTATGTAATTAATCATGATTAATTGCATCTAATGTTAAAACATGTACTCATAAAACAAGTACATAAATCATAATGTAAATAACACAAACTGAATCACAGATTTAATGTAGAATCAACATAAAGGACTTAAAGAAAAAATGAATGGTATAGCTTACACTTAAACAATGAACCAAAACCTGATCAAGTATAACTGGAAATTAAATTGAATGCCTTCCTAAAAGGCAAAATGAAAAGAAGGCAATAAGAATACAAGGCCAATGTTTTATTAAGTACCTACAAAAATAACAACAAAAAATATTGTGTTAATTCTCAAATTGTATATAGTATATAAAACACATGTCAAAGTAAACCTAAACAATCAAAACAACTATACAGTTTGAAGGCACTGCTAAAGACTGATTTAATTGAAAAGTATAAGCATCTCCTAAATGGGCGTACATTAAAACTTGTGATAAAACTCCGAAATTGTTCATGACCACCATCGACTTGATGATTGTAATCTACACAAGTGTTTTTCAACTGGTCTGCTGTGGAAATAACGGTGTAGTGCCCCTGGGTCCTGACCTGAGAGAGACACACTAATCATGTGGTCAAAACCTATCTGAGGAGGATGGGAGTACATGGAGAAGATGACATAAAAGCTCCTCGGTGATAGCCATTTAGCAGACATGGCACTTAGAGAGCACTTTAGCGACCAGGAGACGTGTTGGGGTCCATCTGCCTGGGTGTGTGTTCACCAGTGACTCTCACAGTGGGCATACAAGTTGACTTTGACCCTGGGTCAGTGGAGTGAGGCAGAGAGGAGACCACCTGTAAATGGAAGGAACAAAGCAGCTGGAAAATATGTCCAAAGTGCTAACTAAGTGCTGTGTCTGCTGTATCTGATTTTTTGATGGTATCCTAACCCTGTGGACAGTTCAGCACATGTTTGACATTTAATATTTTTGTGGTTTGTGGTATCATGCTGTGCCTTGTGATTTGTTGGGTTTTGTGGGTTACCACAGAAAAATGGTTGGAAAGCACTGATCTACATCTTTGCTTCTAATATGTAAAAAGTTCTCTGTAGCTGCTATCTCACTGACACTGTGAATTACTTGGGTGGTTATGTTGCATTCTTTCCATAAATTAGCGATGATACTGCAAACTGCAATAATGAGTTGGGATAATCATTGCACTTCTATTTTGTAGAATTTTGTCATTATATTAGGGCAATCAGCACTGCAAGCTACCTGACAGACAGGCAAGTTAAGTAGGTATTATTTTGGTTTTAGTGCCACTCATAGATAACTTTGTTTTGCACTTAGGTGGTATGACATTGATTCAATCTTCTTACAGAAATGTGAAATGGAAAAAAAAGCACAATTTTTATCTTTGTGATTTTTCTCTAGTATTGCACAAGAACTATATATTGTGATGGAAATGGGGCACTAGGTAGCCCCAAACTCCAAACACAACTACAGTTCCGGGTTTAATAAATTATACTTTATTAATACCTCAGTATAAGCACAAGAAACACAAGTTATCTCTCCACAGTCATCTCTCCTTTCACCACCACACTGCCCTCCTCCAGGTGAGTGTTGCTCTCCATCCACCCAGCTCTGAATCGCCTGGACAATGGAGTGCAGTCCCTTTTATTGAGGACCCGGGAGTTCTTCTGGTGCCAGGGCTACTGCCCATTGGAAGTACTTCCGGGTCACATGGAAGTCTCATATAATAGGTCAGTATATCTCCCTGCAGCACTCTCTTGCAGCACCCATGGAGCCCAGCAGGGTTGAGCTGCCAGACTACAGCTCTCAGCATTCCCTGCTGGTTCTTTAATGGGCATCGATAAGGAGGGCTCCTGCCATCTAGTGCCTGGGGGGAATAAATACCTCTCAGAGACCTTGTCTTCTATGATAATATAACAAAAACAATGACAATACATACAGTATATAAAATGACAAATAGGGGTCACATGTTTAAGAAATATGTGAGTGCAGCACTATATGCAGGTATCCAATTAGAAATTTAAGGCCTCATACCCTTAAATAAAACTGAAACATTAATTGGATAATTTATAGACACCGGTGGACAGTGAACACACACATTATCAGTTTTTGCCCAGGGCTTCAGGACAGGGAGCATTATAAAAGGTCTACATATATCCCCTAGTCAACAAAGGGTTATAGGGCTGACATATCAGGACTCTGTTGTATAAAAATAAAGGCAGATAATATAAAAAAATGGCATTTGGAGCCTTGTCCTTAAAATGTTCATCAGAGGCATGAGATACAGGGACAAGAGGAGGTGCAAGATAGTCCTGTGGGGTGATGGCACTGTATATTTTAAAGCAGACATGGCCCCTGCCAGATCAGAGAACTGGAGGCTGAGGCACTAGTTTTCTTGGTAATGTCAGATATAAACAAGAAGCAAGAAGTGAACAATGCACTCAACATGTGTGGGATGTTACGGTGTCCGCAGCAGTAGGTATGAGATAAAGCACCTGTGAACATTGACCCTCAACAGTTATTGTATGTAATTTGTTTTGTGTAGATTTTAAACATGTGCATTAACTTTACCTTTTTGTTGATTTTATTGTACAATTAAATTCTTTCTATTCTGCCCTAAATTTGCTATGGGTTCTACACATACATTTTTATATATTGCATGTATACATTAAAAGACACACACACTTCCACGCGTAGATGTTTATACTGTATATAAGATGTTTAAGCACTACACACTATTATTCACTCAATCAAAACACTATAATCAGTACAGTATTATAATATTGTTAACACGATTGGGTTCAAAATCAGTACATTCTTGTGCCTCCATTATCTGTTGGGCCATCAAGACTTAACATTACTACATATTATTACAAAAAGGAGTTCTATTTTACTTAATAATATTCTTAGTTTGGGATTTAGAATATGGAATATGCAATAAAAAGAGCCACTGTGTTTGTGCAGAAAGAATTCCTTATGCTTTTGTACACAATTCCAGTTTCCTCAAACACAAAGTCCAAAGACATGCTGGTTAAGTGGATTAGCAATAGTAAATTTGCCTGTGTGTGTATCTGAGTGTGTGTGCATGTGTGCTTATGTTCACCCTAAGATTGACTGGCACCTTGTCCAGGGTTGCTTCCTGTCACGCGCCTGATGATTCCTAGGATTACCTTCAACTACCAAGAGACCCTGCCTTGGATAAGCAGGTTTAGAAGCTGGTTGGATTTTTTAAAATCTTTTTTAAACAGCAATTATTTAAGACATTGTGGAAAACTAGTCGGCATGGGGACTGCAGGCAGGAAAAGTTGGTATAAACTTACGAGGGCCTATCTTCAAGATAGAAACTTAAAGTAAAAAATCTCAATGTAGCTCACACCTCAAGGGTAGTACGGCGTACATGTGTGCTGGTTAAAAAACAAGAGCACCTCCTTTAATGAGAGATAAGTATGACATGAGTGAGAAAATATCATTGTCCCCAAGAACACTAGGTGTCCCAGTAGGGGTCTGACCCTTTGGTTGAGAAAATAATGTCAAGAAAACAATATCTTCTAAGCATGACAGGGCACATGGATCACAGAGCTGCCTGCTGGAGAACTAGCACTTCAAGGTTAACTGAAACCTCAAGGATCACACCCAGGGCTGCTAGAAAGAATTTCATCCTTTTGTCTCTAGAGCAAATGTAGGGCCTTTCCTGACCCTGGAGGTGATTCTGGAGGTTAGCCAAAAGTGATCTTGGAATGAGGTTTTAAATGTTTCTCCACCAGACATTCATTTAGTGTGAAAATAGGAGATGAGGAATGACAAACTTTTCAATGGCAGAAGGATGGAAGGAGAAACAAAGAGAGATATTAAAAAGCGTGCTTGTGCAAGATACTGCATGTATAAGAGTGTCCCTATTGTTTGCAGTGTTAATTTAATATTATATGCTACTTGAACATTATTTGTGTGTGGGAGGCATGGTGATGCAGTGATAGCATGGCTGCCTTGCAACAAGGAGACACAGGATCACATCCTCAATGGTCCCTGTGTGGAATCTGTGTGCTCTCCCCATGTAAATTAAGGTTTACTCCTGTAGCTCTCGTTTCTTTATGCAATCCAAAGACATGCAGGGTAGGTGTATTGGCATTGGCAAATTGGCCTTAGTGTGAATGTGTTCGCACTACAATGGACTGTTGCCCTGTCCAAGGATTGTTCTTGCCTAGTGCTCTATACTTGCTTTGATAGGCTCCAGCAACACTGCACTGGATAACGAGTTAGGAAAATTAATGGACATAAAATGTGTAATTCAGGAAACCTGGTTGATCACAACTTCCTCACGTCTACTAGTCTTGCTTTGAATTTTTCTTTATATTGATTTCCAGTGTTCTTTTTTCCAACTTGCTTATTACATCTAATAAGTTTTCCACAACAGCTTCCAGTGTGTCCAGGGCTTGCCCCATCTTCAGACACTAGTAAGTATGACTGATAAGTTTGTTCAGGCGTTGTGCTTCTTTTGTGATTAGGTTGCTTCCCAAGGAGACTGCAGCATAGAACACTTTACTAGCTACTATGGACTCGTAGAACATTTCCAACAGCTTGCTTCACTTATCAAAAGAAGTGAAACTCCTTAGCAGGAGCAGTCTGCTGTGGCCCTTCTTGTGCTGTACCACTGAGTTGTCAGACCAGTCCAGTCTGTTGTTCCCCTTGTATTCTGAGAGGCAGCATCCCCTACTGAATGATGACTGGTCTCAGAGACTTCTTGGTATGCCAGAAGTCCACCACCAGCAACTTTTTCTCGCTGTTGTTGAGTTGCAGGTTGTAGTCCGTGCACCACAAGATGAAGTCCTCCACAACCGTCCCATACTCTCACTCCTCTGCATTATTTAATGCAACCTATGATGGAGAAGTCATCTGATAATTTCTATAGATGGCAAACACTGGTGTTGTGCTGGAAGTCTGTTGTGTAGAGGGTTGAACAGGAAGGGAAACAGGACAGTTTCCTGAAGTGCTCCAGTATTACACACCATTATTTCTGACACAAAGACCCTCAGCCTCACAAACTGCTGTCTGTTCCTCAGGTAGTCCATGATCCAGGACATCATGGGTGCATCAAGATTCAAAGCCTTGAGCTTTTACCCCAGTTGATGGTGTTAAAAGCACTGCAAAGTCAAAGAACATTATTCTGACTCTGGGAATAGGATCTGTGGAGCATGTAGATTAGAGCATCCTCCACAACTATATGGGCCTGATAGGCAAACTGAAACCATTCAGCCTTACCATTTTCATTCTCATTGTCTCTTCTTTATGATAAGTGTACAAAAGAGTGATGGGAATAGAAGTACAGGGGAAGAGAAAGCGAGGGAGGCCTAATTGGAGGTGGATGGATAAAGTAAAAGAAGATCTGAAGGAAAAGGACTTGACTGGCGAGGAGGAGGTGCAGGACTGAGCTGAACGGAGAAAGCAACATAGAAGTGGGAAAGGAAGGAGAGAAGAAGAAGAAGACTGTATTCTGAAACCAAGTAAAGATCAAATATCTTGTCATTGAGATTAAATAGAATTTGATGACTGAAAAAGTATAAAATGGAAACGGTTTAATATAATTGCACTCTCCATAGGGAATTTGGTGTGGTTTTGTTAATGCAATAACAAGGGTGTGGTAGTGTGAATGTTGAACCCTTTTGATATCTGTGATAGGACTAGAGGAGATGCCTCTGCCATGTGCCTCGTCTTAAAACAAAAGCATAGTCTGCAAAATTTCAGGGTGATACGTCTGTTAAATAAGGACATGAGATATAATATGCTTGAATTTGTCAGGAAAGGCTTGTGTGTTGGTCTTGTTACACATGATAATAACAGTAAACAGCATTCAGAAATAAAGAGTACTACTCTGTGAATATTTGTGTTATGTCTTTTAAATTTTCATCTTAATGTCACCTACAACATTTAAAATTATCAGGGCCTCTGGTGGTACAAACTAAAAATGCTTATGTAAGAAGATAACACTAAATTAATATGCCACTTTGTAGTAAAGCTTGAGTGAGTATGCCTAAGCAACATCAATTGAGGTTCATGTAGAAGAAAGAATGTTCCCTAAATAATTGTTTTTTTTTACCTCACCATCAAGTTAAAGGTCAGGGTATTGATGTACAAGGTGAACAAAATAAAGTGTAAGTACTTGACATGGTGATGTACTGAAAAGTATTTATCAAACAAAGAGAGTCACACAAAGCAAAAAATGAAATAGTTGTCACAAGAGAATGAGCCCACTGGCATTCTCACAGATGGACAAGAATGCTAGTAATCTGCCTGAGGCATTTTGCATGTTCAAACGAAACAACAAATTTATGATTTCAGGTCTGTTTAGAATAGATGACACAAGAATTATAACTACAATTATTTATGTATGGGAGAAAGACTGAGATTTTGAAACACATGAACAATAAGAGGGTGGAAGCCAAGGCACTGAGAAAAAAAATATTACTGAACCAGTAACAGCGTACTGCACGATCGAGCATTCCTAGTCTTCATATTCTTTCTCTGTACATTTAGCAATTTGTTTGCTCAGAGGTTAATGCGCTTGCTGCTTCCTGAGCAGCTCTTCTTTTCTCCACCCTTGCGGTCCACTTCTCTTCTTTCTTCGGCAACTTTTTGCATTAAAACTGATTAAGTCAATGTTTGTATTGCAATAACCTGGTACATTCTTCTTCATTTTTCACTTAAGCTGGCACTTAAGTCTTCATTCGGCCTCAAGAATGATTTAAGATATGAAGAGGCAGGAGAAGTGACAGTGAAGGTGGTAGGGATGAGATTGGCGCCCATATATATGCGCTGCATGGCCACCTTGTTGGCCACTGCCGAGAGTTGGTTCTACAATAAAATAAAATAAAAATAAAAAGAGGAATTATCTTGGAGGTCAATCATTACCCCGAAAGCAAATAGTAGACGTCACGTAGTATATGTATACCAAATTTCAGGTCAATAGATCAAACAATTTGCGAGCTACAGGTGATTTAAAATCCTGGACAGACAAACGAACAGCCACGGTAGTGTATTATATATAAAGTATCTATCTATCTATCTATCTATAAAGGTATCAATGAATGTTCAAAAGAAAAAATACTAATGCTGCAAATCAGACATGGCTGAGAAGACACAACTACTGTACAAAGTGAGCTCAAGACTAATTTCCAACAACAGTGAACACTGGCTGAAGTGTGAAAGATGGAACCAGATACCAATGCCACATCATTTCAGCCAAGCAGGTGTAGTGCACACTATTTTTTTTATTGACATATTGTGAAAGAAAAACAAGATCTCTGTATTTGACCAAACATTTTGAAAATATAAGTCATAGACTTATATTTACTGCCACGCAAGTGTGTCAGAGGGTCAACGTCTAAGTTCCTCCCAGGTATGTGGTACCACCCCAGACCAAAAGGGGGTGCTGCCGCTGTCTGTCTTGTCTTCCTCTTCTCCACAGTGCAGAGAAACCGCCCAATGAGGGCATCTGAGTCCGTCCTTCCAATCAGTGGGCCATGAAAGCATGGCCGTCCGGAAGGAGAAGTCACTTTTTGCCCAAGCGACCAGAGCAAAGGAGCTCTTCAATCATCTGACAATAGCTGAGGCACCCATAGTTGTTCTAGCCGTGTTGTTTTGGTCACAACAATATTGTTTCACTTTAATGCCATCAAGCATTTATTTTTTGTTTGTCCTCTTATGCAAACGGGGACGGCCGAGTTGACTCACCAGAGTTTATTTTTGTCTGAGCATGTCATTCCCTCAGACAACCACAATACCTATAATAAGTATACATTTAAAAGTGCAAATCAAAACAATTTCTTTGTAAACAGATTACAGCTAGAAGAATGAGGTCGCAATGCAATATGCATTTCTCCCACTTTTAACTTACGCTAGTAAAGATGAAAGCAAGCTGAAATACAAAGTCTAAAACACTGCAAAATTTCAGCCCCTCAAAATTGTTGATGCATCATGTGTTTACTTAAATTGAAAGTTAAAGTCATGTAATCGTATTTTGGTATTGTCTTCTTCTATTATAAAAAGTCTTGCACAAATGCTGTCAACAGGGGATATGCTCACTGTGGTCACTTGTGCCCCCCTATTCATACTGTATGGTGCATTGATGAATGGCCAGTCTTCTTGTGATTACTCCCCAACAATACTCACGTCTTTCAGTTTGTTCTTGAACTCTAAGAAACTAACAGCATTGTGTCCATCCCAGTCTTGGAAATAAAACCAGAAATGGAACTCTTTGTGTATTTTCCTCAGTGATTATGATGTTGTCACCATCTGACAATCTCTTGGTCATTATTCTGACATGCATATTTATTGTGCTGGAACAGACATAAAAAAGAACAGATAATATTGGGGAAATTGTATTGCCACAACTGCTAAAGAGTTTACTCCTAGATTGGCTATGTTTAATTCTGCACAGTAATGTTAAACAGAGTAATTAGGATGCAGCCATAAAAGCCAGCAACCATACCACATGGACTTCAGAAGAGGTCAGCCACCTGAAGCTAAGCATGTTTGGGCTCATCCAGTACTTGAGTGGGAGACCAAATAGGAGAAGCTTGGGTTGTTGAATGGAACAAGTGATGCTGAGGTCAGGAGGGGGTGCTTACCCTGTGGTCTGAATGCGGATTCCAATGCCCCAGTACAGTGACGTAGACACTGTGGTGTAAAAATGCTGCTGTTCTTTGGATGAGATGTAAAACTGAGGTCCTGACTCTCTGTGGTCATAAAACATCCCTGAGTATCCTTTCCAAAGAGTAGGGTGTATCCCATTGTCCTGGATAAATTGCCCTCCATGGCCTAGTCAATCTGGCCCATTATTCCTCCTCTCTCACTCCCTCAACACTATTTTTCTATTTAGTCCCCACCACTGACTCATAAGGTTACGATGAACAAATCTTTAAACTCACCAATGCTGCAGATTTAGAAATAACTGCTGGGATTGTGATGCAAGCCACCATTCACAGTTGGCTGACACAGTGCAGAATGACAAGTGGAGCCTAAAAGCAGTAAGCAGAACAAGAACAAAAAGTAATTCAGAGCTGCAGTCCAAAACATTCATCTTTAACAGAATAAAGGTCAAACAACAAAGCACTACAAAACTAAACATGAAAATGAGAATTCACAAAAATACTGTTAATATGTACATACATTAAGTAATAAACCAGAGTTGACATTCAAACTCAGATTGCTACAAACTCTTAACAAGCACTTCCTGGAAATAACGTTCAAGTTAAAGTTCAGTTAATACACTTCTTTTAATATTGGATGCAATGACCTCAAACAAACAGGGACAAATGTCACACATATTGTGATTACAGGGGGACAAATTAGGTCAGGTAGGAACGTCACAAGTGGGAGGTTGCTTACAATTGGTGGAGGCAGCAGCATCCAGTCATTTTCCCCTTTTCCTGAGGCAACAAACCCACACACTTAACATGAAAGTGAAAAAAGCGTTTCGACAATAAATCAAACCACCAGCGAAGCCGAACATTTTTCCTTTACCAGGATGAAAGTTGCTGCTATTCTTACGGTTCTCATTTCCCACAAAAGAAATATAAACTAGAATGTAAACACCTCTTGTGCTTCTGACCTAAATGGCAGTGTGGCTTCCTGTGTGTTTTGAGGGTCAGAGAATATGAATTAAACGTCTTGACTGTTTTTGTATGCTTCCCTTAAACCATTTGCCTGACTGGGGATACACTTTATATAGCTCATTAAGGCTGTGATTAAGATCAAAATAGGGTAATATGATGAAACTGTTTAAACATTTAAAGACAAAATCAAAAAATCATTGGAAAAATCTATCAAAGCGTTCAGATCATCCTTACCCACCATTTCTAGTTGAGCAATGACAGCAAAGTGTGAAAATCCTTTAGTCCATAGAAATTCAACTGGGCTAATGTAACAGCTGAACTGGCATAATGACAGAAAATAGACTAACTCCTACTATTACGCAGAGCCATGTAAAAAAGAAATTTTAATAGCTTCTGTAATAATAAAAAAGTTATATTGTATCTTTTAAAGCATTAGTCAGCCTTACCAATTTAAGATAATTTAAAATCCTTCACCCAGAACAAGCTGATTGTTACTCTTAATTTGAGCGGATATCTATTATTGAAGATTCTATTAATCTTGCAAAGAGACAATTACTAGCTGAATGTTTTCAGTAAAATAATATTCCAGCCCTGCCTGCTCTTCAGAAGGTTGCGTGGCCATGTTTTAAGTGGCTATCATTTAGCACTCATATTTTAATTAGTCCTCTTCCATCCATCTGTTGTAGGCACAACTCAAACCCAATGCACACTGAAAGAAAGAAAGAAAGAAAGAAAGAAAGAAAGAAAGAAAGAAAGAAAGAAAGAAAGAAAGAAAGAAAGAAAGTGACAAGTAGATGGAAAAATATTAAACTGTCAAGCATATAGTTGGGAACAGGCAGGGTTCTGTAATTTTAATGATACTTTCGACAAAACCAAAATGCCAGGACAAAATCTATAATGAAAAAGAAAAGCCAAGCTAGCAAAATGAAAATCTCACACCAAAAGCTAGTAAGAGGCAGAGTATTATGAGTGTGCAACTTTAAAAATTCAATATGTGCCTAATATGTTATTTGTTTCTAGTAATCACCTTTTTTGTTTTGAGGGTTTTGGATATTAGAGATCATTTCTGAATGCATGTTGTGTTTATAGATAACTTCTGGAATTAAATATATTTTGTTATTAGTACATTTACAGTATGTGTGACTTTGATGCAATTTTGTTTTGGATATGGCCACTGCTGTTTAGATGGTCTCCAGGTGGTTCCTGGGTGTTAGGCGACAAGGTCCCAGCAGTAGTTTGGCATCACCGATGAGATGCTTTATAAATCAGCACAACGGATCTGTTAGCATCCAGAATTGTTGAGAGTAGATTTGTGTGTATTAATGTTCCTGTTTGACATTTGGTTAAGAATTCTTTTGTATCTATTATGACAATGTGTTTGCTTAGCGTTTTGGTTCTGCTGTCTGATTCTTGTTTTTCCTGGTGTTCACTTTCACTTTCAGTTTGTTTTGGTTCCATCTCCTGATTATTTTTACCAGTACCTTTCTGTAACAAGAGTGTGTAGTTATAAAAAATATGTGACCTTTTCTGTGCTTTGATCTAGCTCAAATGCTAGCTTTTATTCTGCCATTTAAAAGTAAAGTTTTTTTTTCCTCTGTGGCAGAGTACACAGAAATATATTTGCTTCAAGTTATCCAAAAGCTAGGACACTGATCTTGGTGTACTTACTGAATAGAATGGCAGAGTGGTAGATAATCCCTGTTATCCAGTGGTTACGTCATACTCAAGAAGACTCTGGGCTGGAGTGGCTGCCAAAAGGGCTTCCACAAAGTACTGAGTGAAGCATCGGAATATTTGTGTTAATTTGAAACTTCCGTTTTTTATGTTTAATACATTCCCAAAAAAGGCTGGCACAGTGGCATAGTGGTAGTGCTGCTGCCTTGCAGTAAAGAAATTAGAGTTTGCATCCTGGGTCCTCCATTCGTGGTGTCTGCATGATCTCTGTATATCCACATGGGTTTCCTCAAACTGTTCAAAGACATTCAGTTTAAGTGAATTGGCATCATTAAATTGGCCTTAGCGTGTGTGTGTGTTTGTGTGTGTGTTTGCCATGTAATGGCCTAGCGCCCTGCCTAGGGTTTGCTCCTGCCTTCTGTCTTACGCTGGCTGGAATAGGCTAAACCCCCCCCCACCATGACCCCAAAGGTTGAAAATAATATGACAATTAAAAAATTGTAAAGTCCTGTTTTGCTTTGTCATTCTGATGAAGGAAAAAAATATAAACATGATTTAAGCAGAGCATTACAAAATATAAAAAAAGTACTTTGTGAATGCAGTGTATGTATATTAGATTAGATCTCACTTTTTTTTTTAAAGAATATTAGCATACACGGCTGCTTTAGTGAGGAACCAAACTCCTTAGTTTAGCGAATATTTTAAGCTTTGGGTTGAGGAGGATGGGAAAATGCATCCAAGATTCTCCTGCTTGTGACTTGGCCAACAGCATGTAACTGAATTGCAGATTTCCATCTGATACAGTAAATAATAATGTCAATTAGATAAACATAAGGCACACAAGAGGCAGTCAATGTTTAGTAACAAAAATACAACACAGAATCAGATCAGAATAAAATTTTTAAAAAACTGAAAGAAACCTAGCCTTTCTCTGTGGTTATTTCAAACTAGCGTGTAATATTTAACTATGTCCTTTGCTTTATAATTGTGTTTTTAGTGTCTGTTAAGTTTAAGTTTACACAAAAATCTGAATCTCCTTATCACAGCTGGGGGCAATATGGAGCAAAGTCACGCATTATTGTAATTCAGTTCAGGTAAGTCTTGCATAGTGCTCTCTCTTCACAGGGGCTGTAACAAGTTCAGGTACGTGCAAATACAGACTTTACAAAATACTAATTACATAAAACATACACATCAAGACACAGATTTGTTAAAATATACGGGATGACAATACCATTCCAAAATGATCAACAGAAATGGAACCTAAGGATATGTGTTAATTAACATTATTATTGAACTCTGGCCGGTTGACAACAGAGGAGAGGAAAATAAAAACTCCAGTCAGTAGTTCTGGGGCTCCACAGTAATTTACAAGCACATTTCCCAGTAGCAAACTAGTGTTGCATGTAACAGTTTAAATGCTTGTAGTCAGATTACAGTTATTCACTTAGAGCTTGAATTTTGTTACTTGCATTGCATATATGTTCTAAGCAGGTAATACTGCAAATGTCTTGAAGGGGATGCATTCCATCTCACCTAATGAACAATCTGCGTCTGTTGCCCAATTTGCACTTCTTCTTCTTCTACTACTTCTTCCTCTTCATCTTTTCCCACTTCGTGTTTTTTTATTTTATTGATTTTATTGCAATCATTCCATACAAATAGATCAATTTTTACAAAAAACAGCATTGAAAACAAATCAACCCCCACCCCGAGAAAGAGGGCATGGCGAATGGAGTAAAAATTAAAGCTTGTAAAAATACATACATTGATGAGTTTAATATGCGGATAAAGATAAATGGAGAAGAAAAAGAAATGGGAAGAGCATCTGTTTCCTCAGTGCTTTAAGATCTTATTCTAAAATACAGTGAACCCTCGTTTATCACGGTTAATCAGTTCCAGAGACTCTACCGTGATAAATGAATTTTCACGAAGTAGGATTCTTTATTTATAAATCGAATATTTTCGCAGAGTATAGAAAATCTATTTACGACCTTCTAAATACGTTTTTTAACATTATTAGAGCCCTCTAGACATGAAATAACACCCTTTAGTCACCATTACACTCGTATTACCCAATATATTAGACAAAATAAGAGAAAATAAGACATATTAGACGTTACAAATATCATATTACTAGGCGCACTCGTCTTTTAAGGCGACCAACTTTTATCCTCAATTTTTGTGCGCTCCATGTGTACATCAGGCATGTAAGTGTAGGGAATGAGAACATCAAAGTGCCCATTCATAACATCTCCCAAAAACCTAAGTTTTTTATCCCCTCAAGTGCCTGTCCAAAGTCGTACAATGTCAGCCCGAATCTGTACCGCTAAAGACGGAGTTTCATGCACTAAATAAGCTATAGATGAGAATAAGCAAGCACCATCTCCCCTGATATTTACTACGCGGTGAGGCATTTGTACTCCATCAACATTAATTATTTCCAGAGACATAATTTTGTCTATTTTTCCAGCGCATCGTGCACAAAAGCAAGGGAACGATGAGAGCACCAGAACTCTGCTCACATCGCGTCGCTTCGCACCTCAAGCCACAAGTAGTAAGTCTGTAATAAGCGGAATACCGCTACGCTTTGAACTCACGGGACGGAAGGACAATCCCGAATGCTTTTATATAGTAGATTATTGTACTGTACATTTAATTTTACACAAACACACACAGTTCTTACACACAACCACTAACCTATGAAGGCACGACCTCAATAGGAGAGTATTCAGAGGTGGTGCAGTATCTTCAGCAGGTGCGTTATTGTCTTCTTCCACTGAAGGAGTACTAGGAGTAGGCAGTGGGTGTCTGGGTGCGCGGCTGAAGAACATCCTGATAGGCAGTTGCTGGCGCTGTCTTTTCATATGCGTGAGGAGGCTTTTGTAGGGTATTGCCATCTTTAATCATATTCAAGAGATTCACCTTCTCCTGGATAGTAAGCATCTTCCTCCGGCACCTAGTTTTATTGTCAGAAGGCTTAGAAAAAGCAGCACGTTTAGGAGCCATCGTAGGGCTTAGATAAAAGTTCTCAGAAAGCGCATGCGTAGTGACTTAAGCGTGTATGAGAAAAAAATCGCGATAGAGTGAAGCCGCGAAAGTCGAAGCATGATATAGCGAGGGATCACTGTATTATTAATTAGATCCTGTCAGGTTTTGAAGAAGTTCTGCAGAGATCCTCTAACCAAGAACTTGATTATTTTCAATTTCTATTAATATAGAACATCAGTTACCCACTGACTTAAAAGAGGAGAGTTAGGATTCTTCCAGTTTAGCAAAATAGGTCTACGTGCCAATAGTGTAGTGAATGCAATCACAGTTTGTTTGTCCTTCTCCACTTTAAACCCATCTGGAAGAACACCAGACACAGCTGTTATTGGGTTAGGAGGGATTCTGACACCAAGGCTGTCTGAAAGATACTTAAAAAGTTTTGTCCAGAATAATGTTAATTTGGTGCAGGCCCACAACATGTGACCCAGTGAGGCTGGGACTTGATTGCAGCGTTCACAAGTTGGATCTTGACCTGGAAACATTCTTTCCCACTTCTATGTGGGGTCAATGTACTTGATCAACTTTATCCAAACAGCCCAGTCCTTTTTCTTCAAATCTACTTTTACTTTATCCATCCACCTCTGCTTTGGCTTCCATCACTTTCACATTCCCATTCCCTTTCATATTGAATTTCATGAGGCTGTCAGATCTGTACTAATGATGTGTGTTATTTTATCTTTCATGGTAATTCCTTTTATTTCAGGACTATATTGACTTTGTCGTTATTAAGAAATAAAGACTTAGAGTTTTACTTTGAAACTTAATAAGTTTTCGGTTTTAAAACACATCGAACAAATATGATTATTGGAGGGAACTGTAGTTTGTGAAAGATGAAGTGAACTTTTATAATTAAATGCTAGTCGGGTTAATGTTATCGTTCTTTGTCACGTACAGCTTCTTGGTCAAAGAGCTCATAAGTAATTAGATTTACACCAGCCTTCCATATCCAATCTACTCAAAATTCTATAAATGTTATGTGTTGTAAAATGTAGATATCTATCCTAACATGCGTTTTGTTATTTTTTCCTGTCACTTTCATGTGAACTACAGACGTCTGTGTGCAGGTAGGTTAACTGAATCTTTACAATAATTATTAATAAATGTAGAATAGTTAATTAACAAAAAATTAAGGACACTTCTGAGGGGATGTTTTGTCTTGGTAGAGTTTTATATTACTCTATCTTTACCTTTTTTATTGTTTAATGTGTAGCCTTTGTCAGAATGCCTCAGATGTCATAGTTTTACCACTGTTTATATATGGTATTGTACTTTATAACATCTGCCCACCTTCCTTTCTACATCTATAACCTCAGGCAATTACATAAAGTAAAAGACAAGCAGGAGTAAAGTTACAACTTTAAAAAAAGTATTATTGATAATATTCATAAAATAATAAGAAGAAGAAAAGTACAAGTGAACACTGGCAACCATACAGCCTGATAAATGCTGATGTGTAGTTTCAGGGAACACACAGACTTGTTACTTACTTAGGTGTCTTTAGTTAAGTCAGTTGTCTCAAACTCTGGTCCTGGAGGGTCCCAGTGGCTGCAGGTTTTCATTATAACCCGTTTCAAATTGGTGACCAATTTTTGCTGCTAATTAACTCCTTTCATTTTAATTAACTTGTTTTTTAAGATTTGTTCCCCTGAATTTCTTCATAGTTCGTCTGAATTGCTTTGTTTCTTTCGTTAAATGGCAACCAAACAGAAATGAAATGTGAAATGAGTGAGTCAACAGAAGGCCAACAAGGTCAGGTGCCTCCAACTCCTAGTTACTTAATTAGGCGCCGATTCTTGTTGTTAATTAAACCTGTTCTTTAATTCTGTGGCTTGTTGCTTTTCTCATTGTGCATTAGCATACATTTCCTAAATTGCTGATTTTCTCTTTTCTAAGAGCACTGTTCAAATGTTTTGGGAATCTGAGCATATCAGCATTCTTGAGACCTTCATCTTTTTTATTTTCAGATATTGAGTGATGGAAACCAGTTGTTTTGGCTCATTTTGTATCTCATTGTTGTTTGGCTGCTAATTAAGGACAAATTAACAATTAAGAGGTCTGAGTCTTCAAGAGTAAGTCAATTAAAATTAATTGAAAAGAGGTTAATTAGTAGAAAAAACATGTCACTAATTAAGAAAAGGGTTAGAATGAAAACCTGCAGCCACTGCGGCCCAGCAGGACCGGAGTTTGAGACCACTGAGTTAAGTCATCATTTCTAGCTTTATTCAGGACAGGCCACATGCCTGTCCCAAAATGGCTGCTGAGCTGTGCTCTTCAGCGTGTTGTCCTTTTCATGGTAATGGTGAGACAGAGAGAGGGAGAGGTAAAGCAACCAAATTCATACATTCTCTGTCCAATCCCTTACACCAATAGAGTGTTGTGGTTCAGAATTGCCTCCGATTCAAAACCAATCCCAAACTTCAGACAAATGAGGGTACACAATACCTTTCACACCTGCCCCCAAAAACATTTGTTGAGCTGAAGGCTAGTTAGATATTTTGGCCTCCATGGAGGGGTTGGGGGAGTGTTGTTGGTAGTTGATTTGTTTATAGCATTTAAGGCTCTCATTCTAAATACAGTCACTCTTGTCAAAGCTTGTCTGATGCTCCATCCCACGCACTGCCTTTTCACACCTGCACCCAAGACTATTTGATAAACTGAAGCTTTCCAACTAGATGGCCTTCCTGTTCTTCAGAGAATCACTTGCCATACCAGTTTGAGGCACTTCCCTCTTCACTAAAGACTGCAAGAAGGTTTTTAAACATTAAAGCATTATCATTAATAATACACTTACATGCACTTTTTCTGACTTACAAATAAAGACATACAAAATATTTATCAATTTTTATACAAAACTAGCTGAAATACACAGCGTTGCCTGGGAGGAAAATAGTTTTTTTAACTGTTTGAGAAAAATATAATAAAAAAAACACAACTTTAAAAATAAAAATAAATTAACAAACAATCAAGACTCATTAATGTACTTGTCTTGCGGTCTTGTATGTATGTTATCATCCAGTAAACACTTGGAACCAGCCAACTCTATTTAATTTAAAAAGGAAAAGAGTCACGGTGGTGCTCAAACATATTAGAATGCCGGCAGTCACCTCCAGTTTGCCCTCTGGTGGTCATTCCAAGTGTCAACTAGATGATAACATGGATAGAAGGCCACAAGATCACCCCCACCCTTCCCGGAAGGGGGTGATTTAGGGTTGATTTCACCCTACAGTATTTTTAGTCGACCAATGAGAAACATGTGAATGAAGTTTAATGAAAATCGCTCAGGCTGTTCGGAAGTGATGGAGGAACATACATACATACACACACACACATTGTCTTTTATATATATAGAGATTTTACACCACAACAGGTTACTAAAAGAAGGCCTTGCATTCTTTTTTTTTGTATTATATTTTATTTTCTTGATTATTCATCATTCTGTGTTGTTCTTTTTGTCTTCTTGTTTTTCTTATCCTGTTAGTTACATGTCTCCTTATCTGTACAGTATGTGGAGCACTCTGGGTCATCTGCTGATTGCATCCAGATTAGATGTCATCAACGACTTTTCTAATCGGACAGCAAGAGAAGTGGATTTTCATCTCTGAACATGGAAACCAGTAAGAGATTTCATGATACCTCTACGTTCATTTCACACTTCTTGTCAAAACACTGAAACTCACATTTTATTTGGAGGCCATAAACATGTCTGAATATTAATGCACAAAAACATATATCACTAATGATAACCAGCTGATGAAAATGTGCTGTCTCTAACCAGGTCTCACCCTTTCTTTGACAGAACAGACTGCTTGAACCTAATTGGTTAGGCTTCAAGAGGGGCCATTGCACCAGAATATCTCTGCTTACCAATTTCAACACATTATGGCATTCTAGAACTGCTAACATGACATCTGTCCTCATCCTGCCAGATCTCTCCTCTACCTTCAACATGGTCAACCACCAGATCCTCATTGCCACTTGGAATTACTGTGTCCCCACCCATGTTGTTTGAGTTTTATCTCTAGCATATTCTATTGTGTGTCCTGGTGTGGTCAAGCGTGTACCTGGCAAGCATGCAGGAGCCACAAGGATTGGTGCTGGGCCTTCTACTGTTCTCACTGTACACCTCCTCACTGGTCCCTATTGTCCAGTCACATGGTTTCTTGCTAGCTATGCTAATGATACACAGCTGTACCTTACCTTCCCTCCAGAGTACCACGTGGTATTAGCTAGCGTCTCTGTATGTCTCCCTGAAATTACAACCTCGATGAAGGAACACCAACTCCCACTCAGCCTGTCTGTCCAGTCACCCATCTCTGTTTAGCGTCCCACCTCTGTACAGTTTGGTTCATTATCACTAATACCCGCCATGTTGGTATGCAGCCTTGGGGTGGTGATTGATGACCAGTTGTTCTTTAAGGAACATGTTGCTATGGTCTCTTGGTCTTGTAGATTCATGCTATGAAATATCCATCCACAAGATGAGACCATATCTAGCAGAATATGTAGCACAACTTCTAGTCCAGGCTTTGGTCTTGTAACATCTGGATGACTGCAACTTTGTGCTGGCAGCTGTTCCAGCATGTGCTACCAAGTTACAAGAAGCAACATGACTTTTGTCCAATCAGTCAAGGTAGTCACATGTCACTCCTCTCTTCAGATCACTACACTGGCTCCCTGTAGCAGCAATTATTAAAATCAGATCTTTGATTTCTTGCCTACAGAGTAGTGAATGGGTAATCACCTATCAACAACAACAACATTTATTTATATAGCACATTTTCATACAAGCAGTAGCTCAAAGTGCTTTACATAATAAAGAATAGAAAAATAAAAGACACAATAAGAAAACAAAATAAATCAGCATTAATTAACATCGAATAAGAGTAAGGTTCGATGGCCAGGGGGGACAGAAAAAACAAAAACTCCAGACGGCTGGAGAAAAAATAAAATCTGTAGGGATTCCAGACCATGAGACGGCCCAGTCCCCTCTGTCCCCTCTATCAGTATATATGGAGGTAATTGTGGTATTAAATCTCAATCCAGAGTCTTTTCATGTGTCACCCTTAACTGGTAAAACAAGCCGTCCACTTCCATTTGGAATTCTAACTCCCTCAACCTGTTTAAGAATCATTAGAACATTAGAACACTCTTGACGAGAACAGGGCATTCAGCCCAACAAAGCTCGCCAGTCCTATCCACTTATTTCTTCCAAAGAAACATCAAGTCGAGTTTTGAAAGTTCCCTAACGCCTTACTGTCTATCACACTACTTGGTAGCTTATTCCAAGTGTCTATCGTTCTTTGTGTAAAGAAAAACTTCCCAATGTTTGTGCGAAATTTAGCCTTAACAAGTTTCCAACTGTGTCCCCGTGTTCTTGATGAACTCATTTTAAAATAAGTCTCGATCTACTGTACTAATTCCCTTCATAATTTTAAACAATTCAATGTCACCTCTTAATCTTCTTTTGCTTAAACTGTAAAGGCTCAGCTCTTTTAATCTTTCCTCATAATTCAACCCCTGTAGCCCTGGAATCAGCCTAGTCGCTCCTCTCTGGACCTTTTCTAGCGCTGCTATGTCCTTTTGTAGCCTGGAGACCAAAACTGCACACAGTACTCAAGATGAGGCCTCACCAGTGCATTATAAAGGTTGAGCATAACCTCCTTGGACTTGTACTCCACACATCGTGCTATATAACCTAACATTCTGTTAGCCTTCTTAATGGCTTCTGAACACTGTTGGAAGTCGATAGCTTAGAGTCCACTATGACTCCTAAATCCTTCTCATAAGGTGTACTCTCGATTTTCCGACCGCCCATTGTGTATTCAAACCTAATATTTTTACTTCCTATGTGTAATACTTTACATTTACTGACATTAAATTTCATCTGCCACAAATCTGCCCAAGCCTGTATGCTATCCAAGTCCTTCTGTAATAATATAATGGATTCCAAATTATCTGCTAATCCACCTATCTTGGTATCATCTGCAAACTTAACCAGCTTGTTACTTATATTCCTATCTAAATCATTTATATATATTAAAAATAGCAGCGGCCCTAGCACTGACCCCTGTGGAACACCACTCTTAACATCGGCCAGTTCTGATGAGGTTCCTCGCACCATCACCCTCTGCTTCCTGTGTCTGAGCCAATTCTGCACCCATCTAAAAACATCACCCTGAACTCCACTTCTTTTAACTTGATGCCCAACCTCTCATGTGGCACCTTATCAAATGCTTTCTGAAAGTCCAGATAAATAATATCATAAGCTCCACTTTGATCATATCCTTTTGTTGCCTCCTCATAGAATTCCAACATGTTAGTAAAACACGACCTCCCTCTTCTGAACCCATGCTGACTGTTCAGAATAACTCCTGTCCTTGCCATGTGTTGCTCAATCTTATCCTTAATAATTCCTTCCATTAATTTTCCTGTGATGCATGTTAAGCTTACTGGCCTATAGTTGCTTGGATCTGCCCTGTCACCCTTTTTATATAATGGGATGATATTTGCCATTTTCCAGTCCTTTGGAATCTCTCTGACTTCCTAAAAATATGTTTCAAAGGTTTATATATGTACTCACTAGCCTCGTTAAGAACACGAGGATAAATATTATCTGGTCCTGGTGATTTGTTTGATTTCATCTTATTTAATCTGAGCAGCACTTCTCCCTCTACAATTTCCAAATCCCTCAGTACCTCCTTAGTAGTTGTTTACCTCTGGAGGTTATCCACTTGCTCACTTGTAAACACCTCAGAAAAATGTAAGTTTAGGGCATCTGCTATTTCATTGTCTGTATCTTTTAATTCCCTTTACTATTCCTGATGAACTTGACCTCCTCCTTAACTGTTCTTTTACTACTAAAATACTGAAAGAATCTCTTGGGGTCTTCTTTCACCTTATCTGCTATATTCCTCTCCAACTGTCTTTTAGCCTCCTGATATCCTTCTTAATGGTTGCCCTCATGTTCTCATACGCGCTGCGATTCTCTTTGCAGTCATTAGTCTTATATGCCTTATACAGCAGTTTTTTCCTTTGCAACTTATTTTTAAATCTTTATTAATCCACGTGGAGTTTTTTAGTTTCCTATTAATTCCAAATTTAGGTATGTATCTGTCCTGCATTACATGTAAAACATTTTTAAACCTGTTCCACTGCTCCTCGACTGTCTCCACATTTAAAAGCTTATCCCAGTCTATCCTACTTAGACTTTGTCGCATCTGCTCAAAATTAGCCCTACCAAAGTTCAACTTAACAATTTTAGTCTTTGCATCTGCACTCTTACAAAATACTGAGAATTGTATTACATTATGGTCACTTGACCCTAGTGGTTCAATCACCTCTACACCCTCAATTCTATCCTGATTATTACAGAATACTAAATCCAGACAGGCTTCACCCCGTGTTGGTGCTTTAACATGCTGTGTTAAAAAACAGTCACTGATTACTTCTAAAAACTCTTGTGCTCCTCCATCTGCAAGGTTATCCCAGTTAATATTTGGATAATTAAAGTCCCCATGACTATAATATCTCCCTGTAAACTTGCCTTTTGATATTACTAAAAAGATGTGTGTTGAAATTATTGTCTGACATTTATTTGATTATGTTGACCTCCTTTGTAAGTCACTTTGGATGAAAGCATCTGCCAAGCAAATAAGTGTAAATGTGAATGTGGGACTAAGGTGTTTTTCCTGGCTTTAAACCTAGGTCTCTTTTGAATTAGTCAGATTTTTTTGAAGTTGTAGGCCTGAAATTACATCTGTGAAGAAGAATGAACATTTCTCTATAAATAATTGAAAACTTTATTCAGAATCTGACAAGAACTCTGTTAACCTTTTTAATGTCTCAGTATCAATGAAAAATTATGTTCTCCAAACTGGTCAGAGAATGGGTGTTGAGACTGACATGAAACATAAATGTATCAGATGTACCAGTAGTTGTATTCTTGATTGATCTGTGTATTATTCAGTGTAATGTAATTGTTATGATGGATGTTATTTAATTTTTTATATTCTTTCTACATCTTGTAGGTACACCCTTTATACATTTTTTGAGGTTTTTTTCTTACTTGATAGAATTTGATTCTGACTTTTGTGTTTAAAGTTATAAAGAAAGAAAAGAAAAGTTATAACTATTTGTTATTATATGATACCCTATTGGCCGCTGCCATTTTCCATTAGCAGTGTTGCAGTTTCCAAGGAGATTTTACCCATTAGGCATTGAGAGATGTGCCCTGTGTGACATCAGTGAAGCTACCATTTAAAGTTCAGCATACACATCCCTTAATTATTTGAGATCTGAATATTCAAAATTTTCAGGGTGGTATGTCTTCTGGTATAATTCTGGTGGTAAAAGACTTGAACAATTGTTTAGACTTCTCGTTTAAGAACTTGGCTTGTTTTCTTACCGTGTCTTTTCTCCCAATCCATTTTATTAAAAAGTCTTTCTGTCCTCTGCAGGCAAAATTATAAATTTACAAAATCAGTAAAAAAACAGAAATAAATAAAAAGAAATATAAAAACAAATTTTGCACCATCTTTTGATATACAGTGGTGTGAAAAACTATTTGCCCCCTTCCTGATTTCTTATTCTTTTGCATGTTTGTCACACAAAATGTTTCTGATCATCAAACACATTTAACCATTAGTCAAATATAACACAAGTAAACACAAAATGCAGTTTTTAAATGATGGTTTTTATTATTTAGGGAGAAACAAAATCCAAACCTACATGGCCCTGTGTGAAAAAGTAATTGCCCCCTTGTTAAAAAAATAACCTAACTTTGGTGTATCACACCTGAGTTCAATTTCTGTAGCCACCCCCAGGCCTGATTACTGCCACACCTGTTTCAATCAAGAAATCACTTAAATAGGAGCTGCCTGACACAGAGAAGTAGACCAAAAGCACCTCAAAAGCTAGACATCATGCCAAGATCCAAAGAAATTCAGGAACAAATGAGAACAGAAGTAATTGAGATCTATCAGTCTGGTAAAGGTTATAAAGCCATTTCTAAAGCTTTGGGACTCCAGTGAACCACAGTGAGAGCCATTATCCACAAATGGCAAAAACATGGAACAGTGGTGAACCTTCCCAGGAGTGGCCGGCCGACCAAAATTACCCCAAGAGCGCAGAGACGACTCATCCGAGAGGTCACAAAAGACCCCAGGACAACGTCTAAAGAACTGCAGGCCTCACTTGCCTCAATTAAGGTCAGTGTTCACGACTCCACCATAAGAAAGAGACTGGGCAAAAACGGCCTGCATGGCAGATTTCCAAGACGCAAACCACTGTTAAGCAAAAGAACATTATGGCTCGTCTCAATTTTGCTAAGAAACATCTCAATGATTGCCAAGACTTTTGGGAAAATACCTTGTGGACCAATGAGACAAAAGTTGAACGTTTTAGAAGGCAAATGTCCCGCTACATCTGGCGTAAAAGGAACACAGCATTTCAGAAAAAGAACATCATACCAACAGTAAAATATGGTGGTGGTAGTGTGATGATCTGGGGTTGTTTTGCTGCTTCAGGACCTGGAGGGCTTGCTGTGATAGATGGAACCATGAATTCTACTGTCTACCAAAAAATCCTGAAGGAGAATGTTCGTCAACTCAAGCTGAAGTGATCTTGGGTGCTGCAACAGGACAATGACCCAAAACACACCAGCAAATCCACCTCTGAATGGCTGAAGAAAAACAAAATGAAGACTTTGGAGTGGCCTAGTCAAAGTCCTGACCTGAATCCAATTGAGATGCAATGGCAAGACCTTAAAAAGGCGGTTCATGCTAGAAAACCCTCAAATAAAGCTGAATTACAACAATTCTGCAAAGATGAGTGGGCCAAAATTCCTCCAGAGCGCTGTAAAAGACTCATTGCAAGTTATCTCAAATGCTTGCTTGCAGTTATTGCTGCTAAGGGTGGCCCAACCAGTTATTAGGTTTGGGGGCAATTACTTTTTCACACAGGGCCATGTAGGTTTGGATTTTTTTTTCTCCCTAAATAATATAAACCATCATTTAAAAACTGCATTTTGTGTTTACTTGCGTTATATTTGACTAATGGTTAAATGTGTTTAATGATCAGAAACATTTTGTGTGACAAACATGCAAAAGAATAAGAAATCAGGAAGGGGGCAAATAGTTTTTCACACCACTGTATTAGGTTCTTAAACTCTGGATCATAAAAAATAAATAAACAGAGTCCATGATCTTAGACTAATGCATCAAATATCTGGTGTTTGTTTAGTCATTGGCAATGTTAAGGTAACTCCCATCCAATCTGAGCACCTGAGTCTCATTCCTGAACTATTTTTATTTGTTTTTACAGTTGATAATACTGTATGTGTTATTTTTATTCTGGTGATGCCAGTCATGATACCTTGGGGTCATGTTACATATTGTGTCATCACATTCTGCCCAATTAAGATTATGTCATGCTATGCCTGACAGCCAGGCATCAGACTTCTTTTATTGATTATTATTATTTGCTATTTTCTCTATTTTTTTATGCCCTGCTTTTTCATTGTAGTGGAAGTTATGAAGCTTAAAAGAAGACCTTGCTAGGAATTGTTTTTCTTTTTCACTATATTTCCTTTCATTTTTGCTTTATGTTTTGGATTCTGAGGACTGGTTTTAATGATTTCTTCTGGTTTTCTGTCTGTGTTTGGACTTTCTACCAGTTTCGATGCATTTCTGACATCTCCTATTTTGCTCATGCTCAACATTTTTTTACTGGTTGAATCAAAACACAGGACTTTAAAATTGTAAAGGTTTAAGTAACATGATTGCTACAACATTAGCAACCTTTTCAATCAAACTTTCTAACAGCAGTTTGCTATACTAAGATAAAAACTCTTAATGTGTACTTAGGAGCTAGTTAAAGCAGGCATTCATCCACACAGACTGTGCAGATTCAAGGTGAGCTGTTGGGAGTTTTATATAGTTCAGCTGTATAGTTTCCTTTATGGGCTCGTAATAGCACCTGTCACTGCTTACACTATATGCTTTCTTCTGCATTTTTTTCAGTGTTGCTGCTTACATCCATACAACACAATGCCAAATCTGACTCACTTAAATAATTTCTACTTTTTGTGACAGTTGTGTCATGACCCTTCCTCTTTGATTTTATTTAAAAAATATATATTGTGACAAATAGGCAAAATTCCACATAATACAGTACTAGTAACAATGTGTTTATTCATTGCTTTATTAATAAATGTAATATTAAAATGTGGTTGATTGAAAAGTCAGATGTACAGTAGTGGTAACTAGATCACATTTCACTTCTCACACATCACCATTTTAGTAAATCTATGGTAGTGATAGAACAGGAAATGTAATTATTCATTAGTAAATCCAAACAGATTGGCACCATGTTCTGGACTCTGGCATGTTTGGTGCCTACAGCTATTTGGTTCAAACATGTAGTGACTTCCACTCTCATAGAGCCATGTGAACAAACCAAAATTTGAGATTTGCTTCTAGTTTTGTCACTAGCCTAATGTCAGTACCTGGCTTTTAGCACCATGGCCTGTTTTCTTTATTTTTATCAATCTTTGTTACACTAGTAAGTAAATCAGTTTAATTCCTAACAACACTTTTTGTTATAACACTTTAATACTTTGATTAGTGCAACCATAAATTCAATGTGAGTTGTATTCATTTTTGCTCGCAGTCTATAGTATTTTGTAAAGGACATTAAAAGAGAATATTAGGATATACCCAAAGGGTGGTTGTTAAACCTTGGAATGTTTGGAGAGTCTTTTACAATATAGTTTCTAAAGTCACATTCTCTGCTTCATTTTTGTTAAGCTCAGAATAATTTATGGTTTTCTTTCAGAACAGCATTCTTTTGGTGCTTCATTTTTTAAAATAATTTTTACATTAGCCATGGCTGGATCTAGAAAGGAGCAGGATTGGGCAATGCCCACCCAAATTTACGCTCTGCCCACCCAATTGGACTATATTCTGCTCCATTTGAAAATGCCAATCACATTTATTTCCTCTGCTCTTGTCACATTTCCTAATTACTGATTTGCTGACTGAACAGAATAAATAACAATGCTGCCTTGACCCTCCAACATCATTTTGCGGAGCATTTGCTGGCACCTGTTATTCGGAGAAGAATACTTGTGCATTCTTAAGCTTTTTGTTTTGTTAAAAATTCTATTATGTGGCTGTAGTTGATTTTATTATTGGGTTGAATAAGAATATTTACTTTAAGGTTTTACGTTATTGTTATCTTGATAGCTCACTAGGACACTATTTAAAATTTAAGTACTTAAAATCACACATTTACAAAAGTTGATATTAGTGCTCAGTTTAAACAAAATTACCTGATTAAAGTCTCTGCTGGGTGTCCCTTAAAGAAACCATAAATATCATGCAGCGATTTTTGGAAGCTAAATCAAAGCTTGTTACCAGCAATTTGGGCACTGCTGCAGTTAGATGTAACATCCAGGCTTCAGGGCTGACACCTCACATCAAGCTGGCAATAATGTTAAATCCTTCCCTGTCCATTTCACACCAATACAGTGCAGGTGGTGGTATAGTTCTAGCAGGTGAAAATGATCTAAGTGATCTGAATACAGTAATAGTGAACCAACCCAACCAATACTACGTCTTTCCTAAATGAATGCTTAGAGAGACATCTTGTTCTTTTAATCCAAGCTGGTACCAATCATGGCTGTGGTTGGAATACTCAGTCAAACTAGATCCCTGCTTTTGTTTCCCCTGTCAGAACTTGTTTGCTGACGGCGATGTGGTGTTCACCAAGACAGGATATACTAATTAGAAAGTTGCGCTGGAAAAATAAAGGGGATTCCAAAAGCACACATCTAGTCAATGTCATTTAAATGCATCAAAGAAATGGGCAGAAATGAAAGACACAGAAAAAACTGGTGAGACTATATTGTGTTTACTGGGAGAAACACGGGTTGAAAAAAATCAATACTACATTTAAAGTTTAGGAGAAGTAGTGCGGATTCTCTGTGTGAATGAGCTTTCTTTTTGTGGGAGCACTGAATCCACCCAGTCACGCACAAATAATGATGAAGACATCTCTGGCAGTGTTTTTATCAATTTATTTTAATATACATTATCCAAAGATTCCTGCCTTGCTCAAATTACAAAGAGCATTCCAAACCAAAACATCCAAAACATACAAAATGAGATTACTGACTAAACTCTTGCCAGTTTAGTTTTGCATGATTTGAAAAAGAATTATGAAAAGGCAGACATTAACAGTTTATGTATCAAAAGTGATGGGACTCGAGATAGATGTAACATAGGGAATCTATAAATAGTGATGCGGTTTGTGTGCAACTCTGTTCCAGTGGAGCATTTAATTGGATTGCTGGACTTGACTCAACTAGGGGCTGAATATATAACCACAGAAATAATCAGACACCTGTCCACTGAGGGTTACAGTCCTGATAATATAACCAGCCAATTTTATGAGTGGGAAGAAGTGTAGGATGCAGGCATTGTTACAACAGAAGCTTGGTAGGCAAATTCCAATTGTGTACTACTATAGCCATCAACTGCACTTAGCAGTGGTTCCTGCACTTCAGGGGGAGCCATGTGCAAAAACTTCTTTGACCTCTCTGGGTCACACCAATCTTTTTTTCATCATTATCATGTAGCCTGGAATTATAATACCCCCTTGCTTAAAAGGTTACTGGAAATCTGGTGGACAAGTCACTTTGATGTTGAGAATCAGGAGGCTGTCCTGAACATTTTGTGTGAGGTTTCTGAAGACAGTGGGGCTACGATGGCTATTTGCACAAAGGCAGCATGGCCTCTGGTACAGTTTATGAAGCATTATTTTTTTAACGTTGGAAAATTCCTTAAATAAAATCTTACTGTTCTGATGCCTGTAAATTCCAAGTTGCAAGCCCAGTCTATAAATGTGAGTCATGCTGAGAGCACTGAAAGATATCCAAGGAAATGGTTCATGGGATGATTTTGAAAGATCAACAGATAGCCCCCCTGCTGCAAAGAGAAAGGAAACCTTGACCAAACTGCTTACAGACAGCATTGTTCTTGCCTCTCTTGGCTTGGACGGTATTCTTTAAGCTAACCCAGCCAGTCTTTGGGAAAATCTCTTCTGAACATTCTGAAAAAAGTGATTGAAGAAATGGAAAAGAGATTTTCAAAGAAAAATTTTGACCTGATGAGATCTGATTAGAACTATAAATTGACTTCTTCCTCAGGCAAATTCTTTTCTAGATTTGATACTTTTGGCCCACCTCCTCGTTAATATGGAGGCTTCAACCAATAGTCTGTAACATGAAATTCTACTAGCAAAAGCCATGTTGCTAAATAAATTCACCCCTGACAATTGTGTAAGCCTTTCAACTCTGTGCCAACATATACAGATCTATCAGCTAGCATTTCTTAAACTTCATGCAATGTACTGTATGTAGCTGCATTGGTGTTGGGTGTATCCTCAGCTACATGTGAGAGTTTATTCTCTATGCTGTCACGTATCCTGACCCCTTTCCATTGCACCATACTACACGACAAGAAAAAGAATATGGTGATTTTTGCTCATGAAAAATTTAATAACCAAAGGCATAGACATGGAAGATTTTGTTAGAGCTTTTTACCAAAAAAACAGAAGACTGATGCTTTGAAGTGACTGGTTAGAGGTTGAGCAGGATCATTGGTAGCTATTTTATCCACTAACAAAGTTTCTGCCTTTTTATGGTTTGGTATATTTTAGTTTTTTTTTCTCTTTAGGGAGGATCCCTCCACTATATTACTGTTAATGTTACATGTTCTGTTCTTGTATACCTAGCAGCTCATGAGTTCGAGTTCCAAATTTGCCTTTAATATGGCAGTAGATAAATCTAAGTTTATATTTGATTAGCAGTATCTATCTATCTATCTATCTATCTATCTATCTATCTATCTATCTATCTATCTATCTATCTATCTATCTATCTATCTATCTATCTATCTATCTATCTATTTAAGGCACTTTAGAGAAATTAAAAATAATAATAGTAAAAATAATAATAATATGCCTTTCCTGATCAGAGAGATGACTATGAGAGCATAATACCAAGGTAAAAATATAAAAATAAATCATTAAATATAAATATGTCCATGTGTCCCCCTCTCTGCTCATGAGCAGCTACTGTGCTGTTGTATAGTCAATTGTGTTAAAAGGTGCCCACTCAAAATTTCTTATTGCCCTCCCAACCTGAGTAGTTTTGATCCGGGACCTAACCTTAGCTGATTCGTTCTCTCTTCATTTGTGGACCTGCCAATTCTAATACAAGTTGCGGAGAATAAGGTATAAAGGAGTAGTCAACCATGGACAGAGTAAATAGTCACACATCCTTACAATGCCATTTGAGACATACCCATCAAATATCTTTCATTTCTATGGTGATGTGGAAGGACACATAGGAGTGCCTCATGAAAACTCTTTCAGTCACATGGAGAACATGCAAAGTCCACAAAAATATTGACTTTGTTGGTAAGCAAACCCCAGACTCTGGATCTAGAACACAGCAGTGTTAACCATGGTATCACTCTGCTCTAGTTCCTTTGTCAAATATATTCCACTATCTACAATAAGAATGTGTTTTCTGTTTCTTGTTTCTTCATTTTCTTCTTCTACTACTTTTGACCAAAGCAAGTTAACCTCATGCTTAGGGTTAATAGGAGGATTATGGGCAACTCCAGTCTCTCTTAAATTTGTCTTGACAGACAGGAACACAAAGGATTGTTGGATCGAATTATACGTTTACGATTTTTCATTCTCATTGCAAACCAATTATTCTAGTATACAAAGTTTAACTTTTATACTATTTGAACAGCAATTGAGAATCTATCAGACAAGAAGAATCCAACAAGAAACCTAATTCAGGTCTTCAAAATTCTCAAGGGCATTGACACAGTTGATACAGTAAATTCTTCCTGATAAAAACTGAATCACATACTCCAAGAAACTGTTCAAAGTTAAGCACGAAAGCACTTTATTGCCTAAAGATTAGCAAATTGAAGCAGAAACCTTGACAACATGATAACTATCTGGATGAGATTTTTCAGACAAGCTAGTAGTTAGCTAAACAACTTTAACAGACTGAATGCTCTCCTCTCATTTGTCAGACTTTTCATGTACTTAACATATAGGATATGGTACTTCAAGCAGTGTTTTGGTTATAAAGTTATACTTCAGTGCTCAGACTCTTAGAAGTATAGCCTGTCACAATTTTTCACAGCAATCAAGTTTAAAGTTTTAGCAAGGCTTTTATCAGAGATTATTCCACATTATTACTTAATCTCTCATCTCTAAGTACTTTGACAGGTTCCACCCTTTTCTGAGAAGGTGTGCTTCATTTATTGTCAATTATTTTTGTTTCGTTCAGTTTGTTCATAATTACCCATTGTTTCCAGGATACATGATTACCATCACATCATGACTCTTGGCGCATGTTTATTTGATCATGGCAGCCATTTTGGGATAGGATTTAAGGAGATCTGGATGTCTGATTTGTTGGTTCTTTTAAACAGTATTTAATTTGAAAAGTCAAACTCTTTATTTTCCAGTGCACTTTTTCTATCTGTGCCTTTTCTGAGCACTAGGTCTGTTCTGTTGTACTTTTGTTTGTATAGGCAATTTGCTTTCTTTCTCCTGTTTTTCGATATGGTGGTGGTAGTGTTCTTAACCATTATGGATTAATTAAGTAGGCAAGTGTCCACCTCATAGACTGCAGAACCACAGTGGCCAATTGGAACTGGGCCTGGGTTATCTTTAGCTTGTTATACCCTGTGTTGTTATATTTTACTTTATTGAGCGAGATTTGTGGTGCAGCTGCCTGGATAAAACTGTAATTTCATTGTTCTCTGTATACATGACAATAAATCTATTGTGAAGCTAAAACTACATGTATTTTTTTCAATAAGAATCCTAGACTTGAATGAATGATTGTCATGGATGGGCGGACACTAAGTTCACAACACTCATTACATGCTTTCTGTGGAACTGCGTGAGTATGCCTGATTGAGAGAAGAGTGACTAGGCTGATTCCAGGACTACAGTGGATGAGTTATGAGGAAAGATTGAAAGAACTGAGCCTTTTCAGTTTAAGTAAAAGAAGGTTAAGATCAGACATGATCGAAGTGTTTAAAATTGTAAAAGGAATGAATACAGTAGGTCCCTGTTGTTAACTTTAAAATAAATTCTGCAACATGTGGACATGGATGGATGGATACTTGTTAAGGGCAGATTTCACACAAATGTTAGAAGGTTTTTCTTCAGTAAGCATGGAAGCACGGAAGAAGCTATCAAGTAGTATGGTAGAGTGTGTAATTGCGTCTTTTCTTGGTTCCCAAAATCGAGCAGTTACTGAGTTGGCAAGGAAGGATCCAGCATGAGTCAAACGCATAACAAAAGAAATTCAGTTCCAATAAAGTTAATTTTTAAAAGGTAGTAAAAATTTTAAAAAGTACAAATCACAAAAATTCAGAAAAAGATCATTACACAAAAAGGGAAAAAAGGTTTCTTCTCTGTTTCATTACAATCTCAGCTTTCTCATATTAAAATTCTGTTACTTTCTATACCACGGGTGTTGAACTCTGGTCCTGGAGGCCCAAGGTGGCTGCAGGTTTTCATTCTAACCATCTTCTACATTAATGACTAGTTTTTGCTGCTAATTAACTTCTTTAATTAACTTGACTCAGGCCACTTTGTTGTTTCTTTTTCCTTAATTAGCAGCCAAATAACAGTGAGACACAAAACCAGCTGCCACATGATCAGCTCACCTGTGTCCATCACACAATATCTGAAAATAAAGAATGGTCTCATTAAGGTTGATCTCTCAGGTCACCAAAACATTTTGATGGTGTTCTTAGATAAAACAGAAAAATCAACAGTTTTGGAAATGTCTGCTGTGGCAGAAAGAGAGCAGCAACAAGCCATAGAATTAAAAAACAAGTTTAATTAACAGTCTCATTAAGAGACTGTTTGGAGTGAACTTGGTTGGAGTTTGAAATCCCAGTTTAGCTGGTCATCTGTTGGCTTGTTTCACATATCATTTCTTTTTGGCTGTCATTTAATTAAGAAAGGAATCAATTCAGAGGACTGAATCCTTAAAAACAAGACTATTAAAATGAAGGGAAAAGGAGTCAATTAGCAGTGAAAACTGATTAGGAAAAGGGTTAGAAAGAAAACCTGCAGCCACTGTGGCCCTCTAGGCCTGGAGTTCGACATGCCTGGTCTATACAGTATTTAAAAGTTGTGTTACTTCTCTATGGCAAACTTATGTATACTTCAGTACATTTATGCCCAGTGGCCTGGAACCCCTGCAGATTTTATTTTTTCTCTCTTTTTTTTTGTTTTTTCTGTCCTCCTTGGCCTTCGAACCTTGCTCTTATTCTATGTTAATTAGTGTTGTCTTATTCTAATTCTTACTTTGTCTTTTATTTCTTTTTTCTTCATCATTTAAAGCACTTTGAGCTACATTATTGGTATGAAAATGTGCTATATAAATAAATGTTGTTGTTGTTTAGTATGTTCTGTACGTACGGTTTGAAACTCTTTGCCTTCCAAGCCTTGCAGATCTAAAACTGAACTAGTCTGTAGCTAGAATGGGAAGAAATAATCAGAATATTCCATCTACAATTTAACTTGTAGGGGTTATAACAGAACCTTCCATTGACTATGCACTAATATATAGGCAGACATTTTGACATAACTGAGAAAATACTTGCAATTTACTATAACCTAACTAACTAACCTAACCTTACTATAACCTAACTAACAAATGGCTCTTATAGACAGCAGGACTTTAGGGACTTTCCAAACTAGACTTGGTGTTATTTTGGAAGCTCAATGGCCTCTTCTTGTCTAGATTATTCAAATGTTCTAATGATAGTAACAATACTGAAGAAACAAAGAAATTGTATATCATGCAGTATATTTAAGCCATCTATCAATTTTTATAGTGCATGACGAGCCAAAAAAACAGTGTGATTAAGGATGGAATGCATAAGTAATTGAAAGTAATTTGTAACCTGTATTGTTTCTTGTCAGCAGACTTACATTAGTTTCTGATGCCAATACAGAGCTGTGATTTGCACCCATTTTAAATGAGCTATAAATTAATTTTAATCATGTTTACAACAGTAATGAATTCCAATTACAAGCTTTCGGTGTTGTCTTCTGTAATAGAGAGTCCTGCAGCAATATCTCAAATTGTTTGTAAAAAAAGAATGCTAACCACAGTGCCGCCATGTCACTCTTCCAGGTGGCTTTACCTTATGTGTAATTGAAGTGTATTACCACATTAACCTTATTTTATTGTTGCTGCCAATGGCAGAAAGGGAAGCTGCTTTTGATTTCTTATTATAACTGACTCATTGTACTCAAGCTACTTAATTTTCGGTCCATTTTTAAACTAACGGTGGCTTACAGGCATACTGATGATGGGGAGTCAGATAAACTAGAATCCCCTTGCCAGCTAAGGATAATTAAGTTTTAATTACACATGTTTATGTTGCATTAGAGTTCCTCAGACAAATGTGAGCACATTGAGAGAACTTCTGTCCAAAACTACATCAGGCAATTAGGCTGCATATTTAAAAATCATGTGGAAACTTCTTGACAGCATTAAATAGAAGAAGAAAAAAGGTCTAATTAGCTTTAAAGAATGAGTTTCAGAAAGCTGAAAAGCACTTTCTCATTCCCTAGACCTTGTGTGCCTTCATAATGTATTCCTCTCATGCTTGGAAAGAACAAGCAAATTGAAGGAAAGTAAATTGAGAAAATATAGTTAAGGAACACTAATTTAAAGTAACTTTTTGACTCTATATTCAGTAAATTCTTTGTGAATTAAATTTGCTTGCATCATTATATCAGTTGTCTCACAGCCCTGTGCATCTCCCAATATTGTGTCCCTGAACCTAAATGTGTTTCTAAGTTAAATAATTCAATTTGAGAGCTATCTGGCCCAATATAAAAGAATGCATTAAAAAATAAGTAAATAAAAAAATAAAAATCAGCTGCTCATTATCAATTATAAAAATCTCTACAAACTTTAAAAACACACGTTGATTTCAAAAAGAAAGAAAATATTAATTTACGTGAAGCATGAGAAAGAGACAATTGTAAAAGTCAACAGAAGGTAAATGTAACAGATATTCAATAAACAAACAAAAACTCATTTGAAGACCATTTTTAACCAAATTTTGTGCAGGAAATTAACCTGATGATAAAGACTAAACCAATAGGTGTCTTCAGCAGAAATGATCAGAAGGACGTGAAGCTGCGCCTGCCACATCAACCGACCCCAGGGGTTCACCTTGCGGTGAAAAGCGTCCAAGTTATTCCTTTTCACAAACATTCGAAAAAAAAAATGGGGCATGTGGAGTGTCTTTTCATGCTATTTCAAGGAAGCTGAACATGAACATGATATTATTTTTGATATTTGATTCTTTACCAGTGGTCCTAGCCCTCAAAGAGCTACCCTGCAGAAGGTTAAAAATGACACATTTCAAAAATAAGCATGTGGAGTGTTGTTTTAGTCTATTTCAAGGTCCGTGATTACAAATAAAATGTTATTTTGGATTTTTGATTCTTTACAAGCAGTCTAGCCCTCTGTGGCACTTTATTAGAGGGTGCAAAACGACAAATTTCTATAACAATAAGGGAATATTTAGACCTTAAACATTTACATCTGTAGTTACCACAATCCTGAGTAGCACGATTATCCTTATAAATGGGTACAATCACACTGTTTCTCCACTCTTCTGGTATGCTGTTCATAGACCTTCTAATATACAAATACTGTATCCATTACACCATACATATATACATTTTCAAACCTATTTAATCTAGTGAAGGGTTAGGGACAGCTGGATCCTTGGGAAGAGAACTATGCTCGGTTATAGCGCCAATCTATTGCAAGGTACAGTCATGAACAAAGCAAAACTTGGCCAATTTAGCGTCACTGGTTAATCTATAATGCGCATCTTTGTGATGTGGAAGGAAAACCAGAATACCTAGGAAATCCATATACTGTAAATTGCAGGAACCTTTTCAAACTGCACAGTTTTCCAAACTCGTGAACCATGAAACAACAACAACATTTATTTGTATAGCACATTTTCATACAAATGGTGTATCTCAAAGTGCTTTACAAGATAAAGAAAGAAAAAAAAAACATATAAAAATGAGGCTATACTAATTAACAAAGAATAAAGTAAGATGGCAGGGAGGACAGAAAAAAACAAAGAAAAACTTCTCAGGGCTGGAGAGAAAAAACAAAGTCTGCAGGGGTTCCAAGGCCATAAGACCACCTAGCCCCCACGAGACATTCTACCTAACATCAATGATCTCAATCAGTCCTCATGGTTTTCAGGCTTCACATGGATGAATTAGATGATGATGGTCAAGTGGACCTCTGACCTTCAATCTAACAATATAGGGGCTGCATGGTGCTTTGGTCAGGTGGTGATGGTGTAGATCACCACCACAGAAAACTGGAAAGAGAACAGGAGAGAAAGTAGGGGCCATAAAAAAAAAAGGTAATTAAATACATACATGAATATCAGAGTTACACAACAAATGAAGCTAAGAGAAAGCCATGTTAAAGTGATGGGTTTTTAGCAGTTTTTTAAAGTGATCCTCTGTATTATCCTGGCAAATTTCGATTGGTAAACTATTCCACATAATCGATAATAACAATGTTAACTAGAAATTTTAAGTAATTTACAGCCTGACATGATAAAAGATTATGTTACAACTCCAATCAAGCAATAGACATATTTACAATTGTTATATACACTTTGAAAAGCAAGTTATCATATTGTCTAGCATGCTTGAGTGTGAAGAGAGATTTTGGTCCCCCTGAAAGGATAGCACATTAGGGCCATCCATTAAGGCCAAATCAACCCTGTGCAATGGCTGTGTAAACTCCCCCATTCGAAGCTTTTGTTAACTTTACTTTTGCTGTCTTGTAGGTCTAATTTAGTCACATACCTAAATGAAGAGGTGTCTGTATGAACTAAGAGAACAAACTCAGGTGTAGAGTGTCGCTTTTGTCCATGGATGAAAAGCACATATGCGATGCAATAAAGTGCACCTGTACTTTTACTGTAAATTATGCAATTTCTGTGTAAGGAAAACTTCGGGATTGGTGGCAGGATTGGCACTCCAGCCACTGTAAAAAAGCTCACACTGGTCCACTCTATTGAAATTAGTGTGGTGCTAAGGTGTCATCTGTTGCAACGCTGTGCTCAGGTACTAATTTGGGATCCTGAGCTGGTTTGTCGTGTGGTGGGTGCAGCAAATCTTTGTAACCCAATTTCTGTTCATTTTTCCATTCTTCTTCCATTCGTTGGTGTATTCTTATTCTGGGAAGGGCTTTCCCTCTAAATCCTGTGGCATTTCTATATCTTCATCCCTTGTTGCTAGTTTTCTAATAATTGTCTTCCTGTCCATATCAGTTTGCTAGCTATGAACCGGTGTCACCTCGCAGATGTTTGTCATTTGTTAATATTGATTTGAATTTCTAGGTTTGGTTTAAGACCATTATTCATGCTTTTTTTAATTAGATTAAATAATTAGAAATTAACACATTAGAGGGCCAGCTCAAGTTGGACAGTTTTGACACAAAGCCAGAGAGGTGAGATTGCATTGGTTTGGACATGTGCAGAGGAGAGATGCTGGGTATATTGGGAGAAGGATGCTAAGGATAGAGCTGCCAGGGAAGAGGAAAAGAGGAAGGCCTAAGCGAAGGTTTATGGATATGATGAGAGAGGACATGCAGGTGATGAGTGTAACAGAACAAGATGCAGAGGACAGAAAGATATGGAAGAAGATGATCCGCTGTGGCGACTCCTAACAGGAGCAGATGAAAGACAAAGAAGATTTAAATTTAATTGTTAACTGTATTTTCTTACACTTTTATTTTTTTAATTTGTAAATTATTTGACAGTGGGTTGACAGCTTTTAATTCTCCCAAGGTGATGCTAGATTGGGTTGTAAAGAACAGCTGACCAGAAGGTTAAAGATATCAACTACGAGTTGCAAGGTTCCTGCTGCAGAGAGTTGTGTGGAGTTCATTTTGCATGTTGTTGTTCCCTCCCTTCTCATCTGTTCGCTTTAACCTTTCTGGTTAGTTAGTGTTTGAAACTGTCAGGATGAGTTAAATCGGTTTTTATTTCATAAATCAATGGATAAAATCATTCCAGTCTTGTTTTATGTTTTTTTAACATCCATCCATCCATTTTCCAAACTGCTATATCCTAACACAGGGTCTGCTGGAGCCAATCCCAGCCAACACAGGGTGCAAGGCAGGAATAAATCCCAGGCAGGGCGCCAGCCCACCACAGGGCAAACACACACCCACACACCAGGGACAATTTTAGAATCGCAAATGCACCTAACCTGCATGTCTTTGGACTGTGGGAGGAAACCGGAGAACCCGGAGGAAACCCACGCATACATGGGGAAAACATACAACCTCCATGCAAAGGAGGACCCGGGAAGCAAACCCAGGTCTCCTTACTGCACCACCGTGCCACCCTTTTTTAACATTGTATATGAATTTTTATTCAAATAGTTTCATGTTGTGGGACCTAAGAAATAGAGCTTTTATAACTAAAAGTAAAAAATAAGTATTTTAGTCTTCATGTGAGATTTTAATAATTAGGTGGCCCAGTATGCCTTATTTTTAACATATTTATTAATTGGTTATGTTTTTCACTTAGGCTTAGCCTAATATGCTTCACGTTGTACATATTTGTGGCTCCATATCAGCATTCTGATTTATCTCCGAAATTGAGGTTACTTTGTAGGAAACGGGTATCTTTTAGCAGTCCAGCCACACCCTTCAAAATGGCTGCCTGCAGCAATTCTAGTCATTGTAGTTTCAGAAGTCCTAAATTTAGATTAATCCATTAAAATGGTATGGATTTGAAAAGCAGCTTAAGAACCTGTTATACCTGACAAGGTGTCCTTTCTTTATCTACTGTTTGATTTGGCATGTTCAGACGTCCATTTGGCAGCCTGTGTTAGCAAAAAGTGAATCTGCAGTATAAATTAATTTATGCAACATCAGTTCACCAAAAGTGAATTGACCTTAGAAGTTAAGATATAATTTGATTAACATAACATTATTAATACAACTCAGCATCATGGGGGCAGAAGCCCATCCTAGGAGTACTGGGTACAAAGAAAGAAACAGCCCTAAAAATTGTGCCAGTCCATCACACACAAGACTGGCTCTACAATTTAGTAGGCATGGCAGCAAAAGTTGACTGTAGCACTGACAAAAAGACAGGAGGCTGAACTGAAATAAGTATATTAGAGGGACAACACAGGTATGAAAGTTTGGTGACCAAGTGAGAGAGGCTAGGTTGAGATGGTTTATGCAGGTGCAGAGGAGAGATGATGGGTACATTGGGAAAAGAATGTTGACGATGGAGGCGCGAGGCAAGAGGAATAGAGAATGGCCAAACAGGAGGTTTATGGATGTGGTGAGGGAGGACATGAAGGCAGAAAATGATGTAAAAGACAGGGATAGATGGAAACCCCTAAATGGGTGCAACCAAAAGAAGAAGATGTTTCCCTTCATTTTAGTTAATTCTTTATTTTAATTCTGATTTAATTTGCTATACTCTGGCATTCAGCCCTTGTGGCCAAGTAGGTGGGGATAAGATTAGGCTCCAGAGACCAAGTAGTAGTACTTTCACATATGCAGGAGTGCAATGAAATTCTTACTTGCCTGTCTGTCCAATATTCAACATGCCACCACCAGCAGAAAAACTTAACACAAATGTGTTAAAATGCAGAACTTCATTATACCCAACATAAAATCCAAATCAGCTTACCTTACCTCCTTGCAATAAGATGGTTCAGAAAGTGAGAGGATAAAAAGATCATTTTACTTGTCTATGTTGTCTTTATTGTTATCCACAAATTACTGGCATCATGTCTACTATTAGTTTCTGTTTTTTTAACCAGTAGTTTTTCCAGAAACAATGCAATTGATAAAACAAGTATAGAAAATGAATGAATGGATACTGTTTTTTGTGTATTGTGAAGGGGATTCAGATAAAGACAGGCATTGCAGACAACAGGTGTGTTATATGGGGGGATAAGTCCCTGTGTGGCCCTAACAAGAATAAGACAGTTAGCTCTGGGAATGACAAGTACCATTTATATTATCTGCTTAGGAACATGTGTAATGCAACTAATAGTATCCTATTAGTAACTGTAATATGACTGGTAGAATTCAAAATGTAAAATGTTACAGTATTTCTTTATTGGGACATATAATTAGATTACATTAAATTCTTACTTTCACTTTACCCCCAAACACAGCAAAAGTCAAATTCCCAAAACGACGAGACCCAAAACAAGTCATAATATAGTGATATTGTACTGATAAAAGAAAAAAATATATCAACACTATTATAAACAATGTGAATGCACAAAACAATGAGAAAAAGAGAACCAGGACAGTCAATTTATGTCTCTAGAGGTGTTTCTACTCATACTGACCTGTGTGTGAGTTTTGGGAATCTGAAGCAGCCCACTGACACTCTAGGGAGGACTGGATCTTGCTCCTCTGTCTGAGAAAACTCCGGCTGTTACTTCTAGGACGCTGAATCCTTTTGGGATAAGGAGAGGGGATCCATGTCAGATCAAGAAGAACATGTTATTTAATATTTATGAATTTTGCATTCTAGTCTGATATTCTGAAGTTGTGGCAAGCACTAAAGTCCAATTCTCACAAGCAGATGCCTTCCTTCGACAACTGTCAGTTAGGTCATAGTCCGGTTAGTCTCATTTGTCCACAGTCAGATCTTAGTTGGGTATACCCGAGTATACCAGCTGTACATGCAACAAAGTAAAACATGATTATAAATATAAAGTAGCAAAACATAAGATAGAAGACAGCAGACAACTTTATATACAAACTGATCATTTTGTATTTGGCTGCCTGTTCAGGACTTTAAACCACGTACGGGAATAATATTGAAAGCCGACATAAAAAAACTAAACTATTTTTGAATTTCCCCATCTTCTATATACTGTAAGAGAACAACGATGGCTGTTTTATATAATTGTGTATTGTCCTACTGATGAGTTATAAATGGTTTCTGGCACTATTTCTAAAGCAAGTTTTCATTTAATAAGGAGCTGTCTTCTAAATAGGTACTTTTGCTTCCAAGTAAAGTCACACCATGTTATTCTATCTCTTTGGCTCTAAATTCTTCCACATTTGTTTTCCGGCTACAGATCTACAGTTTAGTTAAGAATTCTCCTACATCATTTAAGCCTGAATGATGCTTTTCATTTAAGATATCAATGCAGCATATTTTCAACTATAACAAAGCAGAAAAGAGTAAAGGCTCATTCTCGTGGCATAACATGTCCACCTTTTCCAGTTAACTCACTGCCAGGCAGTGTGGTGTAGCAGTTACGAAGCTGACTTCAAATTCCAAGTCTGAAAGCTGTCTCCTCCACCAGCTCCTCATGTAAAATATATGTAAATTTTATTTTTATGGGGAATATTTGTAAATGGTTCGCTTCCCGGGTCCTCCCTGCGTGGAGTTTGCATGTTCTCCCCGTGTCTGCGTGGGTTTCCTCCGGGCGCTCCGGTTTCCTCCCACAGCCCAAAGACATGCCGGCTAGGTGGACTGGGGATTCTAAATTGGCCGTAGTGTGTGCTAGGTGTGTGGGTATGTTTGTGTGTGTCCTGCGGTGGGTTGGCACCCTGCTCAGGATTGGTTCCTGCCTTGTGCCCTGTGTTGGCTGGGATTGGCTCCAGCAGACCCCCGTGACCCTGTGTTCAGATTCAGCGGGTTGGGAAATGGATGGATGGATATTTGTAAATGTGAACTGGTTGTGAGACGATGCTCACACTTAGCTGAAAGGTAATCCACTTTGCAGAATATGTCAGTGTAGCACAACGCTTCCAAAAGAACATAATACTATTAGTTTTGTTACTGAATCCTGACAGTAATTTAAATCTGACATTAATCACTTTTCTTTATTATTTTTAGTTTGTCATACTATCTGACTTGATATAGCCATAGGAGAATCACATAGCTTCAAATGCTAATACAGAAAACCTAAATCTATAAACCATGAAGAATTCGTATCCACAAAGATCTTATGGCTACTATGACCTTATATTCATTTCATTCAATGGTTCTGTTTAGGGTCATGGTGTGACAGATTTGTCCATAACAATAAAACTGTCCCAAGGCTTATTGGTGAGTGGCAGAGGTAGAATCACTTCTGAATATCATACATTTCATGATTCCCTTTTTTTGCCAAAACACTGAAATCAAAGACTTACAGCTTAGAGTCATGAACATTTTCTGAATAAAACCTTTATTGTTCTTTCATTCAATGCCTGACAGGTTGAACAGCCAGTTGAGAGGGGTTTTCTGTCTTTTATTTTATTATTTTACAGAAGACAAGAGGTGCACACTGTCCAAGGACATCAACCCCAGGGTTTGAGGTTTCCAATGGTTTTCAGAATCTTGCTGAATGATGACTCTGATAACTCTGAGGTGAGTAGGTAGAGATGAGGGGCTCCATCGAGTCACCTCAACAGTGGTCCCCGGAAAGAGGCAAATAGTAATAGTGGGGGACTCAAGCTTTAGGAGTATTTGCTCCAGAGACAGTGAATATAACATGGTGTGGTGGTTTCTGGGTACACAAGTAGAAGACCTCCTTTGAAGGGTTGACAGGATTCTGGCCAGAGGAAGGGTTAATCCACTTGTCAGTTTCCATATTGAAACAAATGTGATATTTAAGGGCAGGTTGTCAATGCTGCAATTCAGATTTAAAGAGTCAGTTGTCAACCTCAGGTACAGAACTGATAAATTCAAGTTCAAATTTGAGTTTATTTGTCATTCTAGCCATATCTAAAATATAGTGCGACGAAACTGTGTTATTCAAGAGCTGAAAATGTACAACTAGGGAAAGAGAAAAACCACAAAATAGTAAACCACAAATATGTACATACACACAAAGACAGTGTTAAATTCACAAAGTCCAACCAATACCTATGTAAAATAGTCATTTATATTCTACTGTATGGCTAAAAATACATTTGTGCATAAAAGCTTGCTTGTTATGTGCTCATTACAGAGAGTTTAGCAGTCTTATTGCCTGTGGAGAAAGCTATTGCACATTCAGACTGTTCTTGATTTTATGGAGTGATATCTCCTACCAGATGGCAAGAAGTCAAATAGTCTATGACGGGGGAGTAAAGAGTCCCTCATAATGGAGAGGGCTTTCTTCTTGCATCTGTCCTTAAAAATGACTTCAATGTAGGGGACCCCAATAACTCTCTCAGCCATCCTCACCACATGTTACAGAGTCTTCCTGTCAGACACACTGCAATTTCCATATCAAGATGTAATGCAGCTCATCAGGATGCTCTCAATAGTCCACAGATAGAAGGTGGTGAGGAAGGATTCTCACTCGCTTCAGCTTCCTAAGGAAGTGAACCCTCTGCTGTGCTTTCTTGGCCTGCTGTGTGATATGTAGAGTCCAGGAGAGATCCTCAGTGAAGTGGACACCCAAGAATTTTGTGCTGCTGACCCTCTCCACAAGAAAGGCACTGATATGCAGTGTGGATGTTAAGTCTTTTTTTCTGATGACCACAACCAATTCCTTTGTCTTGTTGACATTAAGGAAAAGATTGTTGTCCCCTCACCAGCTCACTAACTGTTTCACCTCTGCTCTGTAAAATGTTTCATCTTCATTACCGACTAGTCCCACTACTGTTGTGTCATCGGCAAATTTAATGAGTGATGGATTTGACAGTACAGTATTGTGTTAGCAGAGTAAAGATCAATGGACTGAGCACACGGCCCTGAGTCTTAGTGCCAACATGTACTATCTGTTGAAAAGAAGTCCAAGATCCAGTTACAAAGTGAGATGTTCAATCTGAGCATAGAAAGTCTCATTATTAGCTGGTGTGGGATAATTGTATTAAAAGCTGAATTGAAGTCAATAAACAAAACCCTGGCAAAGCTGTTCTTTTTCTCCAGGTATGATAAGATGGTGTGTAAGGCAAGTGTGATCGTGTTATTTGTGGACCAATTGGCACAATGTGCGATTTTTAAAGGGGCCAGTGAAGGTGGGAGGCTAGCTTTAATGTGACCCGTGACTAGTCATTCAGAGCATTTCATTATGATAGAGGTCACTGACACAAAATGGTAGTCATTGAGGCAGGTTACGTTGTTTTCTTGGGCACAGGAATGATGGTCGCAGTCTTAAACTGTGTTGGTACGACAGACTGCTGGAGAAAGATGTTAAAGATGTCTGTAAAAACATGTGCTAACTCAGCAGCACAGTCTTTTAACATCCAACAAGGTATATTGTCAGCTCCCTTTTTTATGTGGATTAACACTGCTCAGTGTCCTCCTCACATCAGCTGTACACAGTCTAAGCACCTGCTCACCATCAATTGGGGTGGCTTTCTTCCCTGGTGTACAATTCAGTGACTCACCCCTGTCATAGAACTCACTCAGCCTGTCAGGGAGGGAGACATTGATGATCTCAATCTGTGGTGTTGTTTTATAGTCTGTTGTGGACTGAATCCCCTGCCACATGCAACTTGTGTCTCTGGAGTCACAAAATTTACCCTCAGTTTTTCCTATGCACTCAAGCTTAGCTTTTTAGATGACTTGGGAAAGGTCAGTTCTTGCCAGCCTGAGGGCTACTTTGTCCCCTGATCTGAAGGTGTCTGATTCTCAACTTTCTCCAGACCTCTGATGTCATCCATGGCTTCTGATTTGCCTGAGTTCAATCAATCAATCAACATTTATTTATATAGCACATATTCATACAAAAAAATGTAGCTCAAAGTGCTTTACAAAATGAATAGAAAAATAGAAGACACAATAAAAAATAAACATAAGTCAACATTAATTAACATAGAATAAGAGTAAAGTCCGAAGGTCCAAGGCGGACAGAAAAAACAAAAAAAACCTCCAAAGGCTGGAGAAAAAAATAAAATCTGTAGGGGTTCCAGACCAAGAGACCGCCCAGTCCCCTCTGGGCAGAGTTGTGAAGGTTTTGATGACTGTGACATTACCCATGCATTTCTCTATAAAGCCAATGACAGAGTCAGAAAACTCGTCAACATCAATGTGGGAATCATGGTATGTGGCAGCTCCTCTGGACATGTGTGACGATGTGGGTTCTGGCTCCACACTCCCTTTGATGTTTGGGAACCCTTGAACCCAACACCGTCGATAATGTTACCGAGTGAGCTAGTCAATGGAGGCAAATAATTCCAGCAAGGGGAAGGTAAAAAGTGCAAAACAGTGCTTTTATTAAAAACAGTCAAAAACAGTGTTCCATAAATAGTGCAGTTCTTCACAGTTCATTAAATAAATAATCCATAAAAAGAACACGTGGAGGTTAAAAATCAATAAAAAAAACAATCCTTTAAAACGTGAGGTTAAATCTTCTTATGGAAGCAGTCTTTAAAACAATAACAAATCCGGTGCCTATTTTCTGTATGCGTCTCACCTGCTTATCCCGTTTGGGCCAAGCAGCAGGCAAGACGCTCTCTGCAGCTGCCCTCCTACAACACACCCGAGACTGGAGACCTCCCGATCCCTGGCTCCGGTATGGCACTCATCCCAGTCCCCGAGACTTGATTACCCCAATAGCCAGGACGCTCACATTGGGGACTCCACCACCAAGCCTCCCGACTTCCGCTGCCTTTCCACGGCCTTCTGCGGCTCGTCGCTTTCCTCTAGGCACTCCCGCTACCTGCTCACTCAGCGGGAGCAACCTCAACTCAAACGTCTAGGTGTTGGCCTAACACCCAGCTTCCATACAGCTGCCCACGAGCGCTCGATCGCGCGCTCACCAGACGCACACACCGCCTGTCCGTCTCTCTTGCACCACATGCTTCCTCGCTCCCTGTAACCTCCGTCCTCTTTCCTCATCTCCTTTCTCCTCTCTCCATTTTTTACCACGAACGTTTCTTTCTTTAAAACCGACTCGCGCTTCTTTTTAAAATGACGAGGGCCACCGCAGCTGCAGCATTAGCCACGGGACAATCATGAATGTGGGCAGTTCCTCACCTGTGCACTAGGTGAGAAACGCCCACACCCTACGGATCGTCCCGCGGCCCACTATGACCCAACGTCCCCTCACTAAGCCGCGAGCACATCGATTATTTATTAAAAATGGCCTGTGCTCAGTGAGCTGTGGACCCTTAACACCACAACATGCTCCAATCAGTGCTTGAAAAGCAGTCCTGAAATACTGAGATTGAGCCCTCTGGCCAGACTCTGATCTGCTTCTGTATAGTCTTAGCGTGTTTCAGTAGCATTTTCTATGCTGGAAAAAGCATAACAGTAATGTGATCTGAGTGTCCAATGTTGGGGTGAGGAGCTGCTTTGTAAGCCTCTTTGACATTTTTGTACATCAAGTCCAACATTCTAGCTCCTCCAGCTGGAAAGTGGACATACTGGTGGAATTTAGGCAGAACAGTTTTTAAATTTACATGATTGAAATCTCCAGTACCCTAAAACTGTCTGGATGGGCAGTGATAAGACGTCTTGCTTATGCCATGCACAAGCACAGATAAGACTGAGGAGATTAGAAGGTTAAACGCATGGCTCATATCATGGTGTATGACAGAGGAGGAAAGGATTGTGGGACATTGGGTCTCCTTCTGAAAGAGATGGTACTTTGTAGCCCATTTGAAGGGAAGAAGCATCAGTGCTAATAGTGTGGCATATGAGTTGAGTAGGTTGTTGGAGGATTTGGGGGTAGAGACTTTATGACAGGACAGGTTTAGAACATTTCCTATAATGGGACAAACAGTTGAATAAATACTAATATACAAGGTAACTTTGAAAGTTCTATTATATTCTTAAAAAGCCAAAGTAAAGTAAGTAATAAATTAAAAATTGTTTTTCTTAATTCTAAGATTATTAGGAATAAAATAGTTTTATTGTAATTATATGTAGCTTTACATAACTTTGATATAATAGGAATAAATTAAACCAGGCTAAATAATAGTGCTGGCCAGGGGTTTAACATAGACAAGTATACATAATTTGAAAAGACAGGCAAAACTGAAAATGTGGGAGAGTCACCATTTATGTGAAACAGAATTGTAATTGAAGACTTCTTCAGTTAGATGGTGAGCTTAATGAGGATATTTGGATTTGAGTAGACAGTATTAGTGATCATGGCCTCCTGTTAGGAGTTGTTTTAGACCTCCTAATGCAGATAATATTTTAAAATTAAATGTTTGTAATAATATCAAATAGGCATATTTAGAGGGGGATATTATAGCATAGTATAGTATATATGGGGGACTTTAATTACCTGAACATTAACTGGGCTAACCTTACCAAGAGTAGAGCACAAACAGAGGTGCTTTGGAGGTAATCAGCAACTGTTGTTTTAATTTAGTATTTTAAATCAGCAGCACAGGTGGAAGCTTTTCTAGATTTAGTATTAGGTAATAATCAGGACAGGATTCATGGGATAGATGTAATCGAACCATTAGAATCTAGAGATACATACTAAAAAAGTAAAACAGTGAAGTTTAATTTTAGTAGACTAAATTTGAAGCAGATGTTGCCAAACCTAAAAAGGTTCAATTGGGATGAGATTTTAAGTGTGGAGACAGTTGAGGAGATGTGGGTCAGGTTTCATGGTGTTTAATATGTAAAGGCAGGGCGAGTTTGTTCCAAAGGTTAGAAGCAATATGGAATTAAAAACAATTATGTGGCAGATAAATAAGGAGCTAAAACATAAGTTATAATGGAAAAAACAGCTAGACTAGTAACTCCAATGCTAACCAACTGGCAAATAAGAGCATGAGAGCAGTGGTAAAAAAGGATTTTAGGAAAGCTAAAAGGCAGAGAGAAATTTTGCAGAAAACGCAAAAGTTGACCAAAAGAAATTCTTTCAATATTTTAGCACTAGGGTGTTGTACCATGTTAGCCATCATGGATGCAATGAGAAGTCAAGGAAAGTGACACCTTTTATTGACTTCTCATTTCAATATTTTAGTAATAGAAGGTGGTGAAGAGTATTATAAACACAAAAAGTGAGTTAGAATATAGACACTGAAACAATAAATTCTCTGAAATTGCATTTTTCTGAAATTTATATACAGTATGTGAAGAAGTTAAAAACTAGCGTACAATTAACAGAGAATTATCCGGAGGTAATTAGTGACTTGGAAATTGGGAGGAAGAAATACTGCTTAAATTAAATAGACTGTAATCTAAGAACTCATCATTACCAGATAGCATTTATTTTTGAGTGCCTAAAGAAGTTAGTACATATATACTGCTCAAAAAAATTAAAGGAACACTTTTTAATCAGAATATAACATCAAGTCAATGGACCTTCTGGGATATTGATCTGGTCAGCTAAGTAGCAGAGGGGATTGTTAATCAGTTTCAGCTGCTTTGGTGTTAATGAAACAATGAGATGACCCCCAAAACAGGAATGGTTTAACAAATGGAGGCCACTGACATTTTTCCCTCCTCATCTTTTCTGACTGTTTTTTCACTAGTTTTGCATTTGGCTACGGTCAGCATCACTACTGGTAGCATGAGGCGATACCTGGACCTTACAGAGGTTGAACAAGTAGTCCAACTTCTCCAGGATGGCACATCAATATGTGCCACTGCCAGGTTTGCTGTGTCTCCCAGTACAGTCTCAAGGGCATGGAGGAGATTCTAGGAGACAAGCAGTTACCCTAGGAGAGCTGGAGCGGGCTGTAGAAGGTCCTTAACCCATCAGCAGGACAGGTATCTGCTCCTTTGGGCAAGGAGGAACAGGATGAGCACTGCCAGTGCACTACAAAATGACCTCCAGTAGGCTACTGGTGTAAATGTCTCTGACCAAACATTCAGAAACAGACTTCATGAGTCCTCTAGTGGACCCTGTGCTCACTGCCCGCTACCGTGGAACTTGATTGGCATTTGCCATAGAATACCAGAATTGTCAGGTTCATCACTGGGGCCCAGTGCTTTTTACAGATGACAGCAGGTTCACCCTGAGCGCATGTGACAGACCTGAAAGGGTTTGGAGAAGCCATGGAGAACATTACGCTGCCTGTAACATTGTTCAGCATGACCGGTTTGGTGGTGGGTCAGTGATGGTCTGGGGAGGCATATCCATGTAGGAACACATAGATCTCTACAAGCTAGACAATGGTACCTTGACTGCCATAAGGTATTGGAATAAAATCTTTGGACCCATTGTCAGACTCTATGCTGATGCAGTGGGTCCTGGGTTCCTCCTGGTGCACGACAATGCCCGGTCTCATGTGGCGAGAGTATGCAGGCAGTTCCATGAGGATGAAGGACTTGATACCATTAACTGGCCCTCACGCTAGCCTGACCTAAATCCAATAGAACACCTCTGGGACATTATGTTTCGGTCCATCCGACGCCGCCAGGTTGTATCTCAGACTGTCCAGGAGCTCAGTGATGCCCTGGTCCAGATCTGGGAGGAGATCCTCCAGGACACCAGCCATTGTCTCATTAGGAGCATGCCCCGACAATGTCAGACATGCATATAAGCACGTGGGGGCCATGCAAACTACTGAGCACGATTTTGAGTTGTTGCAATGAAATTACAGCAAAATGAACTAGCCTGCCGCATCATTTTTTCACTTTTGATTTTCTTTGAATTCAGCCCACTGTAGTTTGATTTTTTTTAATTTCCATCAAACGATGTGGCATCCTTTCGTTCCTAACACATTACCCAGTCCATATCAGTATAGATATCTAACAGGATTTTTTTCCCATTGAGATCTGATGTGTTTTCAATGTGTTCCTTTAATTTTTTTCAGCAGTTTATAAACCCTTAATGCATTTTTTTCTAAAATCTATGCACACTGGATAATTGTAGAAAGACAAGAAGCTAGTAAATATTATTCTGTTGTATGAAAAGTGGGAATGGGGCTTAATGTGCATCACAGGTAAATTAATAAAAGCAATTATAAAGGAAAAGATTGAGCACCAAATGCATATCATAGGAAGTATTAGCAAATTGTCAATATGGGTTCAGACAGGGAAGGTCATGTTTCACTAATATGCTGGAATTCTCTGAAAAAACAACAAAAGCATACAATAGGAGAGGTTCGTTTGATATTATTTATCGTCATGAGGCTTTTGATAAGTTACCACTTGAAAAGTCTGCGATCAAACTAAAAATTTATGAATTTAAGGCATGGTATGTAGGAGGAGACAAAATTGGCTCAAACACAGGAAGTAAACGGTTATGGTGAGGGTAACGGTTACAGAATATGGTGAAGTTTTAAATATTCTCCCTCAGGGACTCATGGATCTTCCTCTGGCACCTTTGTTCATTTTAATATCCATAAAAGATCTTAAGAATTTAAACAACAAGCTGTTCAGGTTTGCAGATAACACCAAACTAGGTGTTAGGTCAAATAATGAAGAATCGACTTAATTGTTACAGAGGGACTTGGACAGCATACAGGCTTGGGCAGATTTGTGGCAGATGAATTTTAATGTAAGTAAAAGTAAAGTGTTACATGTAGAAAGTTAAATGCTTGGTTTGAATGCACAATAGGAGGTCTGAAACTTAAATGTACACCTTATGACAAGGACATAGACGCTGTAGTGGACTTCTCTCTATCTATTCAAGACAGTGTATGAAGGCTAATAGAATGTTATGTTATATATCATGAAGTGTGGAGTACACATGGACAAAGGAGGCTATGCTTAAGTTATATAATGCACTTTTGAGGTTCATCCTGGAGTACAGTGTAAAGGTTTAACCATTTCAGTTTAAGCAAGTAGTGATTAAAAGAAGACACGATCAAAGTGGTAAAATTATGAAGGGAATCAGTATAGTGTTTCCTAGTTGCTACTTTAAAATTCATTATTCAAGAACAACATCAGGACATGGTTGGAAACTTGTTAAGGGGAGATTTTGCACAAATGTTAGAAAGCTTTTCCTCATGTAAAGAACCAGAGACACATGGAATAAATTACCAAGTAGTTTGGTAGAGTGTAGGATTTTAAGCATCTTCAAATCTTGAATTGATGTTACTGTGGAGAATCTAGGTGAATAGGTTTGGCATGCTTGTTGGGTTATAATCTTTATTTTGTGACGTATACTGTAATTACTATTTGAAGATTGGTATTGTTGTGGAACAATGAGATGCCTAGATTTTTAAAACATAATTAGTAACTGTACTGGATTGACCATTAAGCTCCCTGAAATGGTAGATGCACTTAAAAATATAGAAGTGGTAAACACACGTTTGCAGGTCATGATTCTACTTGAACTCTGCCACAGCCTTTACCTTTTCCCCGGTTTTGATTTTGGCCATCCTTTAACTTATTTTAATTATTCATTATTTTCCCAATTTTATCTTTTAGACTTAAGCCTATGGGATCGGGACTTACACTAAGCCCTAATTCTTCAGGTGTATGTCCAATTATGGCAGCCCCCTGAGATCTGTTAAGAGTTTCTTCTGTGCCCTCAGGCTTTCACTGAGGCAGTGAGCGAGTTAAGCTTGCAGACGCCCTTCCCTTGCAGTTTTTTTCTTGTTTCCTTTTGGCTTCACTGGTTTTTGAATTCAGGCTTCCACATGTGGATTAGTATGTCAGATTATGGCAGTACCAGATTCTGATTCTTTTCATTCTTGTTTTTCTAGCAATATTTAGTGGTTATGTTTTGTTTTCGTGTAGCCTGCCAATCAGCCGTTTACACTTGATTAACTGTGTATTTAAATCTGATTAGTTATTATTAGATTCTAATTAGTTATCTAGTTCTCTTGTTAAAATATATTTCTTATGCTCTATATTTCTTCTAAATTGATTTGTATTTTGGTTGTTTTTTTACTGAATTTGTCTCGGTTGTTAGCAATTTCTGTTAATAAAGTAATCAATTATTATTATTATTATTATTAAAGTAATCAATAATTCTTTCTGTGCTTGATTAGTAAAGATTCAGTTTCAGTCTTCCTCTTGGCAGATTCCAGGTCTTAGATGTAATTAGGCTAGTGGATCTGTCCTAACAGTTTTAAAAAAGGGTTTTCTTTAAAACAATCAAAATGCCATCAATTTTATTAGATCTTCTGGTGAGTTATATACCCAAATTTTGTTCGAAGCCTCTTTATCTGTTTTTCCTCTGATTTTGACTGCTGCAAGATTTTTGAACTCTGCATTTGTTTAAGAGTCTAGATACCTTTCCCTGCTTATATTTTTTGATCTCTGATGAAATGCCTGTTTACAGAAATGGGCATAATGGTGCAATAGTAAGTCTGTCTATTTCGATTGAGTTGTGCATTTATAAACTTTTGTTCACTAGATATACCTTGTATCTTTGTTAATCGGCCATTCTGGACTTCTTGTGGATGACAGACAATGTGGCATATGGATGTACACTGCACAGTTTACTATGTTATGGCACTTGCCTTTGTTCATCGGATGTTCCCATCTTTTTTGTGGAAAACATTACACCCAAACACAAACACTGGATAGACAGATGTTTTATCAGTTTATTTATCTGGAGAGATTAGATCATGTAGTTGTTAACAAACAACTTTGTTTTATTATTTAACTTTTTTTATCTCTCTTTTGTTTTAATTAGTGTAGTCCAATGGTGGTCCCATTTAATTCTCTCAAGAAGACAAAACAAAACAAATGCACACTAGCATCGCAGAACTGAAAATGCAGGCTGTAGCCTTCACTTGTCTTAAATGTGCTGCTCAGTTGAGTAGGTCTTGACTTGACATTCTCTGGTTTCACATGGTTCAAAGTGAGATGCCTCCTCCTAGGAATGCCCGAGTTTATAGGGTTTGGCCTGGAAGGGGCAGAGTCAGTTGTCTCACTGGGTGTCTTCTTGGAGCTATGGAGGCAGAAACAGCTGACAAGGTTAGCAGCAGATTCCCATCTCGCTTCAGGGTGGTACTACATACCTCAGCTGAGCTTGGAAGATGACCCTCCAATACACATGCATGACAATAGATAGATAGAACTTTATTTGTCACCTTTGCGAAATTTGGCTTTTTACAGAAACCATCTCAACACACACCAGAATGACTAAAAAGCAATATGATTAAAAAGAACAACTTGGTTACCACAGTGAGGCATTATGGAGATGTATTGTTGTTGGTATAACAGAGACACAGCAGCATTTCTTGACATACTTCTGCTAAATAATTAATTGGCTGAAACTCTTCAGTGTTAGTGTGTCTGAGAGAGAATGTACAGCATTGTTCATAATGACACTCAGTTTTGTTTTAATTCTCTCTTCACTACTATCTCCAGGGCGTCCAGAATGTCTAAACTTATAAGTGAGTCTACCCTTTTAATTAGCTTGTTGATTCAGTAGGCCTCTCTTGAAGTGATGTTACCAGTCCAGCATACCACAGCATTGAAAATCTCACTGGCCATTACAGAGTTGTAGAAGATGTCCCTTCCCACATTAACGGAACTCAGTCTCCTAAGGAAAAAGAGCCCGCTCTGCCCTTTCTTACAGTTCTTCTGTGTTATAAGACCAGTCCAACTTTTCATTGATATGAACCCCTCCCCAAGTACTTGTAGGAGCACACCACCTCTACATTATTGCCCTAAATAGTGACTGGACATAGAAGCTCTTTAGTGCAGCAAAATTCAATAAACAATTCCTTGGTTTTTCTGATGTTTAATTGCAGACAATTATTTCTGCACCAAGAAACAAAGTTCTCCACCTGATCCCTATACCCTGGTTCTGTCTCTTAACTCTGCTCATCCTTATATGCATACAAACCAAGATTCATATGGTTGACCACTCCTAATAGGGACAGCGTGACACATTGCCATTCTTCTAGAGAAGTGTCAAGGTTCTGCACTGTTCATGTGTCTACCTCCGTGGGCATGAAGCATCCTCAAATTTCTGTATGTTGTGAATAATGACACTAACACTTGAACTCTTAGTTTAGTGCTACTGAGCCACTCTAGATTTGTTTGTAACACAGTCAGGTGTTGGTGCAGTAATGTGGAGAAGCACAGAACACAATGTGAAATGGTACTCCATACTTAAAGCCTGTAAGTATGGGGGATTTTTGCAAGACCTCTGTTTCTATGTATAACTTAGGTAAAATAACCTTTTTCCAGTAATCACTTCTACTTGCCACTATAAATATCACAATCACACTACCTTTCAAAAATGTATTTAAAACTTCTTCCCTTTTGCAACAAATTAAACAGAACACTTTCAGCTATTCTAATACATTCTTATCAATCATGAGCAGAACAATTTCAATCAATACAAATCTTTTTCAATGTGTTTCTATTTACTTAACCAAACTATATTGTTAAATTCAAGACAAAATGATAGTATGTTCATTTGGCTCAAGAATGAGAGCATTAACATACATCTCGAAACAAAACAGTTAACACAAACTCCAAAACACTATGTAATTGTGGAAAACAGTACAATTTGCTTTCAAAATACCCTAAGACAGCTAAAATATTTCAAATGTTTTTCTAAACAATAGGGACTGCATTCGTTCATCTGTTAGTCAGGTAATGCTATTCTAGAAGGCTTTCCCATTACTTAGTTTACTCTTGTAAAGCACCAGAGACACTTTGGAAAGGGGCAACCTATAGTGAAATGCATTTTCTAGGCACTTTAACATGCAATAAAGCAAGGAGTCTGTCATAAATTGTTACTAATAAAACCTTCATCCACTGCAATATTGTCATAAACCGTCTTCTCCTACTACCAGAACACCTCTAATGAAATGAAACATTTGTAACAAAATTCATGGCACGCGCTTAAACACATTCCTGCATTTTATAGACCAGCCAAACTGGTTCTACGTGTAATGATCACTTACATGACAGGATTATTTAACAGGAGGTTCATGTGATGACACATAAAATAATTACTGAAGAGGATTACATATATCTTTATTTTTGGCCTGAAATATGTAGGAAAAATAAAATGTAGTTAAAGACTGTAAAGTGTATAATATATTTTACAGTGCAGTACTTGAATTTGTTTTTCAAATTAAAAGTTCTGTAACTGCCATAAACCAAAGACCTTGCCTGGAGCAAATGAAAACAATAGTGCAGACATTGCCTTTATCAAAGATATATCATGCTGAGGTAGGAGTCATAAACCTCACACCCCATTTAAAAAGATTCTGACAGGTGGTAGAAAACCAACCAAAGTGCAACCATAAGATGGAAACTTACATTATATCAAAAACCCCAACCAGCTTTTTCTCCTGGACAGTGGACAGTATGCTTTCACCACACTAACCTAGCACATCTTCAGTAGAATTTTATATAATGACTAGGGGGCTCTGCCCCCTGCTTGCTTTGCTCGTCATCCCCCGGGTTTGGTTAACTGGATATACAATTTAAAGAGATTGTTATTTTCAATATTTATATTTAATATTTGTTAAAATTTGTCAGTAATAAAGCTGTAGTGAATGAGTTATCCAATCACCCGGGGCTGCTAGTGCTGTGCTGCATGATCTGCAGGTCGCACTGCGCGACGATCATTTAAAGGCCTGTGCAGCAGCTGTCCTTTTGTCTCACCTCTTTGTCTTGCGGGACGTTAAAGTGTCTCCAAGAAATTGTTTGTAAATAGGGTGTGATGTGCAAGTAGTCTCCCAGGACTTTAAAGTGTCTTCCCAGAAGATCCGAGAAGACCTGGGGCCTCATGTATAACGGCGTGCGTAGAACTTGCACTATAACATGGCGTAAGCACAAAAGCCGAAAGGTGCTTATGCACAAAAAAATCCAGATGCAGGAATCTGTGCGTACTCCAACTTCCACGTTCTTCCGCTACAAAAATCCCGATCAGCGTGAAAACTAACACTCGTGCACGTGCTTTATGTAACGCCCCAACTCCTCCCAGAATTACGCCTCTTTGAATATGCAAAATAATATAAATCGCCCTTAAGCGCAGCCTTCTGTGAAAAGACAATGGGAAAAGCACGGGGGGAAATATAAGAAAAACAAAGGAAAAACATACTATTTGTTCAAATAAACCGTGGTATAATCAACAAAAGGAAGTTGATCGCGTGACATAGCGTGTTGGAGAAACTTGAAAGCTCACATCCACAAAATCGCACAGTGCTGGAAATAAAAATGAAGTCACATATCAAAGTCGCCGTGAAAAGCCGAGTTGTAAGCCCACTGTCTGAGTGTCATATGAAAGCTTATTAGGGTACAGAGAAAAAAGGCACACAGTGGGGAAAAAGCACGAAATGTCAACTTCAATCTCGACATTTCCACTTTAATCACGTAGTTTATTTTGTCATTAAAGTAGAACATCATAAACTTCATCTTAAAATCGTTTAATTAACCAGCTCCTCGAATCACATCGTAATTAAATTAGCACGTTAAATGCTTCGTTTTGTATTTGATCTTCTATGTCCCTTTGTGTGTGAATCACTACTTGCTTCTTAAACCGGCTCTCTTCCTCCAACTGGACACAGAATCCATTACATTCGTGATATTACAGCTCTCTGAATAACTAAAATACTGAGATGTATACGTGATGTCATTTTCATGATGATAGGAGCTAAGGCTCGTTATTAAACATGTGTTTCACTTCGATTAAATAATTTATTGCAGCAGCACTCAGGGGCGGCTCTAGGCTTGTGGTGGCACTGGGCAGAGGAAGAATCGGTGGCTCCTTAAGCCCGCCAATGTCAGTAAGGTAGCTTATGCACGGTGGATGGCCACTCGTGCTCATGACACAAGCATTTAACTTTTGCCGAAATTTGTCGCTGCGTTTTTTGCTGTGTTGTTATTTTCTCTTTCTGTTTTATATTCAGTATATATTGGTGTAGCCGTCACAGCAGTCAGTGCTTTTCTTTCCCCAAGTAACCGATCGCCACACAATCAGCTCTGTAATAGACGTTAAGCCATCTGTAAGCTTAGCGCCGATTCTTTAAAACGTTTAAAGAACATTGAAATATCTTCGTAGTACATGTTTAATTATTCTATCCTTAACGACACTCCCAGTGAAGAATATAGATTATTTAAATGAAGTTAAAGTTTTATCTGTATAATTTAACAAACATATTTTGCTGCATTTAACCTTAAAAAAATATAGTCATCATATGTAAATAAGCGCTTTATAAAGAGGCTCAGGTTGTGCGATATTATAACTGTAGTGCAAGTTTACAGTGGAGTGATTGTACTTATAAGTACAAACAGTTCTACAAGGAGAAATTGATTGAGTGCATTTAAAGTTCTTGGGATGAAACTGTTTCTGAACCGCGAGGTCTGTACAGGAAAGGCTTTAAAACGTTTTGCAGTGGCTGAGACAGCGTGTCCTTGAAGCTGTATACCGATAATTCTCTTTCCAATCAGCTGCTGTTGTGATTCACACACAGATACAGTGATATAAATACTCCGAGTCGTGCAGTGAGAGTAATATGGAAAAAGATGATCTGCTGTGGCAACTCCTAACGGGGGGAGCTGAAAGAAGAAGAAGAAAAATAAGAAGAAGAGGAAGGTGCAGTGAGAGTAACAACGCTAAAGCAGTTATGGCATTTGTAATACTATGGCTGTTCCCTGGACCATTATATATGAAAGAAAGAAAGAAAGAAAGAAAGAAAGAAAGAAAGAAAGAAAGAAAGAAAGAAAGAAAGAAAGAAAGAAAGTGGTAAAGCAGTAGCTGTGACAAGCTTTCCGAACAGGATGGGCCTATACTTTTCTCAAGTAGGTGTGACAGTAGGGATCACTGTCGCTCCTCCAAACTCGCAGACAACACGTCCAGACACCAGGTAAAAGTAGAAGAAATAATTTTAATTTCTCCAATAATACAATACACAATACAATACAGAATAAATCACAAATAATCAATACAATAAATCCTCCTCACCACTCAGCAGCTCTGTCGCACTTCCTCCCAACTCCAGGGCAGCTTGCTGGGTTTCCCACAGTCCTTTAAATAGTCCTCGACCCAGATGAAAACTCTTATTTTTCTTCAGCCCTTCAGGGCTATAATAGAAACAATCTTCGTGTCTCCCTGCAGTGTACCCTGGCGGCCCCCACGGTATCCAGCAAGGCTGTGAAGCCAAACTCCATTGTCCATGATGCCCTGCGGGAATTCTGGGCACCTCCATGTTGCAGGGAGTACTCTATCTAGCGGTGTGGATGTTTTGGCCAGGATAAGCTGCCGGCCATCCCTCACATAGACATAATGGTATTTGTATTGTATTGGATTTACAGTGTATGTTGAAATTATATGGTTGTATTATATGTTTGTATTATTTATGTCGATTTTCAAAAGGCTTTTAATAAGCAGGAGTTTAAGGTTCAATGCGCAAATAGGACCAGAATTGACTTAAACACAGATAACAAAGAGTTATGTTGTGAAATTCTTTTGATGTTAAATGTTATTTCCTTCTAGGATCAGTGCTTGGGCCACTGCTCTTTTACATATACATAACCGATAATTCTTTATAAGAATTTAAGTATGCAGTCTGCTTAAGTCTGCAGAACTGTCAAACTAGGTGGAATTGCAGATAATGTCAAATCAGCTAAATCTTTACAGACTTTTATGGATACAGTGCATCAAACTTAAAGGTTGTAAGACCTATCAACTGGGGCATGAGAACAGAAAATTCAAAAAAACATTCAAGTAAGCCAACTGGATCAGAATGGGATTTAAAAACAGCACTGATTATAGTTGGCTTATTAAAAATAAAATCAACAGAAGAATGAGAAATATAAAAAAGCATGTATGAGATGACTTTGAAAGACAGATGTATTGTGACAGACAGCTTTCACATGCATTACACAAATTCAGTACATTCACAAATTACTTCTTCTTCTTCTTCTTCCATAGCTATTCCCATTTTCATATGGGGTTGCTATTTTCTTTTACTAAACTTCTCCAATAGAGGTTTCAGCATGCTTTTTATAGCTGGATGCCTTTCCTGGCGCCAACCCTTCCCATTTTTTTGGGCATCAGACCGGCTCACAAATTATTTCCACTACATTGTAAAAAAATAACTATTGCAATGGACAGAAATTGAAGAACTTAATCGAAGAGTGGTTGGGTTTCCCCCAGTGAAACCTCAATTGCAGCTTGATTGCAACTTGCAGCAGATTGATGCTTTGAATAACAATTGGTCGCAGACACTATGCTAAAGAACATTGCTGATACTCTAAGTACAACTAAAGTACATTTAAGTACACTTTGGAAGAGATGGGTTCTGGTTCAATTCAGGCACTGGTAATGGAGTAAAAAATCAATTAACTAATATGGAAGGGTGAGCTATATTTCAGATCAATAAATGGGGTTATTAGAAAGAAGAAAATTAAACAATAACCATACAATGACAAGCTCATATGAGTCTACAAAGAATAAGAATCCAGATTATAACACAAGAACTCATTATAGACCAATGCTGTTAGGTACAAACTTAACATGCTATGCCCACTACCACGCTGTTTTCACCAAGACTATTATCAGAAATGTATTTAAAGTGCTTATTAATGCTAATTTTTTCTATTTTTAAGGTGACGCTATTGAAAGATTCAAGTAACTAAATAATTACGGAACACAGGGAAAACACTGAACATGTCTATTCCAGAAAAGGTAGAACTATAACAGGATGGGCCTTTATGATTAAGCTTTTAGAAAATACCACACCTTACATTTCATTTCTAGCTCCATGGACAGTACTTGTTTCAACTTATGTGGACATCACAAGTCCAGTACATCCCAGCAAAACTGAATTGAAAATTCAGGGTAAATCAAGGTACACGAAACGGTTAAGCATGTTATTTTCAAATAGGAAAGGAAAGCTTTTAACAGCTTGTAATGCTTTTAAAACCCTTTGAACCTATTTAGCAATATTTTTTGCAACATGAATTTCCATAGAAATATGAATCATGACCTTTTTGCTTCCTGCCCCTTAAGGCATGAATTGGTTTTCTCTTTGTTTGTGTTTGTGTTATGTAACTGTAAGATGCGTATCTGTCACATATTCGGTGAATTCTTTCTTTTGAAGCAGTATGGCACAGATTGCATCATATCACACTAATTTGAAATTCATCCACTGATTTGGTGGTTTTGCATGAAGTACTTGCTTTACTCCCACAAGCGACTGTACAATGTAGGCTTTGCATCTTTGTGAAATAATGGAGCAAGAAAGCAATTTTAAAAAATCACACATGAAATCCCATGAAAGTGCTAGCTGAAACAGAGAAGCCGAAGATGTGCTGATCAAAGCTTCCCCTCGTTCCCAGCTCTGCTGCCTGTGAGCAACTCTGTGTCTCTTTTTCCATTTTGGTTATGAGGTTGCTATATATAATTTTGTCATGGCAATGTATAAGAAAATTGTTTGCAATGATGGCCTCCAGCAGAAACTCCTGACAGAAGTCTTGCTATATTTTAATTAATTCAAGTTAATAATTTAATAGTACTTTGTGAAATGTAAAGGTTAGAAAAACAAGGTAAGTGAGAATGCTGCATTGCAGGCAAAAATGGGAGGCCTTGCCTGGACTTAGTGAGCTTCTACACAGTTACAGAAATAATTTTAAGTACTAAAAAGGCTCCTCTCACTGCATGATAAGATGTTAGCGTTGCCTCCACATTGTTCAAGAGTTGAGACTTTCAGTTGTTACAGTAGAACTAGAATAGCAATACATTGTTTTGTTTCCTCCATGTTTTGTCTTGACTGAAAATCTGCAATGCAATAAAGTGGGCACATTATATTAATCCAGTGCACATCTTCTTCTTCTTCTTTCAGCTGCTCCCGTTAGGGGTAGCCACAGCGGATTATCTTCTTCCATATCTTTCTGTCCTCTGCATCTTGTTCTGTCACATCCATCACCTGCATGTCCTCTCTCACCACATCCATAAACCTTTGCTTAGGCCTTCCTCTTTTCCTCTTACCTGGCAGCTTTATCCTTAGCATACTTCTCCTAATATACTCAGTATCTCTCCTCTGCACATGTCCAAACCAATGCAATCTCGCCTCTCTGACTTTGTCTCCCAACTGTACAACTTGTGCCGACCCTCTAATGTACTCATTTCTAATCCTATTCATCCTCGTCACACCCAGTGCAAATCTTAGCATCTTTTATCTCTGCTGCCTCCAGCTCTGTCTACTGCTTTCTGGTCAGTGCCACCATCTCCAAACAACATAACATAGCTGGTCTCACTACTGTCCTGTAGACCTTCCCTTTCACTCTTGCTGATATCCATCTGGCACAAATAAATCCTGACACTCTTCTTCACCCATATCACCCTGCCTGCACTCTCTTTTTCACCTCTCTTCCACAATCCCCATTTCTTTGTACTATTGATCTCAAGTATTTAAACTCATCCACCTTCGCCAGCTCTACTCCTTGCATCCTCACCATTCCACTGACCTCTCTCTCATTCACACACATATTCTGTCTTGCTCCTACTGACCTTCATTCCTCTCCTCTCTATAGCATATCTCCACCTCTCCAGGGCCTCCTCAACCTGCTCCCTACTATCACTACAGATCACAATGTCATCAGCAAACATCATAGTCCACGGGGACTCCTGTCTAATCTCGTATCCATCACCATTGAAAATAAAAAAGGGCTCAGAGCCAATCCCTGATGTAATCCCACCTCCAACTTGAATGCATCCATCACTCCTACTGCAGACCTCACCACTGTCACGCTTTCCTCGTATATATATCCTGTACAACTCTTACATACGTCTCTGCCGCTCCCGGCTTCCTCATACAATACCACAACTCCTCTCAAGGCACACTGTCATATGCTTTCTCCAGGTCCACAAAGATGCAATGCAACTCCTTCTGGCCTTCTCTATACTTCTCCATCAATACCCTCAGAGCAAACATTGCATCTGTGGTGCTCTTTCTTGGCATGAAACCATACTTCTGCTCAGTAATCATCACCTTACTTCTTAACCTAGCTTCCACTACTGTTTCCCATAGCTTCATGCTGTGGCTCATCAATTTTATCATTGCACATCTCTCTATTATAATAAAAAAATCTTGGGAAGAGAGACAAGACGTGACTTTCTCAGAGAGACACTTTCACGTCCTACAAGACAAGACTTTGTGCCAAGAGATTTAACCATGCCCTGGGCCGGAAATAAAAGACAAAGAGTAGATGACAAAGTAGAATGTCGTAAAGATTTTAAAAAACGATGGTGCGTTACACATGCAAACCAGGTTAGAGATAATGGAAGTGCAAAAATTCGAAAGTCTCAAAAAAATGATAGTAAAGATAGCATTAGTGCAAACAAACGGAAATTATTACTCGGTGAAATAACGGAACAGTGAAAAGAGATCAAATATATTGTTCGGAGACTTTTAGATCATCTAATTTGTGTTGCCATCAGGAAAAAGTAGTGTTTCTTCCCAATGAAGAGCCGTATCAGCAAGATTTAAAAGATTTGTTGTTTGGTGAAAGTGAAATCCCGCGAGAGAAACTTTCAAGCCCTGCGAGACAAGACTTTATGCAAAGAGATTTAAAAAAGTCCTGCCCACATCTAAAACATTTACAACGACGCACACGGTTCAATCATTTCTCATTTGTTTGAATGCTATTGTCAGACACAGATTGTGTAGAGAGAAAGAAATGATATTCATTCACGTGCACTTATATGTTGCATTGTCATGATGTAATTCCAAACACAAAATCAAAATTCAATGCGATACTGACGAAAAGGTAAAAGCGAAAAGAGATCAAATATATGGACATAGGTGATATGACAGAAGTATATAGATATTGTTTGGCTTTAAGCTTTAAGTCAGAGAAAAGTAGTGTTTCTTCCCAATGAAGAGGTGTATCCGCGAAAAATTAAAAGTTTTGCTGTTTGGTGAAAGTGAAGCCCACATATGTGAGTGGCAGAGACGTGAAGTTGCTGGCGCATAGCGCAAGCAGGGGGGTTGGCAAGTGGAGCGAGCAGGGGGCAAAGCCCCCTAGTTAAATTAAAGATGTAAACAGTGGACTTTAAACAGGGGTGGGTCTACTCAGGAGCCCATGAGAGCAAAGATCTTTTTCACCGAGACCCAAAGCTGGATGACATGACTAGGTATCCATAAGTCAAAATGATCAATGGGCCCCAACCCTCAAAACCCTGAACCCCAGTGGCAGGGTTACAAAGCGATCAGGCCTCACGACAAAATCAAAAGTGAGAAATTGCATGCTGCATTAACCAACTTGGTCTCTTTGCACTGCAGTATGAAAAGCACAATCAACTCTCTATTAAGGTGCTACATCACCCAGGTGTCTGTGGGGGTCTTAATCCATCCTTGACTTTAAAACACACAGTAGTGTGTATTTTTTAAGTTTCAAGCTGCATTATTTTAATAATACAAAAGAATTCAGTATAATGTTATGAAAAAATGCCTTCCCAAGTTTTTGCACTGCTTTCTTTCAGTAATTTTGTAATGATTTAATAATCTAATTTACTCTTTAATTTTTATGTTTCTTCTTGTGAATAAATACCACAAATATTACATTTTCAATGATTAAAGTAGCATCTTTCCCTTGTATGAAGGGAGAAAGAACAGAATGCTGATACAAAAGCGGTGATGACATGCCCAGAGGATATTTCATAACCCAACAAAGAAGACACAGAGTTCTGTCTCCCAGGATTTGAGTCGAATACAACAATGTTTGTCTAACCCAATTGCCTCCAACGCCAGGAGAGCCACAGGAGTGACAGACAGCACAGTACAAGAGCATGTGTTTCATAACCAGTTGCAAGACAAACCTTTTTTATTTTACACAACTGAGCAATGGCTGTGCAATACAAAGTCCTTATTTAAATGATAGAAACAAATCGTGTTAACCCTTACACAAAATAAAGCACACATTTTACAACATATTTTGTCAGGAGCTCAAAGATTCTGATAACTGTATAATTAAAAGGCCAGACAAATAATATCAATTACTGCAGTGTCCTCTTCTTTCATCACTTTCATCATTTTTGTGTCAGGTTAATAACAGTTTACGATAATTACAAAGGCAAGGGTCACTAATTATCTGGTGGTTAATAAAAGCATGTGATTGTAAATGATGTAAATTTCAACTGAAATACGATTTTTGAATGTATTTTATCCAGTCTTGTAACCTGGAATAGGATTTGCAGCTGTTGGAACTGAAGATCATGACCTGTATACATATCTTTATTAACATTATTACTTTTTGGGCTTTGGAGAAAGAATTAACTCCACTGAGTTCTGCTCTTCACTTTAATGTAAGCCAATTATGTTAGCATTTCTGCACTACCAAACTGGTGTAGTGGGTACAGTAATTTCAGGAAGGTCATACAAATGAAAATGAAATTTTTATTAAAATTCATTTCACTTTAAGTAGCACTCTTCAGGATGAATGCCATCATTATGGAATAAGTTACGAAGTTACCAAGTAGTGTGATAGACAGTAGGACCTGAGAGACTTTCGAGTTCTAAACTCAACTTGATGTTATTTTAAAAGAATAGTGGATAGGACTGGCAAGCTTGATGGGCTGAATGACCCGTTCTCTCCTAAATTGTTCTAATGTTCTAAATACTTTAAAAAGCAACTGACAAAATTACAACTGTAGAGCAGTGGTTAATGCTGCTGTCTTATAGCCCCAGAGTCTTGGGTTCTGAGTTGATTATACATGTTCTGACTATCCCAACCACCCATTTAGGTTAGGTAGTGTGATGACTGGCCCTGTTTGGATGACCGGTATTGGAGGATGGGTTTGGGTATGGGGGGTGCCCATGCTGGTTTCTGTCTTGCATCTAGCGGTGCTAAGATAGGCTCTACACCCATCATCAACAATATTAGAGAATTTATGGGTATTAGAAAATCATAGGCTATTATTTCATGAGTCAGATTGTGTATGAGTACTGTATATGGGCATCAGCATACACTGTTGTAATATGCAGTAGGAAAAGAAAGTCTCAAATTAATTATAACAGTGCCAGTTTCATGTTAAATTACCCCAGCAGTCTGATCCATTTTCTCTCTTATCCATAGTAAAGCCATGAAGCATGTCGATTAAAGTGCAAAAACTGGATGGTACTGTATAATACAGTAGTCATATGGTCATAACTTTTCTAGGCAATTTCACTATTTCTTGGTCTTTTACTCACAACTTTACTATTTTATTGAATAGTTTCAACATATACTGTCCGTGCTTTAGGGATACTCAGAAATTTCATTTTTTTACATTAGTGGGTTGTGCTTATTGGTGAGTAAATTCAAGATCTGATTGAACGATGCTTACATGCTGATTGAATGGTATGAATGTCTGTCCATACAACACTCTACTTCGTTTCTTTTCCAGAAACAAAGATTTACTTTAGTATAAGCAAAAAGAGAGAAACAGATGAGTTCTGACAAATATAAAAGTGACCTGTAATATAATGGGCCCCATCTAGTAACTATGAAGAAACAAGTAGTTTTAATTTGTGTACATTATTTTATTAAATTCAATCATTTTAATAATGTTACTGTATTTTATCATTATGTTTAAGTATATTTTTTTCACTGCTTTAGTTGTTGTGGGGCTACCATTTTGTTGTATTTTCAAGTTAGAAGAATTTGTTGCTACTGACACAGTCTTGTTACTTACAAGGTGATTCACAGAAGGCGGCACTTCATTATGTTGTCATGGAAATAGTTTTTAAAATACCAACACGCTGCCCCTGGCATCAAAAACTTCTCAGGGTGTAGTTAGGGAATCTTGTTCAAAGATTTACACTACTTACTGCTAGCAATCTTTTGATTTTTGTTTTCATTTTAATTTTCTGATTTTGACTGCTGACCATTTTGACTTTGATTTACAGTTAGATTGGATTAGATTAGTTAGATTAGTTAAACAAAAAAAGGTTGGTAAAGATCGCATTAGCGCAAACAAATGGAAATTATTACTCGGTGATATAACGGAACTGTGAAAAGAGATCGAATATATTGTTCAGATTTAAACTTTAAATCAGTGACTTTTAGTTTATATAATTTGTGTTGCAATCAGGAAAAAAAATGGTTTCTTCCCAATGAAGAGGCATATCTGTGAAAATTAAAAGATTTGTTGTTTGGTGAAAGTGAAATCCCGTGAGAGAAAATTTCAAGCATGAACACAGTTCAATCATTTCTCATTTGTGTGAATGCTAATGTCAGACACATTTCTTATAGAGAGAAAGAAACGATATTCACTCATGGGCAGTTATACGTTGCATTGTCACAAAGTAATTCTAAACACGGGATCAAAATTCAATGCAATATTGATAAAAAGGTAAAAGCGAAAAGAGATTGAATATATGGACATAGGTGATATGACAGAAGTGCGCCACGCGAGACCAGCAGCTGATCGAGCAAAGAGGAGGTAAAAAGAAAACTGTATTTGTTTCCCATTGTATCACCGTTTAAGAGGGGGTTTCGGAGGAGTGACCACGTCTCCTTGGGGTGCATTCAGCCCCCCTCTTCACAACGCGGGTGGCAGAGATGCGAAGTGGCTGGCGTGTAGCACAGGCTGGGGGGGGGAATGGTCAAGTGAAGCGAGCAGGGGCAAAGCCCCCTAGTAATCACAGATTATTAAAAATGATTTAATATGTTCCAAAGAATAAACAAATATTAACAAACGTTCCTGACACTTTCAAGGCATCCTGGCCGTTAGCTTCATTGTGCAGTTTGGAGCCGGAGTACACATGTGAGACCAACCGCTCCATACATTTTTTTTATCTATTGAAAATTATTACGAGAATGCATTTAAGTTCTTAAGACACAAAATCCTTGTAAATACGAACTGTTCCTGAGCAAGGTAGTGCTAAGGATAGCTTGTGCTTCAGATGGCTGGAATAATTAATAGCATATTAAAAACTATTTATAGAATGTTCGTAGCTGCATATAATCAAGTTTATTGTTATTAGCTGTGTCAATAGTACAATGAGATTCTTACTAGCATGTCTCCCACGCAAAACTATTATTAGAGGTCACTATCATTCTGAAGTTTGGTGATGAGGTAATAAAATTCCCTATCAAGTTAACTTCATGATAATGTGATGATCACAACACTGAGAAAAGTAGATTTTGGCATGGTGTCTGTATGTATGTCCATGGAAAATGTTCATGTCTAAAAAATACAAGTATATCATTTGGAAAATTTATGTAGAGCTTCTGGATGACTAAATCCTAGCATAGGTAGAACATTTTAGAACAAGTGGGTTCCAAGATATCTGCCCTAAATACCAAGATCAATATACAGTAATAGCTTCTGAAAAAATTACCTATCTTCTTCAAACAAGTTGAATTGTGTTTGCCGTGTCAAGGACTCCTGGTCTATTGTCATATCTGTCAAAAATAGTTTAGCTATTGTCCAAGGATAACTGCTAGCAAAATATTTAATTTAACTAGTGTTTCTGAAGTGTGTTTCACAGTCAAAGTGGATGTTGGATTTTAGGAGGCCCAGGCCCCTCATGGACCCCGTGATCATCAGAGGTGACTGTGTGCAGAGGATACAGACCTAGAAATACCTGGGAGTACAGCTGGATGACAAATTGGACTGGTCTGCCAATACTGATGCTTTGTGTAAGAAAGGTCAGAGCCGACTATACTTCCTTAGAAGGTTGGCATCCTTCAACATCTGCAATTAGATGCTGCAGATGTTCTACCAGACGGTTGTAGCGAGTGCCCTCTTCTACGCGGTGGTGTGCTGGGGAGGCAGCATAAAAAAGAAGGATGTCTCATGCCTGGACAAACTTGTTAAGAAGGCAGGCTCTATTGTAGGAGTAATGTTGGACAGTTTAACATCTGTAGCAGAGCGATGGGCATTAAGCAAACTCCTGTCAATCATGAATAATCCACTGCATCCACTGAACAGTGTCATCTCCAGACAGAGGAGTAGCTTCAGTGACAGACTGCTGTCAGTGTCCTGCTCCACTGACAGACTGAGGAGATCGTTCCTCCCTCACACTATGCGACTCTTCAATTCCACCCGGGGGATTAAATGCTAACATTATTCAAAGTTATTGTCTGTTTTTACATGCATTTTTATTACTCTTTAATTTAATAATTGTTTTTTTGTATCAGTATACTGCTGCTGGATTATGTGAATTTCCCCTTGGGATTAATAAAGTATCTATTTATCTATCTATGGCACCAAGCCTGTTGATTTACAAAAATTTTGCATGAGTTTTTTTTGAGATACATCATTTATTTAAATATTGTGAGGGTAGCCATCCAGGAACCTTACCTGGCCGGGACGCCCACACCCAGCCTCCCTGGGTTGAAGCATCACCACGGATTCCCACAGGGCATCTTGGGAAGTGCAGTTTCTTGCCTCAGCCCTGTTGGGTTCCATGGGTGCCACCAGGGGACACTGAACGAGCCGTACATTGTTGGGCTCCAACCTCACAAGGATGTGCTTACGAGTCACAGCTGTTGACACTGGAAGTGCTTCGGGGTATTACATAAAAGGAGCCGCCCACTTCAGTTGGAGAACCAGTGTCTGGAGTAGGTGGACAAAGCTTGGAGGAGACAGAGACCAGACGAAACAGAACATTGATGTGTGCTAAATTGGAGTGTGGTTGTGGTGTGGGAAACTATTTTGTAAGAGTTTCGCACACAGTAAAATACTTTTGTTTATTGCGATTTGTGTCCGAGTCTGTGTGTCGGGTGTTTGGGGAGCTACCCCGCCCTGCGGTGACCATAATATGCATGTATACATATTGAGGCATGTGAACGTGTGCATGCATGTACATGCATACATTCAAAGAAACATATAAGTGGAGATAGCTGACAGCTTGTATGCCACACCAGAGAATATGTTGGATTATGAAGAGAAACAAATGAACACCCAAACACGTATCACATACAGAGAGACACTAAACCACCCTCTACCAGTATGTTTGCCTGTGTAGCTTGCTTACTTCATTTGACCCAATCTAGTTAGTTTCATATTAAATATTTTCAATGTTGCTCACTTCATTCAATCTCATTTTAATTTCAGTCAACATGTACTGTATTTGTGTATATTCAAAACATCATAAAAGTTAATGTACTTGATTCTATATGATTGTATTGTTGTATTGGTTTGAGTGATTTAATGAGGTAACACTAAAATGTAATTTACATTGAGATACTGTAGGAAACATTAATTACTGATTTTGTTCTTATAGTTTGTGCAGAGATTGCTTTTGGTCCCTCACTTTCCTACTCATCCACTGTCAAGTATTCCTACTACATTTAAAAAACAGTGATTAGTTTTGCTGATTCATGGACCCAACACTCTGGGTTTGAATCTAGGCCTAATCTGCATGATGATTCTACTGGGTACTCTGATATTCCTCCTATATGCTAAAGACTTGTGTGAGGTTTATTGGGAATTATAAACATGCTTGAGTGAGTGTGGTTGAGTGTGTGAGTGGGCCTTGCAATGGCCTGGCACCTTATCCAGGGTTACTTTATACCTTACATTACCAGGTTAGGCTCCAGGCTCTGACAACAGAGCTGGTACTGCAATTAAGTGGGTGGCATGGTGGTGCAATGGTAGTGCTGCTGCATCACAATGAGGGAATGTCCCAGGTCAACTCATTATGGAGTATGCATATGTCCTCCATGTCTGCCTAGATTTCTTTCCCACAGCCAAAACACATGCAGGTAAGGTGGATAGGCGATGCTAAATTGGCCTGTGTCTGTCTGTCTTGCAAAGTACTGATGCCCTGTCCAGGGATTGTTTCTGCCTTGTGCCCACAGTACTTGCTGAAAAGAACCTCATCTTCCCTGAAACCCTTCCCTGGATAAGCGGGTTAGGAAATGAATGCATGATTTTAGAATGTTATGTTCATGAAAAACATGAGATATCACCGGAGTTGAACGCTGTAGAAAATACAGTAAAACAGAAATGTGTTGGTAGGATTACAGCCAACAATCACTCATCACATTATCTAACTTAAGCATATTTGAGCAATTGGTTTTGCAAAGAAGACAAAGAATGGAATATAAAAATGTGGTGAAATGTGATATGGTCCAGTGAATCATCCTTCCTTGGCTTCCTGGAAGAATTGCCCATACATTTGAGATGCTGAAAAGAAGAACGCTACAGCCCTGATGCCTTGTTCCATTTTTTGAACAGCTCTAGCAGTCTTTTCATCCTGGCAGTAGTATGACAATGATGCTAGAAGTATCCAGTACCCTCTGTAAACACTGGACCACACCACTTGCAAGAAAATAAGGGATATACAAATATTATTATTATTAATAATAATAATATTAATACATTTCATTTATATAGCACCTTTTCTGCAGTGTCACCTAGAAATGTGCAGTCCACACTTGTTTAAACATCAGAGTTAACTGACTGTATTATGGAAAAGAATGTTTCAATATTCTTTATAATGAATTCCAATTCCACTGAGAGAGTGTATCCTAGTGCATACTGGTTGTATTTGGTGACCTAATGTGCTTTTAAGAGAATGCAATACAACATACAGAATAACATACTATAGTGTACAGAATACATTTTAATTTTGCCACAACATTAGTGAATAATTAACAAAATTATTATAAGATGTTTCCCTTGATGTTTTATCACTCAGTTTTCTTAATGTAAATTCAATTTATTTAATAATGTTTCCTTTGCAATCCTCCTTTAACCAACACTCTGTTTTATTAGATTATTCATCACAACATGAATTTATTTCAGCCTAATTAAACATTTTCGATTGAATGTTTACAAAAAGAGAAAAAAGTTCAAACCTTTTGATGAACACATCCAGGGCCTTCCCTGCTGAAGCTCGCACTGCCAGGCTATTCTATTCACTTTCAGTTGCTTTATGCCCACAGTTAGATGACGAAGGTGTCTCTGCAGTGATTTTCCCAACATTTTATCTTCACCACAGCAGACTGTATTTTTACAGATCTTACAGTTGTGCTTGAAAGTTTGTGAACCCTTTACAATTTTTTATATTTCTGCATAAATATGACCTAAAACATCATCAGATTTTCATTCAAGTCCTAAAAGTAGATAAAGAGAAACCAGTTCAACAAATGAGACAAAAATATTATTCTTGGTCATTTATTTATTAAGGAAAATGATCAAATATTACATATTTGTGATAAATGGCCAAGTATAATATTTTTGTCTCATTTGTTTAACTGGTTTCTCTTTACCTACTTTTAGGACTTGAGTGAAAATCTGATGATGTTTTAGATCATATTTATGCAGAAATATAGAAAATTCCAAAGGGTTCACAAACTTTCAAGCACAACTGTATATTTTCATTTTAGTGTTAAATAGTTTTGCAAAAAGATACAGACTATTCTTGTAACATCACCCATTCTTTATAGAATTGCCTTTTGGTTACATTTGGAAAAAGCATGGGAACTGAGGTGCTTCTATAACAATGGGCCTTGGTGTTGCCTGGTCCTGGAAATTTTTACAGCCTAATGACAGCTGAAATCCCACCTAGTGGTGCTGTGGACCAGCCGGAATGAATGATGCTTGGAGTACTGATGTTGTTGGCGTCCTCTTACCTTTGAGTTTTGCCATTATTGAAGTCTGGTGGAGGGATGTCCCCCTTGGAGTTTGGCTGCAGTAGGGGGAGGGGTTGGGGGTGTGGTTTATATGTTTGAGGGTTTGGGTGGATGCATGTATCCATTGAAAATAGCACAAAAAATCCATGTACAACACTTTCAAAAATAGCCCAAGTGGTGTGAAAAACTGCACATCTGCCAACCATAACTGTGCCTCTCCATCCTCTGTCACTGGTGGAAGGTCAGACCTCAGGAAGTGGGAGTGCAAGAGAGAGTTGGATAACAAGAAGGGTTAATATGGTAGCAGAACAAATACTCTAATATGGTCATTAGATTGATTATTATTTAAGTTGATATGACGCTGGGAATATTGCATCGCAAAGGAAAGTGATGTCCTTTGTTTTTGAAATTCTTAATAGAGTTGAAAAAAAGTGCGGAAACTTTTTGAACATCCCTTGTAAATCATTTTCTTTGACTTTTGAACAAGAACTTTAAGTTTGTTTGTTTTGGATCTTGATATTGTTTAAATTAAATTCAATAATTAAGAGTTTCTGTCTCCCATGTAGTGTATAATTCTTGATTGAATATGGTTTTAGAGATCTTAAGAAAATATTTTGCTTAAGCGCTTAGTCTCCCAGTAGGTCTTTGCTTTATTTTTTACCAAAGTTTGGACACTACTTGATCTTCATTGTCATCTTCTACAGGGTTGTCCCGATCTAATTATGCAGATCCAGATCATCTGGATGACTTAGTATGGTATGTCTATTTAGTATTTTGCTTTTTGTATTTGTTTACTTTATATTTTTAAAATTAGCCTTACAGTAAGAGCCCCCTTCTTCCTAAAGTTAGTCAAGTGTCAATGCTTCAGGTCCCATTTCCAACATGGTATAGGATCATTCAGTCTAGCTGTATGGTACCTGCGGAGTTTTTCTCATTTCTGTTCCAGTCTTTTTTTCTCCCAAACCTTATTGCAGAATAAGACTCCTGTAACATTTCATCAGTGACATCTCATCATTTTTTACAGCCGTACTCGCAGTATGCAGTTGTCAGTGACCAGGTTTATTGCTGGCACCCCAGAGTGACTAAGAATCACTTCTAATCACCCTGTCAGGCCACCATCTGTACATCTGAACTGCTCTGTGCTTACTATTGAAATGCTAAAAGTAAGAGTTGTGCCTCCCTGGGTTGCTGAGGTCATGTTTAGTTAAACTTAACATGAATTGCAGAAGCTGACCTTCTGCATGCTTGACCCTATCAGCAAGTTTACTTTCAAAAGAGCTTTCTTCCTTTTCTAAATTGTTAAAATGGGAAATCTGTTTAATTAAAATGATTGTAGATTGTTAAAACAAGATAACCTGTTTGGAAGTACAGTAAACAGCCCTTATTCTTTTCATTTCTTTTCAATACTGGAGGGAAGTAGCCAATTTAGCTAGTGATGAACTGTTGCTTACTGTAAGAAACAAGTCAAATAACCCATCTGTTTTCATTTTGGCGTAGTTTGGCCATTAAATCATAGAATGCTTTCTATCAGAGCGCTTTATGTTAAAACTACATAAGTCTGCATTATCCCTTTGTTGTCATCACTGAATTTGAAGTTTGCATGCAATCCTCCCCTCCAGGTAAAAGCTGGGATGTGTGTGCAAGGCAGGAATGTGCGATCTCTAACTTCAAATAGTAAGACTTCCCCTTTGTATGATGCCAAAGTTCTGGTGCTAAAGACAAGTGCTAAAAGTGAAGATTGACGCTAAGTAAATGATAAAATTCAATTTGTAAGTCTATCAGATCCAGACAGTTAACAGACTTGTAGTTTTTATAACTTCAGATATTTTTTAGTGATGACCATTCTGGCCTATTTTTTTACTTCATCTAATATATGACCCACCCTGTAGATGGATGACAGCTATTAGACATGATACATTTAATCTCTAAATGAATTGGCCAAAATCAAGTGGGCTGGCACGTTAAAGTTGACTCTGCGGGAGTGACTAATGGAAGGAATGCTTAAAAAATAGATGGAGCTGCACCAAGTCAGAAGACAGCAATCGGCATCTGTTACAAGACTGGAAAGAACACAAAGTGAGTCTTACAAGGTAAATTAATAGGGAAAGGCAGCTTCTTTATTGTTCTGAGGTGTGCTCCATAACACTGATAATGGAGTGAAAGGCAGGATGGCAAAAACAAAGTCAAAGTAATAATTGAACTTCCAGTATGTTTCAAAAATAGTTGTGGTGCAGATATTGCAAAAGCAAAGGAGAGGAATGAAAACAAAAGTCCAGTCTTCCATTTTACGATGTTCAGTTAATAAGTTCTAGGATTGGCCTCGGTGTGGTGCTGGTGTGGCTGCAAGCCTTTTAGCACATGCATTGCTACATGTAATGGTTATGACATCTTTAATGCCAAGTATTTGGTTGTTCATATATGCTTAGAAGTTGTTTAGTGAAAGTTAATGAAAGATATTTTTTAATGCATTAGCTAAGCAAAAAAAGGTCTGTGGTAGAACCCCAAATGTAGTCATCATCTCCCGAATCTACAACTGAAAACTACAGATGCTGAAGCAGGCACATAATCAGTAAATGTTTACCCAATATGGCCAAACATTGCACATTGTTAAGATCTTGATTGAAAACTGCATGGGAACATTTGTGACAAATGCTGTATGTCATTGCCGTCAACAGTCTTTTTTGCATAATTCATTGGGATTTTCTTTTCAGATCATATCATTAGTTGACAACAACATCATCTCTCATCTTTAAGACATTGTCTTCCTTCTCTGAACTGCTGGAGCCAGACAAACACAACACTGGGGCTGAGTACTTGGTTGGCATCAGTTTACTGTGACATCTTTAAAATTTCATTTGAAGAGTTACTGAGAACCTGACAAGATTTGATGTTGGATTTTTTTCATTTGTAGTTGTACTACTCACACCATTCTTTTAAGTACAAATTTTTGAGCATTTGTCGAAGACCAAACTCTTTGTCATATAGGTAGAGCTGTTCTACCATTACATGTAACACGCACATTCACTGATTGCCTGCAGCTATAACGAATGTTTGTTGTGGCTTCACTAGAATATATGGATTTTATTTAATGTTTATGCCAGATTATTTCATAATTCTATTGCAAGTCTGATGATACCATTTTGTGGCTCTCTTGGCCACAGCTTTGCTGTTTATAGTTGCTATGCCCATGGCTGGACATATGACATGCAGTTCACATGATTTGCCATGTCATCACAGTTTTCCTGGTGCCATGCAATAGCTTGTTGTCATTGTGGTGGACGTGTTCTAATAAACAATTGTTAGAGTTAGTGAGGACTAAGGAATTCAAGTTTGTGTCATTGTATTATAATAGCTGTGACCTGCAAAAGCTTAGGAGAGCTTAATTCTTATCCAATGATGCAAAAATAACATTTACAGTGCATCCAGAAAGTATTCACAGCACATCACTTTTTCCACATTTTGTTATGTTACAGCCTTATTCCAAAGTGGATTAAATTCATTTTTTTCCTCAGAATTCTACACACAACACCCCATAATGACAACTTGAAAAAAGTTTACTTGAGGTTTTTGCAAATTTATTCAAAATAAAAAAACTGAGAAATCACATGTACATAAGTATTCACACCCTTTGCTCAATACTTTGTCGATGCACCTTTTGACAGTAATTACAGCCTCAAGTCTTTTTGAATATGATGCCACAAGCTTGGCACACCTATCCTTGGCCAGTTTCGCCCATTCCTCTTTGCAGCACCTCTCAAGCTCCATCAGGTTGGATGGGAAGCGTCGGTGCACAGCCATTTTAAGATCTCTCCAGAGATGTTCAATCGGATTCAAGTTTGGGCTCTGGCTGGGCCACTCAAGGACATTCACAGAGTTGTCATGAAGCCACTCCTTTGATATCTTGGCTGTGTGCTTAGGGTCGTCGTCCTGCTGAAAGATGAACCATCGCCCCAGTCTGAGGCCAAGAGCACTCTGGAGCAGGTTTTCATCCAGGATGTCTCTGTACATTGCTGCAGTCATCTTTCCCTTTATCCTGACTAGTCTCCCAGTTCCTGCCGCTGAAAAACATCCCAACAGCATGATGCTGCCACCACCATGCTTCACTGTAGGGATGGTATTGGCCTGGTGATGAGCGGTGCCTGGTTTCCTCCAAATGTGACGCCTGGCATTCATACCAAAGAGTTCAATCTTTGTCTCGTCAGACCAGAGAATTTTGTTTCTCATGGTCTGAGAGTCCTTCAGTTGCCTTTTGGCAAACTCCAGGCGGGCTGCCATGTGCCTTTTACTAAGGAGTGGCTTCCGTCTGGCCACTCTACCATACAGGCCTGATTGGTGGATTGCTGAAGAGATAGTTGTCCTTCTGGAAGGTTCTCCTCTCTCCACAGAGGACCTCTGGAGCTCTGACAGAGTGACCATCAGGTTCTTGGTCACCTCCCTGACTAAGGCCCTTCTCCCCTGATCGCTCAGTTTAGATGGCCGGCCAGCTCTAGGAAGAGTCCTGGTGGTTTCAAATTTCTTCCACTTACGGATGATGGAGGCCACTGTGTTCATTGGGACTTCAAAGCAGCAGAAATTTTTCTGTAACCTTCCCCAGATTGTGACTCGAGACAATCCTGTCTCGGAGGTCTACAGACAATTCCTTTGACTTCATGCTTGGTTTGTGCTCTGACATGAACTGTCAACTGTGGGACCTTATATAGACAGGTGTGTGCCTTTCCAAATCATGTCCAATCAACTGAATTTACCACAGGTGGACTCCAATTAAGCTGCAGAAACACATCAAGGATGATCAGGGGAAACAGGATGCACCTGAGCTCAATTTTGAACTTCATGGCAAAGGCTGTGAATACTTCTGTACATGTGCTTTCTCAATTTTTTATTTTTTATTAATTTGCAAAAACGTCAAGTAAACTTTTTTCACATTTTCATTATGGGGTGTTGTGTGTAGAATTCTGAGGAAAAAGATTAATTTAATCCATTTTGGAATAAGGCTGTAACATAACAAAATGTGAAAAAGGGATGCGCTGTGTATCTATAGCACATTTTCAAACAAACAATGTAGTTCAAAGTTCTTTACAAGACAGACAGAAAAGAAAACAAATAAAATTAGCTGAGAATACTAATGGATACTTAACAAAAGAAAAAATATGAATACAAGCTTACATAACAGAAATGTATAATAAGTAGAAGAAGCAGTGTCTTTATATACAATATCATATTGTAAGTCTCCACAGATGAGTATGATGATGAGGTCAGATAAAACAAAACAAAAACTGCAGTATAGCTGGCAAGAAAAACAAAATCTGCAGGGATTCTAAGACTAAAAGAGCCCCCAGCCCCCACCTGGTATTCTAGCTTACATAAACGTTGTCACAAAAAGACTCAGGAAACATCAAAGGTTTGGGGCAGCCACCCATGTAATATACCTGGCTGCAAAATGGGTAATTTTTGTTGAGTTGTGTATGGTACAAAGTCCAAAACAGAACTGACTTAGGTTGAGTAAAATGGTGGTAAAGTGACGTCATCTGGACCAGAACCAGAAGTGATGTCGCTGAGACCAGAAATGACGTTATCTGGAGCCCCAGAACTGAAAGTGTCATCTTCTGGACCTGAAGTGATATCATCATTCCAGTTCCGGAAATGACGTCATCAAAATTTTTGGCACCTAGTGGGATTTCCCAAGGATAGTCTGCAGAGGACAGAGAGAGAGTTAGTGCAGCTCGCCACCCCTGGTCTGGTGTGGTACTACTATTATTTAAGCCCTCTAGCTGCATGTGCATGTGTGACGCCACCCCTGGTCTGTTAATAGTGCAGCTCACATAGTAACTAGGAACCTTCCATGGTTAAGATTTAAGCCCTCTAGCTGCCACCCATGTGCACATGTGTGACATTGTGCTTAAATGTAACCAGCAATGTGCAAAAAGGTGTTCTGAGACCAGGTCAACCTGTTATTAATTAATGTGGACCCCTAAATATAACAGCAGTCTGACTTGAGAAACAGTTCTGCTTTTCTAAAATTATAAATGATGATGTGGGAAATCCCAGAGTGTTATTTTCAAATATTGGTTGTCTTGTAAACCCAATCAAAGTGATGGCTCCTGAAGCATTTGTATTTTGTTTTGCAGCATCGCTTGCTTCAGTTTCTGCAATTGGTTTGATGTTGGAGGCAACAGCTCTTGCCTTCAGATCTTACTGTGTTTCTAAGTTTTTAATTTTATAGTGATGGCTTGCCTTCAGGTCATAATAAAGAACATTTTTAGTCAGGATTTTTATGGCAGAACACCTTCCTAGTGAAGGGAGTTTTCATGGTGGCTTGTGTTCAGAATAAAGTACATTTTTGAGTTTTATGTTTTATTTGGACTGCAAACACTGTTTTGCTTTTGGATTGTTGATAATGTAGTTTTGGATTTTTAAAATTGATTTACTCAATTTTACGTTTATTTGCACCTTGGTTTCAGGGGTACACATATCTCCTGGTTTGTCTCTAGTTTTGAGGCAACAGAAAGGTAGGCAACTCCAGCCAAGCCACTTTGACTATAAAGACAATGGGTGTTTTTTTTTATTGCGCATTGTTACATGCATATTTTTTTTTAAGGAAGATATTAATTTTGAGACATTACTAGTGATAATTTAAGGTGGTTCATTGATCAGTATCTTCAATATACAGATTGAGTATTAATAGCAACATATTTGTCTGTCTTCTCATCTCATGTACGATATTGTGTGACTGCACCATCCTTCAGCTATACAACTATACACAAAAAAGGCAGGAGGATATTCTTAGCCGAATCATTACTTTTATTGTTGTAGCATAAAAAAATCAATTTGCCTCATACTGCAAAAGCAATAACTAGTTAACAGGAGGAACACCAATAAAATTAAATTAAAACAGGTCCCATATTTTGAATGTTCCAACCCTTACAACTGTTTGGTCCTGGGGTTTCATTGTGTCCTTGGAGAGTAATGTAGCAGCTAAATTCAACGAGCAAATTGTTGTAAGCCAAAGTTATTCTTAAATGCATCATTAGCATCAAGTCTGATGTGAATCGCTTCAGGGATCAGAGCTGAGCTGTAATTTGGTCTGCATTACACCTCAGCATGGAAGGGCAGATTTGACTTTAGAATATATTCAGCAAAAATTGTTTGTAAGAAAGTGCAATAAGATTCTACTTTTTATGCTGACTAAAAATAAATTTGATCTGAAAATATTTTTTTTTTGTCGTGGGTTATTTCCTCTAGAATATCCAGTACTAACCCAGAGGGCCCATCAAATAAAAAAATCATATAATTACTATTAATATAAAAGCATAATTAGACTTGTTCTTCTAAAACCTTCAGTGCTTGATCAATAAAATAAATAAAGATTAAAGAACAGAAGGAAAAGTGGTTAAAATGGAAATGAAGTGTCTATGTGTACTTTAATTTGTGTTATAGTTGATGCTCTTGTGATTTATCATGGTCTTGAATTACCTTGAGGTCTACCTTACTTTCTGTAATGTATTCTCCCATGCTTTATAAATAGCCTTGTGAAAGATGCTATATAAATTAAAATTTCATTGATTTTCCTACTTTTGTCGATAAAACCATTGTTTTAGTGAAGCGCAGGCTTCCCTTGAAAACAAACCTGTCAATACTGTTTATAGCGGCATAACCAGTTAATGGCCTGTGGGATACCCAACCCCCAAAAAATATTTTCCCTCCTCTATCCGTAGTGCTCTATTTTTCAAAAAAAAAAAAAATAATAATCACACTTTTTGTTAGGCTCAGGTACTGCCTTTGGTCACCCACAGATTCATATCCAGATGCCATAATAAATACTGGAATCAGAAACTGACAAGTATGCATGAAATTCATACAGGCATGCCTGTCAGGTAAATTGTTCTTACAGCTGAATAAAAGTCAAGTGCTTGCCATTTATTAACCCCAGTAGGATGCAAGGACTAGGTGTAGTTTAAACTACAAGCCTGCTTTCCTAAGTAATGGAATACCATCTGTAGTCTACATTTGTCTAGATTTTATAAACTTACTCAATAGCAAAAGAGTGCACATAAAATGCAGGTCACTTGTTGTCCATAAGAATATGATTAACATACAGATTTGCAATAAGAATAACTAGTCTCAAAACACTTTATAGCTTAAAAATGCAAGAAGTGCATTACTAACAGCCACCAGGATGAGATATTGCTAAAGGACTGAGTATTGAAAGGAGTGCTACTGAACAAGCACAACTACTGCATAAAACTACATGATAACAATGACATGAAGGAGTTATATAGAACAAGGGCAGCTATCGTATGAACTACTAACTTGGTTTCAAAGTAAAAGAACAGGCCGAACTGAATAATTCTGAGTAGAGCTTTCAGTGCTGGCAGGCTGCATTAGTATCACCTAATAGGGTGGTGACAATATAATCACTTTGAATAGCAGGAACTGCAGAAACCTTTAGGTGAAAGAACAGCAACAAAAATTCAGTAATGATTGTGTTTGTTTGCTTCTTTGGTGCCATAGCCCTGACTACAGTTTTAACTGAAATGCTTTATGTTTGGTCCCTATTAATCATAATTTATTATTTTTGCCCATATTACAGCCTAACAAAATGCTTAATATTGTTCACCACATATCAATAGACTAACAAGCTTTACATTTCATATTTTGCTTTTAATGTTTTCCCACGATCTTGCAATATTGATTCATTGTCTCTTTGGCTCAGTGAATTTGCTGCTTCAGTGATGAATTATCGATTAGAGTTAGCAACAGGTTTTTGAATATTATCTGCTTAATTTAACAAGGGCTTTCCTATATCCCTATTCGATCACAAAGTCTAATAGTAAATGATTAAATATGCCTGGGCTCTCAAAGGACCGTACCAGCTCGATTGTGGAGCTTTTCCTGCTGACACTATCATTTTTTGTTTTCTTTTTTGCCCTCACACTCCAGACAGAGAAACTTTCATAGCTGTCATCACGTGAGACCAGTACACTGCAGCCTTCAAAAATATACTCCATATTTTTACATAATTCACTAGGCACCCAAGGTCAGTAAGTAGGATTTGGGAAAGATATGAGCTGGCTGAGCAGTTCTCCTAATTGCATACTGTAGAATCCCAATGGGCCAGAATCCATCATAACAAAATTCTAACTATTTGGAAAAAATATATACTGAAGGAATTATAACAATCACTGATTTATAAAAGCAGAAAGCATTTGATAAGATGCCACATTAGATGGGTGTAAAATTGGCTCAGACACAAGAAGCAGAGGGTTATGGTGTGAGAATCCTTAACACAATTGGCCGACTTTAAGAGTAGTGCTCCACAGGGGTCGGTGCTAGGGCTGCTGCTATTTTCAATATATATTAATGATTCGGATAGGAATGCAAGTAACAAGCTGGTTAAGTTTGCAGAAGATACCAAGCTAGGTGCATTGCCGGATAATCTAGAATCCGGTGAATCATTAAGGAGGGGCTTGGATAGCATACAGGTTTGAGCCAATTTGTAGCAGATGAAATTTAACGAAAAAATGTAAAGTATTACACATAGGAAGGAGAAATGTTAGGTTTGAATCCTTAACGGGAGGTATGAAAAGTGAATGTACTCCTTAAGAGAAGAATTTAGAAGTCATAGTCGACTTGTCATTATTAACTACCAGGCAGTGTTCAGAAGCCATAAGAAGGCTAACAGAATGTTAGGTTATATAACACGATGTGTGGAGTACAAGACTAAGGAGGTTATGCTGAAGCTTTATAATGCACTGGTGAGGCCTCATCTGGAGTACTGTGTGCAGTTTTGGTCTCCAGGCTACAAAAAGCACATAGAAGTGCTAGAAAACGTCCAGAGACTACCAATACTACTAGAGATTCCATGGCTACAGGAAAGATTAAAAGAGCTGAGGCTTTTCAGTTTAAGCAAAAGGAGATTAAGAGGAGACATGACTAAAGTGTTTAAAGTTATGGAGACACAACAGACTTGTTGAGGGTAAATTTCGCACAAATATTAGAAAATTTTTCTTTACACAAAGAACGATAGACACTTGGAATAAGCTACCAAGTAGTGTGGTAGACAGTAAGACTTTAGGGACTTTCAAAACTCGACTTGATGTTATTGTAGAAAAGTTAAGTGGAAAGGACTGGTGAGCTTTGTTGGGCTCAATGGCCTCTTCTTGTCCAGATTGTTCTAATGAGTGGTTTTTACAACACATTTATCAGTGGGAGCCAAGTTTCTATTAACTTTGTCACTATAAAGAAGAATTGCAGGAATAAAGACACTACAACAAGTCCATGTAGGCTAAGCAGTAATCACCCACTGCACTTGATAAGAGTGAATCTGGTGATGCACAGTAGCACGTGATAAATGACAGACAGGAAGATGAATCATGTACTCTTGGAAATGACTCCCTCACTGGCTTCTCTCCTCCAATACACCAATGCAAATCAGTCACTCAGCTAGAGTATTCAGTTGGCAGCCGCTGACAGCATTGTCCATGTGTACACCTTACTTTTGTTCTTTACTGGCTGTACCATTTAGTTTTTTGTGGATTGCGTTAACAATCTACTACTCTCCCTACTCTCTCTTCTGTTTCTTTTTCCGGTTTCTTTGTGGTGGCAGCCTGCGCCACCACCACCTACTCAAAGCATCATGATGCACCAACATTGATGGACTGAAAGCCAGAAGTCTACGTGACCATCATCATCAGGTCCTTCCATAAAAACCCTAAATACAAAGAGGACTGTTTGACTTATGTTAGGTAGATTGCCCAGAAGGGGACTGGGCGGTCTCTTGGTCTGGAACCCCTACAGATTTTATTTTTTTCTCCAGCCTTTGGAGTTTTTTTTGTTTTTTCTGTCCACCCTGGCCATCGGACCTTACTCTTATTCTATGTTAATTAATGTTGACTTATGTTTATTTTTTATTGTGTCTTCTATTTTTCTATTCATTTTGTAAAGCACTTTGAGCTACACTTTTTTGTATGAATATGTGCTATATAAATAAATGTTGATTGATTGATTGATTGAACAGAAGATGGCAACAAAAAGAGAGTGTTACCGTGTCAAAGGATCAAAAACTGACTGTGTTTTAATGCTTTGTTAAGAGGGAAAGTTAAAAACAGATCACTTTCAAATTAACGGTGTCAAAACAAGCAACTTCCGAATAGGAAAGCAATTGAAAACTACAAATAAAACAAAAAAATTGCCAATAATAAATCCTGGCTGTTATGAACTTTCACTAATCTGCACCAAGTAAAGTCCTGTCAAGTCCAGAGTAAATTTACTGTAAATTTAAAATTAATGAATAATTTGTTTTAATGAAATAATTCCATTATCTTCTTAGTGTTTTTTGTCCCCTTTAAGTCTCACGACTTTAAGCTTTGCTGTTGGGGACTTTATAATGGTTTTTTATATTTAATAGCTCTTGTACTGTTGCTCCTGTTTCGTTATGGCATTGTTAACTCTTAATAAATTATAATTAAGCTCAATGCAATTTTTTTTTTATTTGTACATTGGGCTAGGTGGACTACTATTATAGACCTTGGGACGACTCACACTCGTGGGACAGCGGCAACTGGAGAAGCTGTACTTAGGTTGACTGCTCATGGGAGTAGTCAAAAATAAATGGCAGAAGGCCACTGATCTCTTTCATAACTGGTATGGGACAACTGACAGTCCTGTTTTAGAGAAATTTGTTCCTCTAGGAAATGATAAAGCTGTCTGTAGAAAACCAGGCTTTAAGGACTATTGCTGCCTTACAGGTTCAGAGACAGCAAAGGCTTGTACACAGAGTTTTCTAACTTAATATCCTAATAAATAATAATAAAATAACTTAATAAAATGGAACTTCTTGACCGAGTTTACTGCCAGCAAACTGAACAGTGAGAAAATAGGTGAACACACTGAACTCGGAAATGAACTGAAGTCCTGCGACAGAAAAGAGTCAAAACCGAGAGTCAGTCCTATCGAAAAGCTAAAACCAGAATGAAAAACAAGGATTGTTTTCAAAGGGAAAATTAAGAACCCAAGACCAAGAATGCTAGAAAATCACACATGAAGAGTTTTAGGTCTTTGTTAACCAAATCACAGATGGATAGAGATGCATCATACCAATATTTAAACGGTTGCAGCGATGACATCAGATATCACAACACACATGACACATACCTCAGCATCTCAAAAAAGTGTCAAAAATAAAAAGTTACGCTACCTCTTAGACCGCACTAAACAATAAGAAATTTGGCTGGATCCATTCTAGAACCAATGTTTCTATGTCCAAACCCTGGGCAGTACTTAGTAATCTTGCAAAACAAATTTATTGAGGTAGAAGCTCATGACACCAAGGAAGTTACTCTGAGTCTTCAATAACAACAACCCCGGTAAGAGATTTAAAGGGGAAATGGGGCAAATGGTAAATGTCAAGAAGAAGCCATTGCTGTATGTAAGAGTCAGAGGAGATCAAGAAAATATGGTTTCATTGCTTTGGTGGATGGCATGTTGGCAAATCCCACATCTGATAGATTGAGGTTTAGGCTTAAATAAGTAGCATCATAGAGACAAAAGAGGCTTGCATTGACATCTGGTTATGTGTACTTTGTTTTCCATGTCTAATTTATAAAGCTCAAAATCTTTCAGTGTGTGTGTGTGTGTATTATGTCTGGTATACAAATCCAAAGCATTGGACCCATTTCCTCCAAAATTTGCACACCTCCCTCATTTGATCAGAGCAGACTGCATCCCAAACCAAATTTTGACCCAATATATCAATATTTCAGGGTGAAAACTGTATCAGTGCTAACATTCATTAATTGTGTTGCACTGGTGGAGATTTTATGCAAGTAAAGAGCACTGCAGAAATTATTAACATGCCACATGAACAGCACCCCTGAATAAGAACGAGTAAAGACAGGGCCATGCCCAGAATGGGAAAAAAGAGATGGCATTACATTTGTCATGGAAAGCAAGGTGTCAAATAGAAGGAGAATGGTTGGTAAAGCTCATGGAATACAAACTTGGCAAGAGTGCTTTAAAGCTCGAGTACGGCTGCCAGAAGCTGTTGCTGTTAGCTTTGGTGTTGTTTTTCTAGAAGTAAAAATGAGGGTATAGAGAAGTGGAAGAAAAAATGGTGTCCTCAAATCCAGCACAAGCAGGGACAAACTGCATCTGTTCAAACTTAACAGGTCTACCATGGAGCTAATCCATTGAAATATACAGTACATTTGCTTCCACTGAGTTTGAAAAGGGACCTCCATGGTTGCCAACCTTAAATTTTGCTTTTCCCTGACAACACTTCTCGAACTTTGTCATTTTTTACTGACAGTCATAAAGCAACAGAGAGAAAATGTTTTACACTCGCACTACACTTTGTCCTCTAGCTTTAATAATACTGCCATACTTCACACTACCAGCATAAATCCATACATTCCTCACACCACCATTAGCAATCGAAAAAGCTTTTTTGCACTGCCAACAATATGTATCGTTACTGTTTTCCTTACCAGTTTGTACCCATTGCATAAACACTTGCTCCTTAGCCAAAGCATTTTGCAGAAAGCACTTCTAGACTTTCTGTGGTCAACTGTCTTCGCCTTTCTTCATCGTGTTTCACAGTGCTCTCCTAAACCGATTTGTTATAATGTAAGCAGTAACAAAAACACTTATTGGCTGTGTGTGGGTTGTTCTGATATTTAATTGACAGGCACATACAAGAGAAATGATCGACTGTGTCCATGCATTAAAAGGAGATTGATTTGTGGAGAATTTTTTTATGGACAGTCAAATTGTAAGAATTGCAAGCAGGCTTCAACTTTACATATCTTTGCCGACTGTCAGTACATTTTGGATGGCTGGCAAACTTACCTTTGTCCCCTGCCTCTGAAGTGGTTCACATTTACATGCCCGTCTGCTTTCTTTGAATTGGGATGCTGCCCCACACTCCTGCTCTCCAAAATTCTCTACATATACATTCACATCTGTGGACTTGAAAGAGGAACCACCTATAACTGACAAAAAACACCAAAAGAAATACATGAGTGAACGATGAAAACATATAAAAATATCATTCTCAACTAATAATAATATTAATCTCTACTCAAATTTCACATTATCCCTACTGAGATCCAATTTCATTTGAGAAGAATACAGTTTCTTGCACATTTGTGTTTGCAATGACCGTCAAAAGCCAAGTCACTAAGAAAAGCAGGAACTGATCTAATGCAGGAATGTTTTAATCATGCACAAATGTATATAATGTGTTTAAGAGTAAGCAATTTCAGTGAGGTAGAAAGGTTATTAATTAACTGATGTACAATGATTTGCAAGCATTGGTTTAATTTCTTTTTACAATTTGACTGCAGGCAGGTGATTTGACATACTCATGGTCACACAAAGGCAGTAGTGGGATCTGAACCCACAACCTCAGAGATTGAGTTATGAACTCCAAAGCTTAACCACTACACCCCAAAAACTGTATGTAGGAAAGTTTTAAGTTACATAGAACTTCTGATACACCTGAATAAGTGACAACACTATAAATGACGCCTTTTCTCTTTTGAAGTTTCCTGGACAGAGTCAGGTAACACAGCAAATATATACATACTGTGACCACCAGGGGGTGCATCATCCCCCAAACACCCAATACAACAGGCACAGACACAAGTGCAGCAACACACGTGTTTATTTACATAGGAAACGCTTCCCAATTCGTCCCTCTCAGCAAAACAGTAGAAAAGCACAAAGCACACAGAACTTCTCCTTGACTCTTTCTTCCTTCTCTCCTTCTGGCAAACTTTGTCTCCCTTCCTCCCTTTAAGGAGGTGTCCCAGCCGGATAAAGATACATACACATGTGCAGTAATATCAAACTGTCCTTACTGGTTTTGATTTCTGTGTTATTCATGACCCTGCCTATAATAATGTTGGCCAAGAACTGCATAAGACTGTTAGGTGATATTACAAAGACTCATGAAAGAGTTGATAGAAATGTAATACAAGGCGCCATACCTCATCCACAGTAGACCACTTGTTTTACTGTTACATTGGGCTTTGCTATGACTTTTTGATGCAGCCATCTGTCAAGTGTTTTGTCTAATTGTTACTGGTTTCTGGGCATAGTACCAAGCCTTGGAATGAAACAAGCCTAAAGAGCCTTTGGAAGATAGTGTGCTCTATACAGAAAGTCCTTTTTAATAATGCTTTGTTTTATATTTATGTTTCCAGTATAACTAAATTCTAACATTGGGTCTAGAATTCCAGGAATACCAAATATGAATTGATTTGTGTGAAATGAACTTTAAAATGTAAGAGGTTTGCAATTGGATAAACGTCTGATTGTTTAATTTGAATATTCTTAACAACTACAACAGGGTTGCGTAAAGTCACAGCTGGGTTTATACCCAATTCATCTTGGTAGCAAGTTTCCGGTTTGTTTTGTTCTTTTATTGTTTTCAATTAAAACATGTTGGTCTCTGTCTTACTAAACTTAGAGTGAACCTTGTTTCTTCCACTATAAATGCATAACTGCTTGCTCATAACTTAACAGAATTTGAAAGATCTACTGCTAATGTCTTGGTGCCAAATCCCACATGACACCTTCAGAGATCTTGTGGAGTCCATGCCAAAATGGGTCAGATCTGTTTTGGTGGTATAATGGATTTTAATGTGGACTCTGATTGGTGTATATACAACAACAACAACAACATTTATTTATATAGCACATTTTCATACAAACAGTACCTCAAAGTGCATTACATAATAAAGAATAGAAAAATAAAAGACACAATAAGAAAACAAAATAAATCAACATTAATTAACATAGAATTAGAGTAAGGTTCAATGGCCAGGGGGGACAGAAAAAACAAGAAAACTCCAGACGGCTGGAGAAAAAAATAAAATCTGTAGGGATTCCAGACCATGAGACCACCCAGTCCCCTCTGGGCATTCTACCTAACATAAATGAAACAGTCCTCTTTGGATTTAGGGTTCTCACGGAAGGACTTGATGATGATGGTCATGTAGACTTCTGCCTTTTAATCCATCAATGTTGGAGCATCTTGAAGCTTTGAGTAGGTGGAGGTGGCGCAGGCCACCACCACAAAGAAACCGGAAAAAGAAACAAAAAAAGAGAGTAGGGGTCAGTACGGATTGTACTGTCAGTACGGTCAGTATACAACACACTGAATCTGGACTCTGATTGGTGTATATACAGTATACAACACACTGAATCTTTCTTTATATTTCTTTGTTCTCTTTTCCAGTCTAGATCATCTGTGCAGTTCACTACATACAATATGAGTAAATCACAATCTGCGTAAGTCTTTTTTTGATATCCTCCAGGGTACACCACATTTTCTCCCACACCCCAAGGAAGTATAGTGTGGAGATAAGACAAGTGAGATCATAAAATGCTGGGGTACTGTAAGATCCATTCATCCATTATCCAAACAACAACAACAACAGCAACATTTATTTATATAGCCCATTTTCATACAAAATGTAGCTCAAAGTGCTTTACATAATGAAGAAAAGAAAAATAAAAGACAAAATAAGAAATTAAAATAAGACAACATTAATTAACATAGAAAAGGAGTAAGGACCGATAGCCAGGGTGGACAGAAAAAAAAAACTCCAGACGGCTGGAGAAAAAATAAAATCTGCAGGGGTTCCAGGCCATGGGACCCCCCAGTCCCCTCTGGGCATTCTACCTAAACCCGCTATATCCTAATTACAGGGTCATGGGGGGTCTGCTGGAGCCAATCTCAGCCAACATAGGGCACAAGGCAAGAAACAAACCCTGGGCAGGGTGCCAGCCCACCGCAGGCACTATAAGATGAATCCCATATATTTGGTAGAAAACTAATATACAATAAAAAAAAAAACAGGCACAAGTCAAAAATCTGGCTTCTTCATGATGGCAGCGGAATCCCTAAGATAGAGCCAGGGCAGAAGAGGTGGGCTCAGGGTGCTGCCACCTGGAACTGACGTTATTGCTGATCATCAGATCTGTTGAAGAGAAAAGAGGAGAAGAATTAGGCAACAGTGCCAAAATCTCAACTTGGGGTGGAATTACCATTCAGTGAGCCCTTAAGCTGTCCCCCAAGCTCATATTTTTTCACAATAGCTTAAAATCTGATTTAATTTTCAAGTTGTTTCTCTTCATAGTGTCATGATGGACATTTGGTATCACTGCCCTACTTCCAAGCTGTTTTCCTACCCAAGGAAAAACACCTGAGATACTAAGATCCTTGGAATTAATGAATGTAACGATTCTGTCATCAGATTTGACAGCCCAGCACAGATGCCAGTATAGAATGCCCAGCATGGGGTGCGGGACTAGTTGGCTGAGATCTCCAGGACTGTGACTGTGTCAGAATTTGAATTTGACTTTGTCTGTTTCTAATTGAACGTGAACCCTCCCAGAGGTATATTTTCTCCAGGGATACTGCTGTCTGGAGGTTTTATTTAACTCTACTCTGTTGCCAACTAGCCTAATTTCAATTTTAATATTAATGGGCAGATATTGTTAGGTTCTACTCATAGTAATCAGTATGAAACTGTTTTGCTTTACTGTAGTTTTAAAGAATTCTGTATCTTTATGTGTATTCATCATGTAATTAGTAATTCACAAAGTTTGTAATTGTATTTACCTGTGAACTTGTTACAGCACTCTAAGTCTGTATTCCGATGAGGGCTCTATACAAAAATAAATGGAATTTAATCTTTTTCATGTCTGTTCTTCTGAAGATGTGAATAGGAGGTACTGATTCACAGAGCTGACAGGCCTGGCACTCACCTTCTGTTTTGATGTCTGTTTCATTTTTATTTTTAAAGGATCTTGCAAGCAGCTGTTTTAAAGCATGTGCAATTACTCTAGAAGGGTCATGATAAAAATAAATACATATAAAATGAGATATTTTTTTTTACTGCCCCAAGATAATGAGCAACGTGAAGGACAGGGCTTCTCATTTATCCTGTACAACACTTTACTGTACAATTTACAAAACAGATTTTCTTGTTGGAACACCATCCTTTGGGATTCATTAATTTTTTTTGATTTGCATATTTATGATATACCTCTCATTTTTTTTTCAAATATGCTTTTAAAACATAGGTGCAAACTAAAGTATGGGGCCTGACCTCAACAACCATGGATACATACATTGCTTCCATTAGAAAGCCTTGTCATATGAACCTGTTTTTTTGCCAGTGTAGGCCACCTTTTCATAAATTACTGCTTTCAGCAGACAGTGTGGCTGCAAGACTGGCACTTCAATATGTCCTGTGGCACTGACAAAAATATATGTGCAAACCAGGAACAGAAAATGAGCTCCATGATTGAGAAGAATTTATTAGATAAATATATTGGTTCATAAGGTCGTTATTGTCATACATACAGAATACAGTGAAATTCTTACTTGCATGTGCTAATCGGTGGCTTTCATCAGTTGATCTGCCAAACTACTTTAAAGACAGTGAATAATAGAGCAAAACATGAAATCAAAACTTCTTGGAGGATACCATGGCCACAGGGGTCTGAAGACTTTTTAGGCAGCATTGAACGCAGGGTACAAACCAATCTGGAAGGTGTGCCAGTAAAAAATAATTCAACTGTTATTGTGTATGTAGCTGTCACCCTTATCCATAGAGACTTGGATAAAGATCAGGATACGTTACAACATTTACAGGTGTTGTTTTTATACTTGGAGCACTCTCAGGTTAAGTGACTTGCTGAGGCTCACACAGTCAGAGAGAGGTGGAAATTAACGCTTAATTCCTTAAGTCACTTCACTATGCTTGAATTGAACAGCTGATTGGAACATACTGCTCTAGCAACCGTAATCTTGTGTTATAACTGTGGCTAGACAGATTCAGAAAAGCTGTTGCCATTGTCACTCATGCGATTTACATCATGCTGTATGTGTGACTTGATTAAGAAGAGGAAGGAGCTCACCATCTTTACGTAAGTATAAAAGAATGACCGTCTATGATTTGACATACAGTGTGAGAAAATGAAAGGCTAAGCATTATAAAGTATAATATTTTAAATATCATATACTGTTACATGCCGCAGAAGTTGCACATGCATGTGGGAGCTTTGCCTGTCTAAGTTTATCATGACACAGATCCAAACCGACCTTGTTAATTTTGTACTGATATATCATTCTTGAAATGGCTGCTACTCTTTCCCCTTTTCCAGAGGTGAGTAGCTTGCTGTCTGCTGTGGTATGAAGGTGTATCAGGACCACAGATCCGTTGTGGAGTTTCGGCGAAGTATAACATAAGACGATAGCTTTCACAAATGAGAGAAGAACATTCAGTCCATTGAGACCATTTGTTTAGCTAATAGCAAAGTTGTTCCAATACCTCATCCAGAAACTTCTTAAAGGTTGTTAAGGTTTCTACATGTCAGATTCCCACAACTCTTTGTATAAAGAATAGCCCATATTAAATGCCCATCCCCTTAAATTTCCACTAGAGTCCTCGAGTATGTGTTTCACCCTTAAAGTGAAACAATTCTGCTAGATCTACTTCTGATGTATTTGAGAATTCTGAAGACCTGGATTATGACCCCACACTGTCTTTTCTTCTGAAGACTAACAGACAATGGTTTTCTTTAACAAAGTTTCCATGAATGTTAAGAAAATACAAATGATGCCACGTAACTGTTATAGTTGCAGTTTGAATGGATTGCTGTCTACGCTGAATGTGTCCACAACATGTTTCTTGGAAATTGTGACCTCTGGATAAGAGTATTAATAACCTTTCAACTATGCTGAAAAATGATGCTCATGTAAACCCTTTATTCTTTATACTGTATATCCTTTTTAATAAGTATATTGTGAATACTTTTTGACTTAACTTTGTATATTGTGAGCCAGTTGAATATATTTTGTAAGTAGAATGTTGTCCAATAGCCTGTTTTACTAGAGTACAGTGAGTGAATAAAATACAGGATGGCTTAAAAAGTGAAGGATATTGGGTCTGAGATTCTGTCATCAGGGACAATGGGCACAAAAATGTAAAAATTGAGATACAGATTTTGTAACTGCTGGAGATGGTGCTGAATCAAACAAGAAAAGTTTGGCCATGCTGGATGATTTAATTCTCTTTTTTAAAAAAAATATATATATTTTTTTCTTCTCCAATTAATAGATGAGATGGTTCTACTCAAATAAACTAAAATAGAGTCATTAATCAAACAATATACATTACCAATATACCCTAAATAAATGGCAAGGTATGTTACCAGATGGGAAGCTTCTATACATGAATAAAATGAAAGTCCCATATAACCCAAATAAATTTCTATCAAGGAGTTCATTCACTTCTTTAACTATTTGTGAACAGCCTGGCCTTTTCCAATGTCCTCCTTAAATGCTGCATTCGCATGGTTTGGGATGGATTAGAAATAGAACCTTCCTAAAGGGAAGTTTCATGTGAACGCCCTTGCAAGTGATAGCTCCCAGTGGGATCAACTGGAGATAAATTTGTTATCTGTAATGATGTAATGGTACACTCTCCTGCCATATTAATAAAAAAATTATAAACAGGTCAGCCAGAAATTGAATTTTTGCTGTCACATTTTATGCAGAGAGATATATACAATACATACAAAACCGGTTAAGTTTGCTTTTCATTTTGTACAAGACAAAATAGGGCTAATCCTTAATTTCTTTTTGCGCAGATGAGGCTGCAAAGAGCAACAGTGGCTTGATGTTTCTTCAAAATATCAAGTGGAGATTCAACTGAGAAGAACATAAGAAAGACAGTAAGACATCACAACTGGTAACTCTAAAATTTCCCATAGCACAGAAGTATTCATTCACAGTCCCAGGGGGCCGCAGTGGCTGTAGGTTTTCATTCCAACCAGTTTCGTAATTAGAACTTCCTGATGAGGAAACTTGGTATTTAACTATATGGCTTCTTAGTGAGTTCATTCATTTCATCCAAGTCAAATCTTCATTACATTCTAGAGCAGGGGTGTCCAACTCGGGTTCTGGTGGGCTGTAATGGCTGCACCCTTTTCCTAATCAGCAAGCGGTTTTCACTCCTAATTAAATCCTTCTTCCTTCATTTTAATAGCCCTGTTTCTCCTCTGAATTGATTCATTTCTTCATTAAATGACAGCCAAACAGAAATAAGATGTGAAACGAGGCAACAGATGACCAGCTTAACTGGAATGTCAAACTTCAGCCAATTTCACTACAACCAGTTTTTTAATGAGAAGCCAATTTTTGCTGTTCATTAAGGCCATTATTGAATATCATGACTTGTTGCTGCTCTCATTCTGCCACAGCAGACTGTCGATTTTCTGTTTTTTCTGAGGCCACTGTCAAGATGTTTTGGTGACCTGAGTAGACCAACATGAACGAGAACTTAATCTTTCTTTATTTTCAGGTTAGCTGGTCATGTGACGGGTTGTTTTGTGTCTCATTATGGTTTGGCTGCTCATTCAGGAAAAAGTAACAACTAAGGGGTCTGAGTCACATCAAATAAAACTAAAGCAAAATAAGTTAATTAGCAGCAAAAAGTGGTCACTAATTAAAAGATGGTTAGAATGAAAACCTGCAACCACTGTGGCCCACCAGGACCGGAGTTGGACACCCCTGTCCTTGAGTTTGCTTTTCTGAGAATGTTATTTATATTTTTTGATGACTGGAACAGATTTGCATTTCACAGTCTTCCTCTTTTCTCTTTCATTTATTTCTAAAATTTTTGTTAACACAGACACTTCATGATGCATATTCACGGTGAGTTCTTTATTATCTAGTGGCTAGTTAAGAAAACAGGAAATAATTAAAACCTAAATTCAGTTGTTTAAAACTGAAATAGGCAATTAAGGGTTATGAATTGTAGATTGAGTAAAATTAAGGTCAAAACATATTCTTTATCAGAAAAAAATGGGTTCTAATTAAGAACCGGAGGGCCACTGCATCCCTTCAGGAATGTAATTGAGGACTCCTGGCCTACAGCGTAAATAAAATTTGTCTTGGATGAAAGAAAGCACCCACAAGCCACAGTTAAAAGCCAAGTGTCATTATCACAAAGCAGGGGTGTAGCACAGAACCCTTCGGTCCTATACATAAGTAGTCTCTGTGGGCCTCTTACCCTTGAAAACAAACTTTTCATTCCAGGCTTCAAGACCCAGTACCTTATTTCCCACCACTATGACATCCATATCAGAAAGGACTGCCTTCTAATTGGGAAACTGGTTGGAATGAAAACCTGTCACCATTACAGTCCTCTAGGACCATGTGTGAAAACCCCTGCAATTCAGTCCTCTGAATTGATTAGTTTCTTCATTAAATGAAGAAATGAGATGTGAAATGAGCTAACAGATGACCTGCTAAATTGTGAATGTGGCATTAAACCTGATCAAAGAGTTACATTACCAGAAGGGATAGGACTCCCAACTTCCCCAAGACCTTCATCAGTGTTTCTGGCTCCCAAAGACTTCTAGCTGGAGAAGAAGTCATTATCAAAGGAAGGAGAGCAAACTCTGGGACAAATGGAGTTCTCAAATCCCCAAATAGTTGTTTTGTCTGTGTTGCCTTCACATTTTAGATGGGGGTGAGTAATAATAGTGTCACACATGAAAGGCTGCGGAGTGTCTCACGGATTTGGGTTCAGGTTTCCTTCAGGGGAAGGAAAAGAGTGATGAGCCATCATTAATGTCATTTCTGATTCCACTAGAATGGATGAGAAGCTCCCAAATGCTGTAAGCACTGCCCTTTCTGATCCACCATATACTTTAAGACCTGCTACACCAGAAGTCTTTGCTCATTGCTGGTCCTGTTTTGGTGGAGGATGGAGATCTGATGATACAGAAATAGGAAGAGAATGAAAGATTTAAACTCCATCAAACAAGAAAGCCACTAAGGTGCCTCATTAAGACCAACGTAACAGTATGTGGACCATCTTTGTACACAGCAGACATGAAGTGTGGCCTACTGGTCAAGGTTTAGCCTTTAGAGTCTCTAAAAGTACAGAATATACAAACTGTATTGTCAAGTGTAACAAAGTGCTGGAGAAGTGCCCTGGGATGAAGTTCATTACAGAAGACTAAAACAAAGGGTGCTTCTCAATTTCAAGACTATGTCATTGTAAATTCATTGCCTGACAAATAATGCCTACTTGCTTTTTACTGAAAATATATTGTCATGTGTTGCATGTGTTTTTGATTATCAATCTAACATCTGCTTCTCTCAGGACATCTTTTTCCAATAAATGACAACACATCAAATAATTTGATTTGAAGTCTGGAAGCTGTAGCTAAAGCCAAAGAATGTGTCAAGGCGAATCCCAAAATGTATTTTATAGTTGTATGCACAGTCGTTACTCGATGACACTGGCCAATTTTTGTTTCACATCTCATATTTTTAATGAAATTTTTGGAGAAATTTGATTAGCAAGCAATAGTAAATGCATCTGTGTATGTCTTTTTGTCTTAGAGAATCAATGAGTGGAGATAAGAGAGCTCTCTGATTCCTCCCAATGGAGGTGCGGGTGTAATTATGTGCTTTTTCACCTGAACGACTTGGGCAGACTGTCCAGTGATGAATGTTTCCTTACATGAGTGACTCTAAAATAAGCCTAAGTGTTAAAGTAAGCAGAAACTAACTTTTTCTGTTTTTAGTTTTCATCATCTGTAACATGTGTGTGTTCAAAGCCTTCCAGAAGTGGGAACAATGCTTCCTGTTCTAATTGTTTTGCTTTAGTGGTTAGGACATTCAAACTACAGGCTGTGTGACTCCCACTGCAAACCAGATGTACGCATGCAGCTTGTCACATACATGGCTGCTATACCTGATGAAATGATATGTTGCGTCTCACAGTCAGCAGTGTTTTCGACTTTTTGATCATTTTGCATGGATTGTATTTTTTCTTGTCAAGGTGTCAACCAATATGGCTGCTGTACAAACTGATTGCATAACTGAGAAGGTTAAAAGCAGGAATTCATACATGACTTTGTTTAAGAGGCATTGCTGGAGTTTTGGGATGCTAGGGTAAGTGTTAAGTATAGAAATAAGCTATAGGGCTCAGCACTCTCTCCTGGAAAGCTATGGTGTTTGTGTTTCTGTGATCCAAAATGATTTGTACAGCTGGAATGATGCAAGCAACTTAATAGTATTAATGACTTATTATTCAGCATAATCAGTCTGTTTTTTCTCAACACAACACTGCTACACAAAGCCTTTGTCTTAAAACAGCATTCACTTTCCTCTCATTTTGTGACACTCACTGGCAGTGCTATGATGGTCTTGCAGGAAATTGCAAAACCTCTCTATTGGCAAAAAATGTTCACTATGTATGTGCATTATTAAGCTACTACAGGCACAATTAAATTGATTTTGTGCACATTTCAAGGCAAAATTTGTTTTATTTAGTTTATACTAGGGGGCTTCACCCCTGCTCACTTCGCTTGCCAATCCCCCTGTCTGCGCTATGCGGCAGCAACTTTGCGTCTCTGCCACATGTGTATGTGGATTTCACTTTCACCAAACAACAAATCTTTTAATTCTCATGGATACGCTTCTTCATTGGGAAGAAACACTACCTTTCCCTGATAGCAACATGAATTAGATGATCTACAAGTCTCTGGCTTAAAGAACAATATATTCAATCTGTTTTCACTATTCCGTTATTTCACTAAGTAATAATTTGCGCTAATGTGATCTTTACTATCATTTTTTTGAGACTTTCGAAATTTAGTACTTCTATTATCTCTAACCTGCTATACATGTGTATCGAACCGTTTCTGAACTCTTTACGACATTCTACTTTGTCATCTACTTTTTGTCTTTTATTTCCGGCACCGGGCGTGGTTAAATCTCTTGGCACAAAATCTCGACTCACGGGATGTGAAAGTGTCTCTCTGAGAAAGTCATGTCTCGTCCCAAGATTTTTTTATATAATAGAAAGTGTCAGGGATGCCAGGGGCCATTACCCGGCCGGGACGTCATGAGGGACCGGATGTGGGTCTGTGCCCACCCTGGATCACGTGGGGGTTGCCTTCCGGGTTGCTCTGGGGGCCACGGGTACAGGGCATGGAAGCTCCAACCTGTAGGGGCCCGTGGTCACCACCAGGAGGCACCCCAATGCCTTGGGGACCTGTTACCCCAGCACTTCCGCCACACCAGGAAGTGCAGGGGGGAAGATTTAGAACGGCGCCTGGACAGCAACCGGGAGGACAGCCGGCACTTCCGCCACGCTGGGGCGTGGTCAGAGGAGGCATGCTGGGAACACCTGTAGCTCATCCGGGGACTGTTTAAAAGGGGCCGTCTCCATACATTCAGGGCTGGAGTCGGGAGGAGGAAGGACGAAGCTCAGGAGGAGCTGTGGAGGCGGCCCGAAGAAAGGCGTTATGGCCAGGACTGCGATTGTTTTGGGGTTTGTGCATGTGACCATTACTGGGTCTGTGTGAACATTTATTGTTAATAATATATTGTAAATAAACGTGTGGTGTTTTAAACAACATGTCCGCCTGTCTGTGTCCGGGTCAACTTCCACAAAAGATATAGCAAATGTGTAACTTCAAAATGAATTTTTTGCCTGCTATGAATCCTTTTTCTTATTTGTGCCCTTCCACAGCCACCTGTGTCGAAATCTTTTGGCACTGTACCTGGTGATACTTGACATAGCCACCTGATTTTTCAAATCTCTGGTTTTTTTTCAGGATTGGTATCACCACTGTTCTATGCAAATTTTACTTAGGGTTTTCATTTTAAAAATCTGGTCGCCATAACATTACTGTCTTACAGAGACAGATTAAAAGTACTAGAGTTTTACTGTATAAGTCACCTAAAGGGGATGTGGGTGAATCACCTCATGGAAAACATCCTAAAGCAGACCTTCATGCCAAAGGTTAAATACAATATATGCCAGACATAACCAGTATACAGTAGAGTCTCGCTTATCCGACATAAACGGGCCGGCAGAACGTTGGATAAACAAAAATGTTGGATAATGGCAGGTGTTAAGAAAAAGCCTATTAAACGTCAAACTATGTTATAATTTTACACATTACGAATCTAATAATCATGTTTTACAACAAAACAACAGAATAAATTAACTGAAAAAATGAACTTACAGTTACAGAATTGTCTGAAGTTAAATACAGTATGTACTGTACTTAAAAGGTTCAGTCCTGTGATGATTTAAAGACATTTTTGATCGTAGTCTGCTTTCCTGACGAGTGCTGTTTCTTCGCTGTCAAGTCTCGCCATCTTTGCAGTATCATTATGTCGATTCCTGTATCTTCTTCTTGTTGCTCAATGTACTGTAATTAATTGCAGTTTCTAGAACCTTAACTCCGTCACTCATATAGTCAACATCTGTACGAGCGTATACTGTTTACTACAGCATTGTGACCACGTGTGTGTTTGTGCTGTGACGTGCATGAGTCCCTCGCCTTGCACCCGAAAGCACGAAGCTGAGTCTCAGTACTTTAGGAACACCAGCTTTATTAAGCTTGAAACAGCAACAGCGTGGTTATTTATTGTAGCGGGATCTGCCATTCTCCTATACACAGACACAGCAGTCAGGCAGGGTCAGGGGAAAGTAATACTGTGCCCTGCACATTTATAATGTTCCTTGTTCCTTTGATTCGCTATTAAGGCGAACTGCTACAGTGCTGGCAGACTGCGATTGCTTTGGGACTCTCTTCCATGTGTCGTCCCGTTGAGTGGAATCCCACAAGAGTTTAGAAACTCACTCACACCAGCCATGATTATTTTCAAAGGTAAAGTGCAGGTTATTTTGCTTTATGTATTTTTACTTTATATTTTGTAGGCTATTAATCATTTTTATATGAATAGTTTTGTGTTGTGGAACGAATCATCTGAGTTTTCATTATTTCTTATGGGGAAATTCGCATTGTTATACTGTACGAGTGCTTTGGACTGAGAGCACATTTCCAGAACGAATTATGTTCGCAAACCGCGGTTCCACTGTAATTAGCTGCGGTATAGTTGGGAGCAACAAAAACTAGACTACGCTCACGCTCGCAACTTGCAGTTCTTGTTGCCGATTGATGCGCTTTTTTGTGTTTTTTTTGTTTTTTTTTTTTGCGGTGGGACCACAGATAATACGGAATCTTGGATAAGCGAAGGTAGAATAAGTGAGACAACTGTATTAAGATTTTTATCTATGTATGTTTGTTGGAATTAAAGGAATGCGCATTTGTAAAATGAATCAACCAACATAGAGTATGAAAAGCAATACAAATCTTATATCTTAATGAACTGTAAATCTGAAATGATTATAATCTGTTTAAGTTACTCCAAATATGTAGAGCACAGGTATTAAAAGGAAATGTAGCTTCTGTTGAGCTGTGAAATGTAATGTTGTCAGCCAAGTGATCTCATACTTGCCAATTTTGCATCTGTTCCAAGTACCTCTTCCCTCTGCTCCATTTTTATATAATCTCAGCAAAATATACCAATGCATCTGAAGACATGTAACAGGGAAGTTCTTCAGGTACATTTACAAACATAGAACTCCAGATTCCATTCTATGAGAGCTGCATCAATGTGTTTTTAAATGTATTGCAACTAAGGAGAAAAAAAGCATTTCATTCATAATATCAACATCCCAAAAAAAAAAAAAATGCTCTTCCTAATAGAAACCTGGCTATTTATTTCCAAATGCACAGAGTGTAACACATTAAGATTATGTGCGAGAAAAACCACAACAACAAAACCACAGGAAATGACAAAGGAAGGAGCTGAACGGGTATGTTTTTGGATGTGTTTATTTTGAATGATGTGCACAACATCTTGAAATGGTTATTTCATCAAGTCTATTTTTATGTGTCTTGAAGTTCTTAGAAGTGGCATCCTAGCTCATTTCTGGGTAACACTCCACCCATACAATACACACTCAGACATCAAGAAGGCGATAGATTTTAGACGCCTGACTCTTATACTTTATCGTTTTTTCTTGTGCTAAATGAATTACACTTGCAGAGATTTAGTCATGTTTGCCATGCTTATTAAACAGTGCCCTCTTTTGGCCCATTTGTATAAATGTGTAAATCTTTAAAGGAATGCCGGACCTTCTATGAGTAAAACGAATGTACACAGCCTGCTTATACTATGCAAAGTATGTGTTTTTATGAGTTAAACTAAAATCCCTTAAAACACTGCTAAAAAACTGCTAAAATACTTTGGAATATTTCAAATGGTTTAGCTGTAATCTGTCAAAATACTGAATGTGCAATGTAATCATCAAAATCTAATATTTTATTTTAAAGGATGTATAGTATATATATATTATTAGGGAAAACTTTATGTGTGAGTTTATGTTTCTGAGTTTGCCTTTTCTGTACTTTCTGCTCCGTTTGTTTCTCGCACATTTACTATGTAGAGGATGAGATAATGACCATTTATTCAATTTATTTTGAATTCTACAAGAATCAACATATATGAAGTTCCTATTGAATAATAAAATGTTTGCCAATGGCTTTTAATTTGCTTAACTGTTTTGAGATTTTTAGATTTTCAAAGAGTGTCATAGTTTATACCATTTATGTGAATACTGATTGGTGCAGCTAATGTATTTTGTGACAATATTATGCCCCTGAACCTGACTTATCTTAGATCATTACTCTGCCATGTTTGTCACACAAAATAGAGAACTGACCTCATCAAACACATTTAACCATTGGGTACAATTTTTATAACACAAGTAAACACAAATTGCAGTTTTTAAATGATGGTTTTATTATTTAGGGATTTAAAGAAAATTCCAAACAAAACATGGCCCTGTGTAAAAAGAAACCAAACTTTTTAAAAATGCTTTGCAAATTTTGGATTGTTTGAAATTGGTGACCTTTCAGGGTGGATTTCAACTTTATGAAAAAAAAAGTTTGGGCTGTATACCCATGATTCATTCCCTGTTATGACATATTTCAGAACGTTTTCTTCAGCATTTGAACATTCTAACATTTCCTGATCGGTTTTGATCATCTGTCAAGAGACATGGCACAAATTTTGCAGCAACATGTTGCATCTGCAGTTTTGAGCCCAATACAAACCTTTGCTGATGCCTATTTCTTCAAAGCTTTATGGACAGTTCTTTGATGATTTTCACAAATCAAAGCATGCACTTTCTCACAGTGATCAAGCTATTAAGCTATGCTGTAGGATAGTCATGTTTTAGAATCATTACTTATGGAGGTTTTCACTGCAATGCTAGTTGTTTGTTTTATTGCGTTTCTATTTCTGTTTGAGTTTTTATTTTTACTTCACACTTGTTTCTTCCAGTGTCTTTGCTGTATGCCTAAATACAGAGTTTTGCTATAGGCAGAAGTTTCCAACATTTATTTTTAAAGCACATTTTCATACACTGGATGTATGTCAAAGTGCTTCACATGCTGTCAAAGAAAAGTTACAAGAAAAGAAAAACAAGTCATAAATAAATAAAAATAAGAATTAATAAATGACATATCAAAAATAGTAAATGAGAATAAATCAACACACACTTACATAATACAGATACAGTCATATGAAAAAGTTTCAACAAAAATTATTTTTAATAATAATAATAATAATAATGAACTTCCATCACAAGGTGTTTGTGGTCAGCCTTAAAGGAACACAAACATTTAGAGGAGCTCAAAGTAGATGCTTCTTGCATGTCAAAAACAGCCAGTTGAGGTGGTTCAGGTCTGATTAGGGTCATTGTCCTGGGTAAGTCCAACCAGGAGGAGACATTGAGGCAACCCCAGGACATACTGGAGAGATTATATCTCTTGGTGGCCTGGGGACATCTGGGTATCCCTCGTGGGTTTTGGGATACTTTTAAGTGATCCACAAAACAGCAAAAGGCCATCTCCCAGTTCTTTAATATTTAGCTCCTTGCAGCACCCAAGATTGCTTCAGCTTGAGTTGACGAACAGATGGCCGGACATTCTCCTTCAGGATTTTTTGGTAGACAGTAGAATTCATGGTTCCATCTATCACAGCAAGCCTTACAGGTCCTGAAGCAGCAAAACAACCCCAGACCATCACACTACCACCACCATATTTTACTGTTGGTATGATGTTCTTTTCTGAAATGCTGTGTTCCTTTTACGCCAGATGTAACGGGACATTTGCCTTCCAAAAGCTCAACTTTTGTCTCATCAGTCCACAAGGTATTTTCCCAAAAGTCTTGGCAATCATTGAGATGTTTCTTAGCAAAATTGAGACGAGCCCTAATGTTCTTTTTGCTTAACAGTGGTTTACGTCTTGGAAATCTGCCATGCAGGCCGTTTTTTCCCAGTCTCTTTCTTATGGTGGAGTCGTAAACATTGACCTTAACTGAGGCAAGTGAGGCCTGCAGTTCTTTAGACGTTGTCCTGGGGTCTTTGTGACCTCTCGGATGAGTTGTCTCTGCGCTCTTGGGGTAATTTTGGTCGGCTGGCCACTCCTGGGAAGGTTCACCACTGTTCCATGTTTTTGCCATTTGTGGATAATGGCTCTCACTGTGGTTCGCTGGAGTCCCAAAGCTTTAGAAATGGCTTTATAACCTTTACCAGACTGGTAGATCTCAATTACTTCTGTTCTCATTTGTTCCTGAATTTCTTTGGACCTTGGCATGATGTCTAGCTTTTGAGGTGCTTTTGGTCTACTTCTCTGTGTCAGGCAGCTCCTATTTAAGTGATTTCTTGATTGAAACAGGTGTGGCAGTAATCAGGCCTGGGGTGGCTACGGAAATTGAACTCAGGTGTGATACACCACAGTTAGGTTATTTTTAACAAGGGGCAATTACTTTTCACACAGGGCCATGTAGGTTTGGATTTTTTTTCTCCCTAAATAATAAAAACCATCATTTAAAAACTGCATTTTGTGTTTACTTGTGTTATAGTTGACTAATGGTTAAATGTGTTTGATGATCAGAGACATTTTGTGTGACGAACATGCAAAAGAATAAGAAATCAGGAAGGGGGCAAATAGTTTTTCACACCACTGTATGTGAATACTGATTGGTGCAGCTAATGTATTTTGTGACAATGTTATGCCAATGAACCTCACTTATTTAAGATCATTACTCTGCCATATTCTTCAGTCCATATAGAGAACTCACCTGTTGAAATGCAGGCTCCATTGGGTACAATTTTTATAATAAAGAATGTCCAATTCCTGGTTCATTGCGATGGGAATCTTAGCTGTTATTGAAGAGTATTTAAAGAAAATTCCCATAGCAAAATATGAGGTCTGTTTAAAAAGAAACCAAACTTTTTTAAAAAATGCTTTAATATGCTTAAAGCGCACTTAGACTTGAAATATTCCCCTCCTCTATTTATATACCACTCCCAACAGTTTTGCCATTTCTGGAATTCATCCTGGAACTCGTTTTATGGACTGTTGTATAGGTCCCGTGGCAAATTTTGGATTGTTTGAAATTGGTGACCTTTCAGGGTGGATTTCAACTTTATGAAAAAAAAAGTTTGGGCTGTATACCCATGATTCATTCCCTGTTATGACATATTTCAGAACGTTTTCTTCAGCATTTGAACATTCTAACATCTCCTGTTCGGTTTTTGATCATCTGTCAAGAGACATGGCACAAATTTTGCAGCAACATGTTGCATCTGCAGTTTTTGAGTTGCGTAATACAAACCTTTACTGATGCCTATTTCTTCAACAGCTTTATGGACAGTTCTGTGATGATTTTCACAAATCAAAGCATGCACTTTCTCACAGTGATCAAGCTATTAAGCTATGCTGTAGGATAGTCATGTTTTTAGAATAATTACTAAATATGGAGGTTTTCACTGCAATGCTAGTTGTTTGTTTTATTGCGTTTCTATTTCTGTTTGAGTTTTTATTTTTACTTCACACTTGTTTCTTCCAGTGTCTTTGCTGTATGCCTAAATACAGAGTTTTGCTATAGGCAGAAGTTTCCAACATTTATTTTTAAAGCACATTTTCATACACTGGATGTATGTCAAAGTGCTTCACATGCTGTCAAAGAAAAGTTACAAGAAAAGAAAAACAAGTCATAAATAAATAAAAATAAGAATTAATAAATGACATATCAAAAATAGTAAATGAGAATAAATCAACACACACTTACATAATACAGATACAGTCATATGAAAAAGTTTCAACAAAAATTATTTTTAATAATAATAATAATAATAATGAACTTCCATCACAAGGTGTTTGTGGTCAGCCTTAAAGGAACACAAACATTTAGAGGAGCTCAAAGTAGATGCTTCTTGCATGTCAAAAACAGCCAGTTGAGGTGGTTCAGGCATCTGATTAGGTTGCCTCCAAGATGCCTCCCTGGGTAAGTCCAACCAGGAGGAGACATTGAGGCAACCCCAGGACATACTGGAGAGATTATATCTCTTGGTGGCCTGGGGACATCTGGGTATCCCTCTTGAGGAGTTGGTGGGGAAAAGGGATGTCTGGGCAACTTTGTTGATTGATGTCCCACCCTACCTGGTTCCAGAAACGTGGCAGAAAATGAATTGATGGCTGGACAGAAGTAGATCTGATATGTCAAAATAGGTCCAAGTGGGTTTTTGGGATACTTTTAAGTGATCCACAAAACAGCAAAAGGCCATCTCCCCAGTTCTTTAATATTTAGCTCCTGGAATAATAAGCATATATATAATAACTAGCTGTATAAGCCCGTAATGTAAAAAGCCCGGGGTCCTAGAAACTATTGAAATCATCCAAAAAAAAACTGAAATGAAGAGATGTCAGGTAATTGAAAAGAACTACTCTGGACAGCTTTCTCCTAAGAGGTTTTGTTTTGCCCACATGTTTGCATCGTTTGTGTATTAGCGGCAGGAGGAAAAGTAAAAGGGAGACGGTTTTGTCGATGTGTTCACCTCGCTTCTGTATTAGCAGCTAAGCAAGTGATGCTTTCTTTGGAGGTTTTGTTTTGACGATATGCTTGCCTTGTTTCTATATTAGCAGCGCTTACCCTGACTCCACCTCTCACTTCAAGGCTGGACAGACAGACACACTTCCACACGTAGACACTTATTTATAAGATAATGGAATAATAAGACATGAATATGCCTGTCAGATTAGTGTACATTACGTGTGTTATTTATTTTTTTAATAACCTTCTGCTTAACTTTTTCGGTATTTCTGGGTACTCATTGCTTGTAACATTGTGAAAAGTCACTTTGAAAAGTTTGGCCTTGATATCTCAAAGTGTGTAGGAATGAATAGCGAGCAAACAGACAAACAGATATTTTGGTAAGGTGAGCATATATTAAGTAACAGACCCACACAAAGCATTAGTAGTAGCATTGGTATCATTGTCACATGATCATCTGACAAACATGTAACAACTCTCCACGCTCCGACACTAGACATAATAAACATCCATCCATCCATTGTCCAACCCGCTGAATCCGAACACAGGGTCACACGGGTCTGCTGGAGCCAATCCCAGCCAACATAGGGCACAAGGCAGGAACCAATCCTGGGCAGGGTGCCAACCCACCGCAGGATACACACAAACACACCAAGGCTAAGTTAGAATCACCAATCCACCATGTCTTTGGACTGTGGGAGGAAACCCACGCAGACACGGGGAGAACATGCAAACTCCACGCAGGGAGGACCCGGGAAGCGAACCCAGGTCTCCTAATTGTGAGGCAGCAGCACTACGACTGCTAAAATATGTTTTGTTATGGTGATGTAATTAGTGACTTTTTTTGTAAACAAGACAAGGACATAAAGTAAACACCACAATTGTACATGAAGAAGGCATCAGATCTGTTCACAAAAACTAAAAGTGTTTACTTTCTGAATCTCTGAAACATGTTGACCTGATGAAGAGTTTATCATGCTTTTCTACCAAAGATAACGTCTTTTTCACATGATGTTGCATTTTATCACATTTCATGGTGAAAATTGGAGCCACATTTATAAATATGTCTGTACAATGATACCAAATTTGAATGTATGATTGTTTCCTGAAATGTTTGGGAATCCTGTCTGTTACTCAAATGTCCTCTTAATTGGACCATTAGTTCTTTCATGGTTATCTGAAGGACATATGAATGGTAGTCTTAACGACTGCAGTGACATTTTTTAGTAAGAAAGCGGTGATATACTCCAAATCTGCCTGTAAGTTTCGTCTGAAAGGATCCCTGTTGTGAGTAACTTGTACGTCCATGATTTCATACTGGGCTTCTCAAAGGTGGGATGCAGCTGCTGGTAGAGGTCCATAAGAGTGTCTTTTGGAAGCATTGTCACACAAATGCATGAAGGGGACACTTTCATGGCTCTTTTGAGGTAAGCTGTTTCACTCTGGGGGCTCTACCTCAAACAACCTTTTTTTCTTTGGCCTGCAGCTCCAAAGGGAAAACACTAGAAGATCTGTGACAAGGCCACCTCAGTGGCTCCAAAGCTCTGCCCCTTTTAGGCATGAAGTGAGTGTTCTTTCTAAATAACCCACCTGAAGGAGAAAGATTGTTCTGCTGCCTCAAATGTGTTTTGAAGAAGAAGGCCGAGGTTTTCTTTTTCTGTTTAAAGCCTGTTTTTTGTGCCTATTTAAAGGGAATTGCTAGGCCAGTAATCCCAATCCTTGTCCCTGTGGCTGACAAAATATCTACTGTATATATAGAGAAAAGCAAAATCAACATGGTGTCAATATTCTTCAGTATTGCCTTTCTGCTGACCTTCTGTATATTAATTTGTTAATGCATTCTCATTTTGGGTGTCCTGCAGTGTATTCTCCATTACAGAACAACTTGATCATTTTGCCTTTATGTTCTAAAATTTTCTGACTTGATGTCAACTGAACTTAATTTCTTTTTATTTGTTTGTTATTGCTTCTGTATAAATCTTATAATCGTGACTGTGTCTCCCAAATAGAGAAAACAATGAATGAAGGCATGTTTTTCAATCTGCTTACATCCAGTGTAAGAACATTTTTTTTTATCAATTTTAAGTTTTATAACTACCAGTTCATACATTGATTTTCATGTACAATCAAATCCAAGAGGAGTTTAAAATAAAATCAATTCAAATGATCATATAATGAGTAAGGTTGCAACTGTTATGTGTACTATTTTTTCCTTTCTATATGCTAGATCTATCTCTCTTGAGCTTTCTGTATATTGTATGAAGAATTGACAGATAAGCCAAAATATTCAACAATATCACAAAGCATATATATCTGCTTATACAGATGGGGATTGTTGCTGGACCGTGCCCCATATTCAAAGATCTTTGTTTTTCTCCAACACCTACGTTTTAGCTACATTTGAGCTTCTAACAGTATGTGGGTGCAAAACAAGCTGGAGCATGACAAGATTAAAGCCAATAGCTGCACTGTTTATGAATCAGATCTGTAGTTGGACAATAGATTTCTTTGATTGAGAAAGCTAAGACATAATTGGAACCAGGGTAGGTCTGTAATGAGCAGGCCTAACCTAAATACAAGGGGTTAAGTGAAATCACAAGTTTAAGTAGGACAAACAGATGTGTGTGACCCAAGAGAACTGTACGAACAAAGTCTTACAGATCATTAAGGCCTGCTTAAAAGCACAGCTGATAAAAGCAACCCAAAGGTGTATGAAATGAAAAAATGCAGCCCAGCAGACAGAATTACAGTCGACATTGTGATGTAATGGCCCCGTCAAGTAAAAAAAAAAATTCTGTTTGGTTTTAGCACTTGTTTGTAGTCTTAGAAAAATGGGATTTACTCGTATTACTAAAAGCCAAGAAAACTAGTTTAACCAGGCTAATACAAAAAAAAAAGGTTATGTCAATTTAACAATGTGTTTTGAACAAAATAGAAATTTTCTAAAACACGTGATGTACAGGAGCTTCAAGTCAAATCTAACTTCTTCCTAAATCTGATTATATTTAATTTGGACTGGAAGCAAATAAATTAATCCAAGTCCCTTTTTTTTAGATAATGTAACAAATGTATTCCTGATGTCTCCACATTTGTGAACATATTTACTTCTGAAAGTGCCTAGTCCATAGCCAGCATTTCAAATTTATCTTTTGTCCTTTGAGGAATGGCTTTCTTACTGCCACTTGCCCTGTCAAATCTGCAGCACAAAAACTTCTCTTCACAGTAGAAAGTGAGACTTGCTTTTTTCTGCCACTGTTAAGCTGTGCTTGAAGGTGTCGTGCTGTGAGGTGCCTATCATTCAAGCTGGTGACCCTAAGATACTTGTCTTCTGTTTGGGTTGTGACTTTGGGTCTGCCAGATCTCTCTTCTTATCAGAGTTTCTTACAATTATCAGTTGCCTTTGGATTGTGTAGGACATTGTACTCACTGACACTTTGATTTGTTTTTTGTAATTTCTCTAAATGAAAGGCCTATACTTCTAAGGGTAAAAATGGTCTGTTTCATTTCATTTGTGATTTGATGTTTATTTTTGCAATTATCAGTGGAATTTGCAACCTTCTACAGTGCAATATAGTCCAAGTAGTACTTCAGAGGGTATAGTAATACAGTCTGTACCAACTCTGCTTTAAGACAGACAGAGGGCTTTTCAAGGAATCAACAGAATTTGGTACACCTGTGCAAATTGTTTGCTTCAACTTGTAACCTATAAGTTGTTCCCTGGAGAAGGCCCATTTCTAAGTTTCTGATGTTTCCTTTTTTTCAGTGATTTCTAACCTAAACTTTAAATTTAAACCTCTGGCAGGTACTGCTTATCTTTTCCCAATTTTAAGTTATTTATTGCCATTCAACTGATTTCATTTGAAAAAAAACAACTGGAAAAACTATGGTGTTCTACAGCTTTTGATCGGTAGTGTATATACAGTACAAAAACTGCAAACAGAATATTTGTCCATCCATCCATTATCCAACCCTCTATATCCTAACTACATGGTCACGGGGGTCTGCTGGAGCCAATCCCAGCCAACAAAGGGCGCAAAGCAGGAAACAAACCCTGGGCAGAGTGCCAGTCCACCACAGGGCGTACACACACACACACACCCACACACCAAGCACACACTAGGGACAATTTAAATTCGCCAATGCACCTAACCTGCATGTCTTTGGACTGTGGGAGGAAACCGGAGTACCCGGAAGAAACCCACGTAGACATGGGGAGAACATGCAAACTCCACGCAGGGAGGACCTATGGCACTATGACTAGAAATACAGCCCAGATATATCAAATCCTATTGTTTCATATGAAAATGAAGATTCCAATTACAATAAAAAGAGCATTTGGTTGCTGGAGAAGAAAGTGTGGCATATAAACCTATTGTCAATCCAACAAAAATATTTTGCCCCCTCTTCATATATACTTGGACTACTGAAAAAGTTTGTGAAAGCAATGAACGCAGAAGGTAAATTATTTTGATATTTGACACCGATTTTCCACAGATAACTGCCAAGCTTAAGGAAGACATTTTTGTTGTTCCACAAATCAGGCATGTCATCGGTGACAAGTGGTTTAAAAACAAGTGGTACTAATGATGCCAGAGGAAATTGTATGGAATACTGTTGAGAATTTTTATGGCAACTCCAGTACACCAAACTACACTACGAAAAAACTTAAGGGAACACTTAAATCACACATCACATCTTAATGAAAGAAATATTCATGTGGAAAATTGTTATTGAGTACTACTGTATGATTCATTGTGAATAAAATGATGTAACAATGGTCAATATAAACCAAATTCTGTAATCCACTGAGGGCTACATTCAACATCACACCGAAAATCATCAAAGACAAAAATTTAGATGACAGGCTGATCAAACCTCTGTGAATTTCATCACAGCAACTCATAATGTGACTCAGTAATGTGTTTGACAATGTTTTGATATACTCCTGATGGTAGTTGGTGTCACTGAGGGATTTTCTCCCAGACCTGTGACTCTACTTGGTGACCTAGGATACATAACTTCCCAGAGGTTATCAGTTGGAGTCAGGTCTGGGAAACATGTGGGCCAGTCAATGGCATCAATGCCTTCATCAACCAGGAACTGCCTACACACACTGGCCACAAGAGGCCGAGCATTGTCCTGTACCAAGAGGAACCCAGGGCCTACTGCTCCAGTGTAAAGTCTGACAATGGCTCAGAGGATATTATCCTGGTACCTACAGCAGTCAGGGTACCACTGCCTAGTATATGGAGGTCTGTGCAACCATCCAAGTATATGCATCCCCAGACCATCACTGAGCCACTTCCAAGGCAGTCATGCTGGATGATGTTGCAGGCTGCATAAAGCTCATCATGACAAACTCATTCACATTCATCACATGTGTTCAGTGTGAACCTGCTCTCATCTGTGAAGAGAACAGGGTTCCTTCTGGTGGTGGAGCTGCCAATTGTGGCATTCTCAGACGAATTGCACAGTGATGGGTAGTGAACACAGGTCCCACTAAAGGACATCAGGCATCATGCCACCCTCATGGAGTCTGCTTCTGACAGTTTGGTCAGACAAATGCACACTAGTAGCCAGATGGAGGTCATTTGTAGGGTTCTGACAGTGCTCCTCCTGTTCCTCCTTGCACAGAGGAGCAGATACCAAACCTACTTGTGGGTTGATGCCTTTCCAAAGCCCTGTCCAGCTCTACTCATGTAACAGCCTGATATCTCCTCCATGCTCTTGAGACTGTGCTGGGAGACACAGCAAACCTTCTTGTGATGGCACGTATGGATGTGCTATCCTGGAGGAACTGGACTACCTGTGTAACCTGAATCAGCTGCAGGTACCACCTCATGCTACCAGTAGAGACAAGGACAGTAGTAAAACACCAAAGTAGAGAAGAAACAGTCAGAAAAGATAGAGTGAACAATTGTCTGTGGCCGCCACCTGCCAAACCATTCCCCTTTTGGGGGTTGTCTAGCTGTTGCCTCTCCAGTGCACCTGTTGTCACTTTCATTTGCACTAAAGTAGATGAAGTTGATTCACAATCGCTTATGCTTCCTAACTGGACTGATTGATATCCCTGAAGCTTTATTGGCTTGGTGTTAGACCGTGACGATTAAGTGTTCCCTTAAGTTTTTTAAGCAGTGTATGTTCTACTAGTTGACAACATGCTTCAAAGCATACAAAACCATGGAGGACAACGTGTGAATAAAGATTCATTTTCTGCATTCATCCTCGGACTTCTTCCCTGCTGTTCTTGGTGCAGTTTGTGACAAACATAGTGACATTTTTCACCAGGACATTTCATTGATGGAAAAGCAGTATCCAGGCAAGTGGAATTCATCAGTGTTGGCCAACTTTTGTTGGACACTAAAACAAGAAGTATCAGATGTTGAGTATAAATGAAAATCAGCAGCAAAGCATTTTTAGCTCAATTAAACTAATTCAACATGTCAGCAGCATTCAGCCGTTAAGTTAATCTTTGCTGTTCTTTACATATCCTGTTTGCAGTTAACCAACTTAATGGATCATAGAGGATGTGGATATACTGAACTTAAAATAAAGATAGGGAGATGGAAAAGTATTTACTGGGTTTAATTATTCAATAAAGAACAATATATTCCAAAACAAATAAATTAAAAAAACATCACATGGTGGCATAGTAGAACAATGGTTACAGTGCTTTACTGATTTCTTGAGGATAAGGTTACTTCAAAATGAAAATTAGAAATGTATCATGCAAAAAATAAGCATACTAATGAGGTTAATGCTGTTGTTGGCTCACACCTTCAGACAACTAGGATCAAATACTTATCTGGTTGACCGGGAAGACTTTGTAAATTCCCTTCAAGTTTTACAGATGTTCCTCAGTTCCTCCAATTTCCTCACACATCCAAGTACATTGCATGTTAGGCTAATTAATGGCTCCAAAATGGAACAGTGTGAGTGAGTGTGGTTATTGAAGTGCTGCCCTTCAACCCTGTACTGAAAAAGATGCATTCAGAATATGGATAGAGAGATCACCAAAAGAAGAGCATGATCTGGTTGATGCTTAGATATGTCTGTAATAACAAGGCAGTGATATCCCAAGACAGAAGTTCTGTAATAATTCATTTACTAATTTCCTGATCCCACATACTCCTATTGAGATTTGTGTGAACTAAACCTGATCTTGGCAGCATACGGTGCAAAGAAAGAACCAACATTAAATGGAGTACAAGTCCATTTGTTGACCACATTTGCTGTCATTCTCACCAGCTTTAGGGTCACCAGATAACCCAAACTGCATTCCTCAGGGATGTTGCATGATCATTATATCCTATAGAACATTAATTACTAAAGCATTTCAAGATAAAACTTCTATTTGGGGAAAAATATCATGCACTGTAGATAATCAAATTATATATAGCCATAGCAGGGAAACTATACATACAATAGAATATCAAAAACTATCAGTATTCACTGGAAGCTGAACTTACTGCAATCCAGAAGAATGATTCTTACATTCTATGAACGTAATAAAGAACTAACAAGTTTTACAGTAGTGCAAATAGGAGTTTCTGGTTTCGTGGGCGTTATAAATAACCTCTTCAATCATTCATTTAATTCAGTCAAGTGGGAGCGACTGATTTGTACTTAAAAATCTGCAATGTGTCTCTCAGCATTAAATGCATTGCACCTAGGGAGGACTAATCACCTCTAAACTATATTCGTGAGTGTGAAGCTTTATTAAATTTTACTGTATGTTTATGCTCTGAGATCCTGCATCTGGTCTCATGTAACATTTCTGAACACAAAGCTAAGGATAAAACTTCTTAGTGAGTGCATGTGAGAAAACACCAGTTGTGACAACATTACCATACAAAACATTAAGATAACAGCTTTGCATATATGAGAGAAAATGATTGTGTTGAATAATGCAGAATGTCTTAACTACTTGTACATTATCTGTAATTTATGGTTACATACCACTGCGAACATTCTTAACAAAAATAATAGATTATACTTGAAAATGAAGAATGCCAACCAACTTCAATTAAGAAAGAGCACGTCCTATCCTAGATATTCTGTTGCTGGGTTCTTCTACAGTGAGACTGGTTTTAGGTGCTTGACAATCCAAGAGACAAGAATTGACATCATATTTTTACTCAAGCCATATTGATAGCTTTTGTTTAACATTTCAAGGCTCAAAAAATCTTAAAATGTTTCCAGGTTTATAGAGATAAGCTCCACAATTAGTCTTAATGTGCTATCATACAAACGAGCCAGAGACATCAAGAAAAGTTTGGGATTGCCACCCATATATTATGCCCTGGCTGCAAATGGGTAAATGGTTGAGCTGTTTATAAAACAGAGTCCAACATAGAACTGATTGTAAGATGAGAATATGGCATCTTTAAAGGCTGAGACAGCAAGTGACGGCATTGGGAAATTATATAGTTAGTGGCATCATCATAGGAGCAGGATTTTCCATGGATGGTCTGCAGAGGATTGAGAGAAAATGTCAGTGCAGCTCGCTACCCTCTGGTCTGGCATGGTACTACTATTATTAAGGCCCTTTAGCTGCCTCCCAATCGCACATATGTAACAGTGCCTTTAAGATAAGCAAAATGTCTTATGTCCTTTACTCAAAAATCAAGGTGGTACTCTTATGTCAAGCTTGTTCCAGGAGCCTTCTTTTCTGTCCCATACCAAAGTCATATTCAAAATGCCCTCCTTCATTACGGTTCTCTTTAGATAGATAGATAGATAGATAGATAGATAGATAGATAGATAGATAGATAGATAGATAGATAGATAGATAGATAGATAGATAGATACTTTATTAATCCCAAGGGGAAATTCACATAACCCAGCAGCAGTATACTGATACAAAAAAAAAATATTAAAGAGTAATAAAAAATGCATGTAAAAGCAGACAATAACTGTTAGCATTTACTCCCCCAGGTGGAATTGAAGAGTCGCATAGTGTGGGGGAGGAATGATCTCCTCATTCTGTCAGTGGAGCAAGACAGTGATAAAAGTCTGTCACTGAAGCTACTCTGCCTGGAGATGACACTGTTCAGTGGATGCAGTGGATTCTTCATGAATGACAGGAGTTTGCTTAATGCCCGTCGCTCTGCCACAGATGTTAAACTGTCCAACTTTACTCCTACAATAGAGCCTGCCTTCTTAACAAGTTTGTCCAGGCGTGAGGCGTCCTTCATCTTTATGCTGCCTCCCCAGCACACCACTGCATAGAAGAGTGCACTCACCACAACTGTCTGGTAGAACATCTGCAGCATCTTATTGCAGATGTTGAAGGACGCCAACCTTCTAAGAAAGTATAGTCGACTCTGTCCTTTCTTACACAGAGCATCAGTATTGGCAGTCCAGTCCAATTTGTCATCCAGCTGCACTCCCAGATATTTATAGGTCTGCACCCTCTGCACACAGTCACCTCTGATGATCACAGGGTCCATGAGGGGCCTGGGCCTCCTAAAATCCACCACCAGCTCCTTGGTCTTGCTGGTGTTAAGGTGTAAGTGGTTTGAGTCGCACCATTTAACAAAGTCTTTGATTAGTTTCCTGTACTCCTCCTCCTGCCCACTCCTGATGCAGCCCACAATAGCAGTGTTATCAGCGAACTTTTGCACACAGTAGGACTCCAAGTCATATTGGAAGTCTGATGTATATAGGCTGAACAGGACCGGAGAAAGTACAGTCCCTGCGGCGCTCCTGTGTTGCTGACCAATGTCAGACCTGCAGTTCCCAAGACGCACATATTGAGGTCTGTCTGTAAGATAGTCCACAATCCATGCCACCAGGTGTGAGTCTACTCCCATCTCAGTCAGCTTGTCTCTAAGGAGCAGAGGTTGGATGGTGTTGAAGGCGCTAGAGAAGTCCAAAAACATAATTCTTACAGCACCACTGCCTCTGTCCAAGTGGGAGAGGGATCGGTGTAGCATATAGATGATGGCATCCTCCGCTCCCACCTTCTCCTGGTATGCGAACTGCAGAGGGTTGAGGGCATGGCGGACCTGTGGCCTCAGGTGGTGAAGCAGCAGCCGCTCCATGGTCTTCATCACATGTGACGTCAGAGCAATAGGCCGGCATTCATCCAGCTCACTAGGACGTGATACCCTGGGGTGATACAAGATGTTTTCCAAAGCCTCAGGACTCTCCCCTGTTCCAGGCTCAGGTCGAAGATGCGCTGTAGAGGACTCCCCAGTTCCAACGCACAGGCCTTCAGCAGTCGTGGCGATACACCATCTGGACCCGCTGCTTTGCTGGCACAAAGTCTCCTCAGCTCTCTGCTCACCTGGGCTGCTGTAATTGTGGGTGGGGATGTCTCACCTATGCTGGTATCAGCAGAAGGATGGTTGGAGGATGCAGTACTCGAGGTGAGAGTGGGTTAGGTGATCAAACCTATTAAAGAAGTTGTTCATTTGGTTTGCTCTCTCCACGCTCTCTCGATGGTGGCACCCGCTCGAGCTGCAGCCAGTGATAATCTTCATCCCATCCCACACTTCCTTCATGCTGTTATTCTGCAACTTCTGCTCCAGCTTTCTCCTGTACTGCTCTTTCGCCCTGAGCTGGACTCGAGTTCCTTCTGCACGCTTGAGCTCATGCTGATCACTTTAAAAAGCCCTTTTCTTCTGGTTCAACAGGCCTTTGATGTCACTTGTAATCCAGGGTTTGTTGTTAGCAGCGTACAGTGCTTACTGGAACTACAATGTCCATACAGAAGTTGATGTAATCAGTTGTGCAGTCAACAGCCTCTTCAATGTTCTCACTATGTGACCCAGCAATATATCCCAGTCCGTAGTTCCAAAGCAGTCTCTCAGAGCCTGCTCTGCCTCAGGGACCACTTCCTGAATGCGTGTGGTTGTAGGTAGCGCCTTCACTCTTGGTTTGTAGTAAGGCTGAAACAGAACCAGGTTATGATCTGCTTACCCAAGTGCAGGCAGCGGTGTGGCGCTGTATGCGTCTTTAACGCTTGCATACAGTAGGTCGATAGTCCTGTTTCCCAGGTTTACAATCCACATACTGGAAGAAGGCAGGTAATGTTTTGTCCAGCGTTACATGGTTAAAGTCTCCAGAGATTAAAGCGCCTCAGGGTGCTGCGTTTGTAACTTAGCAACTGTGGAATGGATGATGTCACGTGCTATCTCCGTGTTCGCTTAAGGGGGGATGTAAACAATAACAACAATCACGTGTCCAAACTCTCTGGGCAAGTAATAGGGATGCAGACTTACGGCCAACAGTTTGATGTCCCTGCAGCAATTGGAGATTTTAACGTTTACATGTCCTGAGTTGCACCACTTTGTATTGACATAGAGAGCGAGTCCTCCTCCTTTCTTCTTCCCGCTGGTATTTCTCTATCCGCTCTAACTGTGCTAGCTGTGGTAGCTCCACGTTAGCATCTGGGATGGTAGTTGTTAGCCATGTTTCACTAAAACACAGCAAGCTGCATTCTCTGTAGGTTCTGACATTTTTCACCAGCACAGCCAGTTCGTCGATCTTATTTGGTAGTGAGTTCACATTTCCCAGGATCACAGAAGGCACCGACGGTTTATAACGCCATTTTCTCTCAAGCTGCTTGGCTTTTATCTTATCTTTTATCTTTGCGCCTGCTCGGCTGCCCCGATATTGTCTTCTTACCTCGTCAGGTACATAGGGAACCACACTGGCATGGGCATTTCTTCTCTGTGATTTAAGTTGACTGCTTGAATAGGCAAGTCTTGGAGTGTAAAAATCAAGTAGTAAAAATAGTAAAAAGCGTCCAGGGAGCGATTCCACATAAAAGAAAGTGGTAGAAGTGATCAGTAAAACCAAACAGAGAAAAATAGAAAAAAAAGGTAAAAAGATACTCATACATGGAGCTGCTGGAATGGCTGACACTCGCTGCGGCGCCGGATATAATTTAATACTTTAATACTTAATATTTAACTTAATTTAAAAATTTAATACTCTCCTAAGAGATGTCATATAACCAAATGGAGCGGTATATTTCTTATGGTGTTGGCTCATTTGATGGAACTTCTGGGCCTTGAAGGGTGTGCCCAGAACTTTGAGCTTATTGTCCCTGCTAGAAAAAGAAGCATAACAGGCCCTGAGGCATCTGCTGTTCTCTCCACTTTTTACAGTGGAAGCAGGAGAAAATGTCTGAACAGGCAGCATACTTTACAACTTAAAGCTTGTAAAAAAGCCTTCCTAAAAATCTTTGACCAGGTTTAAAACAAAAGCCTTCTTGGTGAACTAAAGGTAGCATGAGTGGGGCATTTGCATCACACGCATGGGGCTGGGTGGTCTATGCTAACTGCCTGAATGTTGTTTCTCAAGGCTTTACTGTGAACATACTTGACTGCATGACTGAATGAAAAGGGTAATGGTGTTATCATTCGAAAGACTCCATAAAGATAAATGACAACTATTGACCTTTTTTGCATCTTATATGCTTGATGTATCTCATTCATGGTGGTCATTTTATACAGGGTGGCCCACAAAAAAATGTCCCACCACCAATCAACCCTATGATGTTGCAAAGAGTGTACATGAACATGCTGAAACAGGCACAGAGATGTATTGATGCACACTGAGATCATTTTCAGCATCTTCTGTAAATGTGAGTACCAAATTTGATCATTTTTCTCAATGTCACGTAATGCAGTTACCTCGGTGGAGGCAGATCACTTTTTCGTGGGCCACCCTGTAGTTGTATGAGCTGGGGGCTTATTATTTATTTATTTAAGGCCCATCAAATTCATTAAACAAAACATTACATTGTTAAACCTGCTTAATCCAGTTTGGGGTTATTTGCCCACAAAAAAGGAGACTAATAGCCTAATCTACTACGGAATCCAAACAAATACAATACTGACACCCTTACTTTACCTAAAAATCGATTACTGACAAACCTGAAAATAAGTATAAAATAACGGATTTCAAGCCCTTCACCTGCAATTCATGTAATATGTGGACTGTTATCCAAGATCACACCAAGTTGGTCTACATATGTGATAACTGTGTGAAAACAACAAACCCAACTGCAACTGCTCTTGAAAAACAGCTACATAGACTACCAATCTTCAGACAAACCACTTCAACATGGCCCCTGGCACACACTGCACTGAAGAACAGTTTTTAAGTCTGATAATACTGGGCATGTGTGGCACCTTCTGCATTTTTTGTCCAATTTCACTTCTGCAAGAAGCTGTTTCAGGTATTGTGGCTTGGGCTGTTTGGCTCAGTGCAGCTGTTGCAGCTGCTTTCCCTCACTTCTCATGCTCTCAACTCTGCTTCTCTACAGTTCCCTGGCCAGAACATTCAGGATGTGATACTTTAGAAGTATCATTCAACACTGCCTCACTCTGTTGTTCATCGTTTATCTTCTTGTTGCGTGCTGCTGAATCTCTCTTTGATTTGTCATTTGCCATCAATGTTAGAACTCTTTCTATGGCTTCCTGTGCTAATAAGTATTGCACCATTGCTTTTCTTTACCCCTTTAAACTTGCAAATACCTAAATAATAAGCAACAAGATAGAAACATGTAATGAGCATATATAGATACAAAGAAACCCTGAATAAAGCATGTTTTGTTTAAGTGCAAACACAGCACTTAAAACGTACATATAAAAATATTGACACTTTACCGCATTTGGGGTTGCTAGTGAGTCTATAGGTTTTAGGCAAATAAATGATCATAATAAAACATTTTTAAACTATTTTGTCATATTTTTGATTGTCAATTGTTGTGGGTGAAATGAATGAGGCTGCAGTGGGCTGGCTCCCTGCCTGGGGTTTGTTTCCTGCCCTGTGTTGGCTGGAATTGGCTCCAGTGAACCCCCTTGACTCTGTAGTTAGGATATAGCAGGTTGGATAATGGATGGATGGATGAAATGAATGAGGCATACCTGAAAACAACATTTCCATTTAATCATATGACCCTGTGGGAGCTGTGAACATGATGGCATGAATTGGTATGGACTTGAGGTATGCATACAAGGACTAACACTAAAGCCAGTAAGTACATCGTTACACAGCAAGTTGTAGAAATCTGGAAAAAACTAACGAGACATGAAGCTAAAGAAGAACCCTTGAGAACCCTTAAGAAGGATCTGGATGACACATTGGGACCGTTTAGCTATTAGCTTTACAAATGAGCTTGATAGACTGGATGGTCTTCTCTTGTTTGTTAAATTTCTTTTGTTCTTATGTAATAGGGGTCTCAGAGGGTCGAAGACTACCTCAGCAGTAGTAGGTAGAAATCAGCCCAGGATAGCACGCTGGTCAGATTGCTTGTGGGTGAAATAATCATTAATGGTTGAGGGTGAAAAGTGGAAAGATGAAATTAAGCACTGCTGCTGACAGTTTAGTGAAACAAAGAGGGAAAGATGTGTCTAAAAAACTAACACTGTTTCTTATTGAATATAAACTGAAAGTTAATTTGCCTTCACAGCTAGTTAAAAATTGATGAAAAATAGCTAATTCTTCGGAAGAGCCATCAAACACTGTAATGTTTGTCAATGTGTCACTCCTTATATAATCTGTGAACAAAACAAGCTTTTATTCAGTGTATAATATATGCCTTTGAAATCCTGGGACAACAGGAGATGACCAAAGCAATACCTTTGCATTGTTAAGGGAAAAAAAAAACATAGCATCTGTCCATCAAGGGTCAGTGCCAGATCATATTTAGTAAGGGGCCATTGGGTAATCACGAGTAGGACAATGTGTGATAACAATGTAAATAAAACTCACAGTATTTTGGGTTTACAATAAACATGCCTGAAAGTGTTTACACAGCACAACAGGCTGGAGCTGTCATATTTTAGCTTGGGTTAATTGCCTAGTTTATGTGCATTTTCAGCTTAATTTTGGTTGTTTCTGAGTGTATATTTTTTATGTTTTATGTAATTTTTCTAGTGTTTGTTTATTATTTCATATTATTATACTTGTTTTTTGAATGTTCTACAATCTGTTGTATTTTTTGGATGCAGTGCTACCCAACAGCACTTCTGCCAGGTCCTCCCTCTGGCTTTATATTGAGGTCAGAGAGAAGGTACCAGCAGTGGTTCATTGGTTGCTGTTGAAGTTTTGTGAGTATGTGCTTTTATTATATATTTTTGGTTCTGGATTCTTCTCTTCTGTTTTTGAATGCTGAATTTTAGATTTCATATTGGGACTAGTTTTTGTTTGCCATTTTAGACAAAACCCCTTTGTCCTTTTTCTTGTTTGCTTGTGCTTCTTTTTTGATTATGTGAATAAAATAGCCAGTGTTTATGACCATCCATCCATTTCTATCATGATAGTTTTTTGTACTCCCTGCAAAATCATAAAAAGTTTAATGTTAAATGATATTTGCATTGCATAGGACAGGGGTGGGCAGATTCAGTCCTGGAGGGCCGCAGTGGCTGCAGGTTTTTGTTCCACCCCAGTTGCTTAATAAGAAGCATGTATTGCTCAAGTAACACTTCTGCTTCATTTTAGTTGTCTTGCTCATTAAGATTTTGAACCTTTATTGCTTATTTTAGTCTTAAACAGCTGTATTGTTTTTAATTGCTACTAATTAGCAATAACATGCAAAAGGCAAAAGAGACCAGCATTTCTCCATTTAGCTTGTTACCATTTACACCTGTGTGTGTATTTATCATGAACTATTGGGTTTAATTAAATACTTGGAAGGAAAGTGAAGAGAAAAAAGTGAAGCACTGACAATTACTTATCTGTTTTAGACTTCAAATCATTTGGATGATATCCTTAGAACGGAAAAAAATCTAGGATATGAGAATGACTTGACAAGGCAGAGTTAAAGCACTAGCAAGCCATGAAATTAAATAATTAACAAGGATTGTTTTTTAATTAAGCAACTGGGTTGGAACAAAAACCTGCAACCGCTGCAGCCCTCCAGGACTGACTTTGACCACCCGTGGTGTGGCATAGGATGTATAGCTCCATACGCTGTTTATTATCATTTACAGTACATAACATATAATGGGTAGAAATGAAAGGTGGAACAGGAGTAATTGCAGGAGTAAAGGTGTGTTGGGAAAATAATGATAGCAAAAGCTTATGGAAGCAGCATTGTTTGTGTTTGTGAGTATTAGAGTGGTACTGCAGGTAGTATTGCATCCTCATGATGCCTAGAATGCACTTTGATTACTGGCAGGGGTGTCTTCTATGTGCAGCTTACATGTTCTCCCTTTGCTTTGTCTAAAATATAATGGCATGTTCAGTTTTCAGTTATGGCTCAATTAGGCTTGGATGTCCCATTTAGAGTTTGCCTTCACCGTATACATATCATGGCCAAGTTAGACCAGTTCCCTTAGACCATGAGCTAAATAATTGGGCATAGAAAATTGAGAGCCAGAGGAAATAAATCTTGATTGTAGGTCCACCGCAAACTGATCACTGAGATCGGTGTAAAGGTGTAAGAGAGAGTAGTAATTTTATTCACTGCATCTGTTTTATCTAGCTCTCTGTATTGTATTATTTTAATATGCTTTAATAATGAATTTTATAATGTACTGAAGTCATACATGGTTTGTGGGCCGACCTTTTGTATGCTGCTGCCAAAAAATCCTCAAGTCCATCCATTATTCTTTATTTTAACTGGGATAGGAATCAATTACCATCCTAGTCGGGATTCTCCTTCTCTCATATTGTCCTTCCATTATGGCTTCCCGGCCAGACAAGGATCACCTTCCATTCCAGTCGGGACACCAGTCCATCCAACATGGCACTTACAACTGTAATAGCCTCTCTTATTTAAAATCTGTAGGTATCATCAAACAGAATAAGAGCCTTCAGACTCTCAGAATGAACATCTGCTGTTTCTGTAATCTGAATCCTTCCACCCATTCATTTATTTTCTGCTTTTTCTGCTCCAAGGTCACAAAGAATAGGAGCTTATTTTGACTATAATGAAGGGGCCCACCTCAGATGGGATGTCAGTTCAAACTAAACATTCTGTCCCCAAAGAAAATCCAAGCAGACAGAGGCAAAGAATTTCAATTCTACCTTGACAGTGACAGGGCCCAGAATCAAGCCATGGTCTCTACAGCACACTATGTCACTAGGAATCTAAATAGGAAATTAAAATGCTGTTAATTAGTGACTTAACTCATATTATTCCTGTAAGTTGCTGTATGACTAAGTATTTCATTAAATAAATGTGCATGTGGACTGCAGTACTTACCGTATATGCAGTACTTCATCAAACAGATGGGATTTATTATAATAGAAAAGCCTCAAGAAAGGATTAGATAAAGTAAATTATTAAATTTGATTTAAAAAGTTTCTTTTATTATTTCTGAGTCATCAGTGATATCTTTGTGACTATAATTTTTCCAAGCTTTTTTAGGCCCTTAGCAGTGTAGCCAATAGACAATTGAGCCTCCCCAGGCACTAACTGCATTTGAATGAGCAAATATACCAACACATGCTGGATGCATATGGCAGTGTGCGCTGGTCTCCATCATAGGCCGCCTGGTTGGACTGTTACTTGTGGTGAAAGTGGGACTGAAGCTGGTCTAATTATAGTCTTCCATCACTTTGCTCCAAGTATGAGGTTTAGTGTGATTTTATATGGTGTATGTATGCAGTGCTTATAAAAGGCATCCTCTCCTTTGAATATTTTCATAGTTTATTGTTACACAACATTGAATCACAGTTGACTTAATTTGTCTTTTTTGCCATTGATCATCAAGAAAAGGCTCTTTAATGTCAAAATAAAAACACACCTCTGCAAAGTGCTCTAAATTAATTACAAATATAAAACACAAAACAACTGATTTCATAAGTATTCAATGGTTTGTTTTTGATAATGAGAAATGTATGGCTTACACCTAAAGTGGTGTTTAGTCTGATGACCAAAGAGCTCAATTTAGGTCTGATCAGACCATATTATTTTCTTCCAGATGACTCCAGAATCTCCCATATGACTACTGGTAAACTCTCTGTGTTGCATTCTCTTTGCCACTCTCCTATCAAGCTACGACTGGTGAAGCACAGTTGTTGGCTCTCCAAACTTTTCCATTGTAGCTTGCAACTCCTTCAGAGCTCTTATAGGTAGGTCTCTTGGTAGCCTCCTTCACAAGTCTTCTTCTTGCACCATCACTTAGTTTTTGAGAATGGTTTGCTCTACATAGATTCACATGTGCCATACTCTTTCCATTTCTCAAAGATTGATTTAACTGGACTCCAAGGGATATTCAGTGACTTGGATATATTTTCTTGTCACCATCCCCTTTGACTTTTTATGGAGTTACTTGGGTTGTTTCCTTGTCTTCTTTGTGTAGATTAAGCCATGATACTGACTCACCACAAGCTGAACCTTCCCAATCAGGTGCATTTTGTAATGAAAGACAAAAACAAGATGAAGATTTGTGGATTTCACTGTAATTTTCTTGGGGGGCCGCGAAAACTTTTGTAAAATATGCAAAATTGCTAGTGTTTTTGAACTTTTGGTTTATTAAAAAGATAATGTTTAAAAAAATATATTTTATGCTGGAAAAACAGATAACGGTTAATCAGATTGTTGAATAAACTAATGTATTTATTTTGAATGCAAGTTTAAATTTTCGCTATTCACCATTCATCATAATATCAACACCAGCGGTGTCAAAAACACATCCCGTGGGACTTAAAAAGTCTCGTTGTTAGAAGATCTCGCTCACTGTATGGATAGAAGAAGGCGGAGCATATATAGAACAAGAAAATATGAACGATACATTTCAGCTGTTGCCGACGAGAGAGTGTTGCTGTAGCTGCAGCTCTCACCATTTAATCGTCTGAGTATTACTATGGAAAAATGAACCTTATTTTCGCTCTGACAAGGCTGATCAACACAACAAACTTTATAAACTCAGTGACCTTTTCCAGTTCTTTGTGGTGAAAAACATTTTGTTGTGACGCAAGCATTCGATACTTCCTTGTAATTTAATTCTCAACGATTATCACTCGCTTTTTATTTATGGTAATTTTAATTAAACTTTATCTAGAAAAATTCATACATAGTTTATTCTCATCACGACTTTATTTATGGGCAGTCCCTCAGGTGCGGCGTGAAAGAAAATTTTTGTACTTAGTGCGCCGCAACTCGAAAAAGGTTGCCTTTCACTGCTGTATACTGTAGATTTTCAAGTTAAAAAAAACAACAATTCAAACAAGTAAACATCCAAGATTGAGTCCTAACAAAGACTGACTAAAGGAGAGGAATCCTGAGGTTTTATAGCTAGAGGGGTGGAAGAGGTGGGTCCTCGGGTGGAAATGGACTCAGTAGGGGGTGTGAACTGCCGCCGGAAGTCGGGGGAGCTTTAGGCGGACTTTCTTTCTGGAGGAAGCCCTTAGACTGCTTCCCATGCGCACATGTGTGACAATTTATACTACAATCAACTATAACCCCTTGACCACAGGCAGTTGATCTCCACTGAAGTATTTATATTAATGCAATAAAATGAATGCAGCAAAATTCAAGGGAATCCTTGGGAAAACCTGGGGCAGTTTGCAAGAAACCTGCACATTGGCAGAAGATTTGTTTTTGAAGCAAGACAACCGGTCCCAGGCATAATGCTAAAGCTACACAGAAATGGCTTAAAACAACAATGTTAATGTCCTGGAATGGTCAAGTCAGAGTCCAGATCTCAATTCAATTGAGAATTTGTGGCTGGACTTGGAAAAACACTATTTGCTCATGATCCCCATGCAACCTGACAAATCTTGAGCAGTTTTTCAAAGAAGAATGGAGGAAAATTCTACTGCAAAGCTGATGGAGGCCTGTGCACACAGACTCAAGGCTGTCATGGCTGCCAAATGTACATCTACTAAATACTGACTTAAAAGCAGTAGATAATACCTTAATAATTGATGATTCTGTGCATTAAATGTGTATTTCATTAAGATCGCTTTACACACATTTGCTTTATCTTTGACATTAAAGTGACTTTTTCTATTGACCAGTGTCAAAAAAGCCAAATTTAAAATCAACTGTGAGTCAATGTTGTATAACAATAAAATATGGAAACTTCCAGGAGGGTGAATACTTTTTATAGGGATTGTAATATATGCCTGAATGTAAAACCTGCAGTATTTGGTTTACAAATGTCCTACTGCAGTTTTTTAGGAAATATTCCTGCTAAGCTTCTTGCTTTATTAGAGTTCTCTGTTATTCATTTGCACAAAATGCATTTCTTACACTCCAATTGTATTTGAGGAAAAATGAACAACTTAGTGTTCTTACTTGACACTGCCCTTTAGCTTAAGCTTTACCTCCATAATGCAAGACTTAAGTGGCCAGTAGGCTTTTAAAAGGAAATTATTTAAACAAATGCATGATGGAAGCACAATGAAGACGTCGGCTATGATGAATTTTCCACAATTTACAGGTCAAGAAATAGAAGTGTTTCCATTGTTAGCTATTTTTTCAAAAAATACTTCTTACTTTAAATCTGAAAAACCCTCTTAAAAAAACAAAACAAAAAAAATGCTATCTTTGGCTTTGAAAATGTACTCTACAGAAACAACAAACACTGATCCATTTAGTTTTGAAATATGGCATAAGAATGCAAGGCAGGAGAAAAACATGGCTGGGGTACCTGTCACCCTGGTTAGCATAACAGGCACATGTTGGCATACAGAAAGATGTTTAGACCATTTTGACAGGTAGAATCTGCAGACTCTTTACAGACTGGACGAAAATACATTTGGTCTTGGTCATTTCTGGGTAACAAAGAAATGCTGGTGTATTGACATGCATATATAAATTATGTACCTCCACCCTTTCCCTGAGCCCCCTTATTGGAACGTGTTGTTGTACAGAGCAGGAATCCACCCTGGCAGCATCAGGTACAGTATAGGACTTGCACGCACTCCCTTCACTCACTGATGCTGAGCCAACACATAGCCACCAATCATCCTAAGTGGCATGTGTTTGTAATTCTGGAGAAAACCGTTGTTGCTGAGGAGCTCTCAAACAAACAAAATGTGCACATAGAAAGTGGACATACTGTACTACTGTGCTGTGCTATATAGACATATATATGGAGTAGAATAACAGGAAAGCAGAACATTAAGTAAAATGCCTAACAGGAAAAGTAATTGACTTATGAAAATTTTAAATAAAAAAAGCTGAGCTGAATAAAGATCTACTACAGCGGCAAGTGCGTAGTGCATAGTTGTTTGGACTGGAGAGACAGTTACTGTATGTTGTGCTCTATCAGCAGAGAGCTACTGTACAGTAATAAACCAGGCTTTCATCTCACAGTCACAGTTAGTCCTCCACAGTGCCTAAGACAGGACTGGAAGCATGAAATCAGACAAAGAAATTAACTTTCTTCCATCAAGTCATACTGCACTGGTATTAAATAAAAGAAGTAACAACCAAGTACCCAACAGGGTCTGTCTCTGTGGATATCTAGACAAACATGCTGTGCTGCTCACTGTTCTCCACCAGGTCATGTTACTTGCAGAAATCCTACATGCACTTATGGGGTGCATTGATAAAGGAAATGAGAAAGAGGTTAGGAGTCAGGAGAACTTTGTTTCTTGTTCCAAAGAGAATTGTCTGCAACTTAACATCAGCAAAACCAAATAACTGGTTAATGACTTTCACCACACCAAAGAGCTGCTATGTCCGGTCACTGTTCAAGGATTGGATGCAGAGGTGGTCCACTTCTTCAAGTACTTGAGGGTCCACCTTAATGACAAGTTGAACTGGTCTCTTGTCACAGAGGAACTATATAGCTGTTACCCATAATCCCTGTTGTGGGGCATCCAGTAAATTTAGTCTTGATACAAACCTTAAATTAATTGATAACCAAAAAATAAGGTGTATAATTAGACCAAGGGATAAAACCAGACCCTCAACCAGAGGCATCTGTAATAGAAATTTACTTCAAATTAAAACAAAAAATATATCACCAGTTCAGAAAGAACCATGCAGTTTTAAATGCTGTTTATTGAACATTCTCTCTCTTGGCACTAAAGCTGTTTTGGTAAATGATATAATATTAAGTACAAAATCTGATCTGTGTATTCTTACTGAAACCTGGCTTAGTAAATATGACACTGTTCCCCTAGCTGAGGCGTCACCAGATAGATACTCGTTCCTTCATAAGTCTAGAGATTCTGGTCGAGGAGGAGGCCTTGGAATAATTCATTGTAACAAAATGCAAATCACTTCTAAAAATGTAGGCAACTTTACATCCTTTGAGGTATTCATTTTAACTCTTTTAGGGCTGATGTCGACTTTTGTCAAAAGGAGGAGTTGACGATGGTAATCAACTGTAAAGTGTGACAAAACCAATTATGTTTTAGTTGGACTCTCATTGCTAGAAGGAAAGCTAGATTCATTGGTTTGACCAAGAATCCCTGCCCTCTCCTGAGTAGCAAGGCGCACACTATGGCAAAAATGGCACTGACATTTGGCGAGAGATCAAAGCGAATGCGTAAAGCAAAATACTCCGTGGACTACGTTTTGCCTATTATCTCTGAACTGGACTATGACTTGTCGGACTTGATACAATTGATCGAAAACGAATGTGAGGTTCCAGCTTCAGCTGATCGGTCCCCAGCTAGTCGTGGTACTGACAATGTCCGCAAGGGAGGACTGCCACTTAACAATGAGTTAGAAACCAGATTGTAATGCACTGCGACCATGACCACTGCTGCTGTCCCAGCCAAGCGAAGACAGCCTGGCAGCAAGCAAGCAAGCCGCACATTCTTGTCAAACTGACAGCCACAGCATGCAGCAACAGACATTTCATGTTGCTTTCTGAGTGAAACCATTGTCTTTTGGAAAAAAATATTCAGCCCTCAAAGAGTTAAATATTAAAACAGATTCCAACACTATTATAGTGCTAGTCTACAGACGACCAGGGCCATATTCATTGTTCATTCTGAATTTAGCATCCTTCTATCTGATTTGGCTATAAATTATGATCACGTAGTTCTGATGGGGGATTTTAATGTACACATTGATGTGGAAACTGACACTTTTAGCAAATGTTTTACTTATTTGTTAAATTCAGTAGAATTTTGTCAGATTGTCAAAGGTCCAACTCATAATCATAACCACACATTAGATTTAATTATAACTTACAAAGTTGAAATTCAAAATTTAAATATTGCTCCATTAAATGAAGTTATTTCCGATCACTTCTTAATTGCATTTGATTTAGTTCTGCCCATGCCAACACACTCACAGATTAAAACAAAGACAGTGTGACATCTAGATTGTAATTCTGCTTCAAAATTTATAGATACCTTTAGTAAGTCGAGTGTAATTGTGGAAAACCATTTAGATCAGTTAACATCAAATGTAAACGTGGAAAATAATTTAGATCAGCTAACATCACATTATAATGTGACCTTGAGAGATGCTCTGGACACAGTGGCTCCCCTTAAAACAAACGTGATCAAAGCACATAGAAACTCTCCCTGGTTTAATGAAAATACTCGAGCTCTTAAATTAGAGTGTCGAAAACTGGAGCGCAGATGAAGAACAACAAAGCTACATGTCTTTCAAATTGCATGGACAGAGAGTGTAAATAAATATAAAAAAGCCCTCTTTAAAGCTCGCTCAGAATACTATTCTACATTAATAGATAGCAATAATAAATATCCTTGGGTACTGTTTAGAACAGTGGCTAAATTAACAAATGGCAATTCAGATCAACAGTGCAAAATACCAACAGATATTAGCAGTACAGACTTTATGAACTTCTTCAATGAGAAAATTAAAAATATAAGATCCCAGATCTCAGCATCACAGTACAAACCAAATACTAGCTTAGCAGACCCTGCCGCACATTGCATTCAGCACTAATTCAGTAATTTTAATCCTGTACCTGAGCAGGAAGTCTTAACTTTAATTACTAAAATGAAGCCCACTACTTGTTCCCTAGATCCAGTGCCAACAAAACTAGTAAAAAGTGCAATGAATGTTCTTGCAGCGCCTATTTTAACCATTATCAATAGTTCATTACTGCATGGCACCGTACCTGATGCACTAAAAGTGTCAGTCATTAAACCTTTACTTAAAAAGTAACACCTAGACCCACACATACTAAATAATTATAGGCCTATTTCAAATTTACCATTTCTCTCTAAAATACTAGAAAAAGATGTTGTCTTTAATTAGTTGTGTTGGTGAATTAAAGGAGTGGATGAATGAGTACTACTTGTCTTTAAATACAGATAAAACAGAGATGTTAATTGTTGGAGGGAATGACGCTGATCACAGCAATATTTTGTCATCATTTAACTCAGTTGGAATCCCAATTAATTTTACTGAATCTAGGAGTTATCTTTGATTCTAGCATGTCATTTAAAGCGCACATTACAAAGTTGTCCAAAACATGTTTCATTCATCTTAAAAATGTTAAATGTTAAAAATGGAAATTAAGACGCTTTCTAAATAAACAGGATTCTAAGAAATTAATTCATGCAATTATCTCTAGTAAGACTGACTACTGCTATGTGGTGTTCACTGGCTGTTCAAACTGTTCTTTATACAGCCTCCAGTTAATCCAAAATGCGGCTGCAAGAATTATTACAAGAACAAGAAAATATGAACACACCAACTCCAGTTCTTAAATCCTCACACTGGCTCCCGGTTAAATTTAGGGCAGATTTCAAAATCCTCCTTTTAACATATAAAGCATTAAATGGCCAAGGTCCGGCTTACTTGTCTGAACTTATCATGACTTACAAACCTGAGCGCACATTAAGATTTCAAGATGCCGGTCTGCTTATGATTCCAAGGATTAATAAAATAACAGTGGGAGGTCGAGCTTTTAGTTACAGGGCCACTAAACTGTGGAATGGTCTTCCTGCTTCTATAAGAGATGCCCCTTCGGTCCCAGCCTTTAAATCTTGGCTGGAGACTCACTACTTCAGTTTAGTATATCCTGACTAGAGCTGCTGATTAACTGTACATACTGCATCTCTGTTGTTAGTCATTAGCACTAAAACATAAGTAACATGATAGTTATAATTGAATACTAACCCTCACCTGTTCTGTTTCTGTTCTCAGTACTCAAATGTGGCAATTGGTGCCAGGGCCCACCTGCCAAGTTGTTTGCCTGCCTAAGGTAAAGTCATCCCTGATGGATCACAGGAATCATGGGAAAAAGGGGTCCTTTCATCAGATTGGCTGGCCGAGCAATGTTTCAGCCGTAGAATGGTCAAATGGGGAGGCAGCTTGATAGATGAGGTCTCCAGGACTCTAAAAATATCCAGATCTTATTATGTGATATCATCTACTGTTAAATTCTGCTCCGTGCTTCTAAAATTTGTATTATTATGCTGTATTAAAGATTTGTTCTGTTCTGTGTATTGTATTGTATTGACCCCCTTCTTTTGACACCCACTGCACGCCCAACCTACCTGGAAAAGGGTCTCTCTTTGAACTCAAGGTTTCTTCCATTTTTCCCTACAAGGTTTATTTTTGGGAGTTTTTCCTTGTCTTCTTAGAGAGTCAAGGCTGGGGGGCTGTCAAGAGGCAGGGCCTGTTAAAGCCCATTGCGGCACTTCCTGTGTGATTTTGGGCTATACAAAAATAAACTGTATTGTATTGTATATACTAAAGGGCAGAGCAGGCTCTTTTTACTTAGGATACTGCATTCTTTTGATGTGGGAAGTGACATCCTTTACATCTTCTATAACTTTGTGATATCCAGTGCAATTTTCAGTGCTGGGGTGTGCTGGGCTGGTAACATCACTTCAAGGGAGGTCAGCCAAATCCACAGGCTAATTAAAAAGGCAAGCTCAGTTATGGGACAGACTCTGGACTCCCTGGAGGCCATAGCAAAGGAGAGAATTGAAACAAAACTGTGTGCCATAATGAACAATGCTGCACATCCGCTCTCTGACTCACTAACACTGAGGGATTTGAGCCAATGAATTATTCAGCAGAATTGTGTCAAGAAATGTTACTGTCAAGTAAGTTTTCTTTTCTTTGTTTTTAAAAATGTCCTCCTTTTTAGTCATTCAGGTGTGTTTCAGACCACATTGTGTGTGTGTGTATATATATATGTACAGTCAGGTCCATAAGTATTTGGGCAGTTACACAATTTTTACAATTTTGGCTCTGTATGCCACCACAATGGATTTGAAATTTCGTAATTTTTATGTGATTGAAGTGTAGAATTTCAGATTTAATTTAAGGGGTTTACCAAAAATATTGTTAGAGGTGTTGATCAATGTCAGCCATTTCTCTGCATAGCTCAAAAGTATGTGGGCATTTGAATGACAAGCTGTTCCATAGCCAGGTGGAAGCAGTTCTCTTATTATTTCATGAACTATTAAACTGGTGAAAGGTCTGTCACTGTGAGCTCTCCATATTAGGTCCAACGACCTGTCCATGCACTTAAAAACTGTCCATCATTAGGCTAAGAAAACAAAACAAACCCTTTAGAGAGGTAGAAGAAAGACGAGGAGTGGTCAGATCAACCATTTGGAACATTCTTGAAAAGAACATTGGTGAAGTCAGCAACACCAGAAGGTCTGGGAAACTACAGAGGATAACTGCACTGGATTATTGCAGAATTCTGACCTTGGTGAAGAAGAACCCCTTCACAACATTTAGCTGCACCAAGAACAATCTCTAGGACATAGACCTATCACTGCCTACAATCAAGGGAAGACTTCATGAAAGTAAAGACAGAGGGTTTACCGCAAAGTGCAAACCTTTGGTAAACCTCAATAATAGGAAGGACAGATTAGGTTTTGCCAGAATACGTTTTTGAAAAGCCTGTTCGGTTCCGGAACAGTATTCTTTGGACAAAGGAAATAAGGTCAATATATACCAGAATGTTTTAAAGAGAAGAGTATGGAGAACAGAAGAAATGTCTCATGATTCGATTAATGCCACATTATCTGTGAAACATGGTAGAGGCAGTCCTATTGCATGATCATGCATGTGAATTGAAGTCAGTCATTAGTGTTTGTTGATATGACTGCTGGCAGAAATAGCAGGATGAATTGTGAAATGTATAGAGCTATACTATCTGCTCAAATTCAGCCAAATGCTATAAAACTCATAGGACAACGCTTTATAGTACAGATGGACAATGAGCCAAAATGTACTGTGAAAACAAAATAAGTTCTTTTCAATGCAAAGAAGTGGAAGATTCTTCAAAAACCAAGTCAATCAACTGACCTCAACCCAATTGGATATGCATTTCACTGGCTGAAGACAGTACTGATGACAGAAAGTTCAAAGAATAACCAGCAACTGAAGACAGCTGCAGTAAAGTCTCACTAGGGTGGAAACCCAGCACTTGGAGATGGGCATGGGCTCCAGAGTTCAGGCAGTCATTGACTGTAAAGGATTTGCAACCAAATGATCATTATATTTACAATTATGTTAAGTTTCTGCAGTGGGCTGGCGCCCTGCCCGGGATTTGTTTACTGCCTCGTGCACTGTGTTGGCTGGGATTGGCTCCAGCAGACCCCTGTGACCCTGTAGTTAGGATATAGCGGGTTGGGTAATGGATGGATTATGTTAATTTTGTCAAAATACTTTTGAGCCCCTGAAAATAGGGAGACCATTGTATACACATGTGTCTTTTCTAAACAGCTTATACAATATTTTTGCTAAATTATGAAAATTGTGACACTGTCCAAATAGTTATGGACCCGACTGTATTTATTTATCTATTTATGTAAAAAAAAATCAAATTTCCCTCTGGGGACAAATAAAGTATCTATCTATAATTATGATTTGTTTAGATTATTGCATCCTTAAGTCTGAAGGTCATTCCTAAGATGCACCTGGGATACCTGTCCTTGCCCACTGGTAAATGTTTCCCGAAACACCTAGTGGCATGGACGATGTATTTGTTTCTCTACAGTGCCCCCCAATGTTTAATAAAATTGTCACTCTTTGAAAGAAACCTGATTAGACCCAGAACAAATAGGTTCAATTTCTTGGTTTGATCTTCTTTTTACTCTGGTGGTGGTTGGCCTTTTTTTTGTCCAGAACCCCAACCTTTTGGTTCTGTCCACGTATCCTGAGTGGGTTAACCTGTGCAAATATAGAATAGCTAAGGGTCTGACTGTACTACAGATACCTTGTGTGTGTGCTGTGGCTACAGAATAGTAGGGAAGTCAGTGCCAAGGCCTTGCGAGTGTACACCAGTAGCAGGATGAGCTTCTGTTAGGTCTGCCAGATGTCATGCCCAGTTGTTTAACTCTTATTATACCATGTCAACTGTAAGTGGTGTTTCTTTAGCTGTCTTACAAATATGTGCAAATGAATTTCATGTGAAAGAGAAAGAGCCTGTTGAACTTCTGAGACCAGCATTTAGAACAAAGGCAAGTAGGTGGGCACTGGTATTCTGATTGCATTATTTGATAATTTTGGAAACATTTTACAGGTAAGGAAACTTTCAGGTGATGTAGAAATTAAAAAATATTTTACTTCCCTGAAAATATTTCTTCTGCACATCTTTGAGATGTTTTTGGAGCACTGCACTGCAAGGTGAAGGAAATTACTTTGAATATGAAAAGGTCAACAGATGTGGAAGGATGGGTATAGTATGAAAATGTTCCAATCAACCCACATAGATGTGTGCATAAAGATACATATATAAAAATATATACATATATTGTGGCTAGGTGCAGGAATGACAGGATGGGCAACAGTGAAAAGCTGGAACACCAACCACGTCATTCTGTTTAATGATATATTGTTCATCAACCAAAAATCACATCTCAGGGACTAAAGGAAAAGAAAAGGCCACTGTGACACAGGCAACAACGGGTTAAGTTCTTAACGAAAGGGCTTCGTCTGCACTCAGTGTAAAATTACGCCACCTTCTGGGCTTCCTTATACTGAGTGAATCAGAAGGGGCAGGCTAAGTGCCCTTACTGGCACGGTCTCTTGGTGCTGCAGGGAAAGAAACAGGTGAGAACATTAGGAGAGGGAGAACCCAGCAGGTTACCATCTACCTCGATCGAGCCCATGAGGAGATCCTCCAATGCATGTGAATGACAATTTATAGTATATTTTGTTGACAGCTGCTGCCAAAAGTAGACTCATCTGCCCCATACACAGCAACTAGCAGCAAAGATGCAACTTCAAAAAACAGCTTAAAGAATTACACTCTTAGAATCAGATTCTGCCTCTTGTCATTCTCCTGCATTTACTGTAACTTCTGCATTCATTCAGTTTACTTTCAAGTTGTACAGCAGTTTCCTGAGAAACCACTGTAACAAAGAAGACTATGCAGTCAAACGGTCTTTTTGTGGGTTGAGAGCCCACCTCCCCTCTTTTACTCTTCTGTGCGGTCCTTAGAGGCCACATTTCAGAAGAATGCTTTTAATCATTCCTGCTTCTATTTAAGTCTTGGCTTTGTTTTGTATGTTTTCTGAGATTCAGGTCTCTTTTAGTTACATGACCCTGTATTCCCAATGCACTTACCATCACTGATGTGTTTCTTCTGTACAGCCTTTTGTTAAAATGTAGCTATTCCTGCATGCACTTAGGTGCTTTTCTCAGTAAAGGCTATGTTTACAATATTGGTGGCAAAATAAAAAAAAAATGGAATCCATTTTTAGGATATTTTCAGGATAAATGAAGCTGCAAAGTATTAGTACATTATTAAAATCAAGAAAATTAATAAAGTCATAGCTAATAATAAATAAAATTAGTAATTAGTAGTGCTGCTTCAAAACTCTGGGAACCACTAGGGAGTTGTACTTTTAGTCTGGTTTGCACGTTTACCAATGTCTGTGTAGAATTCCATAAGGGATATGCCATTCTTAATCTACCCACAATGAGTCAGTGGGTGGCTGAGTGTGCTTTGTGATGTATTTATCAAATAGATTCCAATATGTACAGAAATGTGCTGAAAGCACTCCATCATTATACACAGAAGTGAGAAATGGTGTCCCGCAGGGCTCAGTACTGGGATCTTTACTGTTTTCACTTTACATGCTTCCACTGGGATCTATCATTAAGAAACATAATGCTAATTTTCACTCGTATGCAGATGACACTCAGTTATACCTTTATACATTTAAATCAAATGAAGTTTCTCCGATCTTGTCTTTAATTAGTTTTGTTAGTGAATTAAAGGAGTGGATGAATGAGAACTACTTGTCTTTAAATACAGATAAAACAGAGATGTTAATTGTTGGAGGGATGGTTTCTTCCATCTTAAAAATGTTAGGAAATTAAGGCGCATTCTAAATAAACAGGATTCTGAGAAATTAATTCATGTATTTATTTCTAAAAGGATTGACTACTGCAATGCGGTGTTCACTGGATGTTCAAACTGTTTTTTATACAGCCTCCAGTTAATCCAAAATGCTGATGCAAGAATTATCACAAGAACAAGAAAATACGAACACATAACTCCAGTTCTTAAATCTTTACACTGGCTTCCGGTTAAGTTTAGGGTAGATTTCAAAATCCTCCTTTTAACATATAAGGCATTAAATGGCCAAGGTCCGGCTTACTTGTCTGAACTTATCATGACTTACAAACCAGAGTGCACATTAAGATCTCAAGACGCCGGTTTGCTTATGATTCCAACGATTAATACAATAACAGTGGGAGGTCGAGCTTTTAGTTACAGGGCCCCTAAACTGTGGAATGGTCTGCCTGCTACCATAAGAGATGCCCCTTCGGTCTCAGCTTTTAAATCCCAGCTGAAGACTCACTACTTCAGTTTAACATATCCTGACTAGAGCTGCTGATTAACTGTACAGACTGCATCTCTGTTGTTAGTCATTAGCACTAAAACATAAGTAACATGATAGTTTTAATTGGATAGTAACCCTCACCTATTGTGTTTCTCTTCTCGGTACTCAAATGCGGCGCTTAGTGCCACCTGCAAAGTTGTTTTGCCTGCCTAAGGTAAAGTCATCCCTGATGGAGGTTAGCAGGAATCATGAGAAAAAGGGGTCCTTTCATCGGATTGGCTGGCCCGGTGCTGTTTCAGCTGTGGAATGGTCAAATGGGGGAGGCAGCTTGATGGATGAGGTCTCCAGGACTCTAAACAAATCCAAATCATATTATGTGATATCATCTACTGTTAAATTCTGCTACGTACTTCTACATTTTTTATTTTTATACTGTATTGAGGATTTGTTCTGTTCTGTGTATTGTATTGTATTGTATTGACCCCCTTCTTTTTGACACCCACTGCACGCCCAACCTACCTGGAAAGGGGTCTCTCTTTGAACTGCCTTTCCCAAGGTTTCTTCCATTTTTTCCCTACTGGAGTTTTTTTTAAAGTTTTTCCTTGTCTTCTTAGAGAGTCAAGGCTGGGGGGCTGTCAAGAGGTAGGGCCTATTAAAGCCCATTGCGGCACTCCTTGTGTGATTTTGGGCTATACAAAAATAAATTGTATTGTATTGTATTGTACTGCCATCCATCCATTCAGGCTTTGTGCCTACACTACATCCAATGATGCAGAGCTCTATGCTGTCCACTGTAAAGTGGCACAGTGGGCAAGATTTTTTTTTTGTAGTTTATGGAATGCACTTAACTTCAGAACACATTTTGTTCATAGTGAATGCATATACACCATGTTTGTGAAGAAATAACTGACTTGAAAAAATACTAAGCTTATCTTTTAACTGCTCCCTGAAATAGTCTGCTGTCTCCCTGTTTTTGAATATATATATACATGGATGGACTCTTCCTACAAGAAATGCAATAAATAAGATTTCTAGGCTAGCAAGAGGCCTGCTGCTTAACAATAAATTTGCCAAAGAGATCAGATACAAAGGTATTATTGATGATGTATTTGGAAGTGACACAGGTATATCTCAAAGTACCTGGTTAGAAATGTGGCTCTCCTGTGGAGGAGAAGTTTGCGTAAGTTATGTTTCCAATGAAAGGAGATCAAGGAAGGATAATAAAAAAGGACAGGTCTGCAGATTTATGGAATTTTGTGTATTACCTATTGGAGAGACAGAGAGTGTTAGTGTGGAATGAGGAGATTAGCACTGTGCTCTTAAAGTACATTTTATTACGAGGTCTACTCCTGGCTTGATTGAGAACCCTGTCCACAATATGGGAGGGGTATCCTCTATCAATGAAGTAATACCTCATTTTTTACTATATACAGTGCATCCGAAAAATATTCACAGCGCATCACTTTTTCCACATTTTGTTATGTTACAGCCTTATTCCAAAATGGATTAAATTCATTTTTTTCCTCAGAATTCTACACACAACACCCCATAATGACAATGTGAAAAAGTTAACTTGAGATTTTTGCAAATTTATTAAAAGTAAAAAAATTGAGAAATCACATGTACATAAGTATTCACATCCTTTGCCATGAAGCTCAGAATTGAGCTCAGGTGCATCCTGTTTCCCCTGATCATCCTTGAGATGTTTCTGCAGCTTAATTGGAGTCCACCTGTGGTAAATTCAGTTGATTGGACATGATTTGGAAAGGCACACACCTGTCAATATAAGGTCGCACAGTTGACAGTTCATGTCAGAGCACAAACCAAGCATGAAGTCAAAGGAATTGTCTGTAGACCTCCGAGACAGGATTGTCTCGTGGCACAATCTGGGGAAGGTTACAGAAAAATTTCTGCTGCTTTGAAGGTTCCAATCAGCACAGTGGAAGGTTCAAAACTACCAGGACTCTTCCTAGAGCTGGCCGGCCATCTAAACTGAGCAATTGGGGGAGAAGGGCCTTAGTCAGGGAGGTGACCAAAAACCTGATGGTCACTCTGTCAGAGCTCCAGAGGTCCTCTGTGGAGAGAGGAGAACTTTCCAGAAGGACAACCATCTCTATAGCAATCCACCAATCAGGCCTGTATGGTAGAGTGGCCAGATGGAAGCCACTCCTTAGTAAAAGACACATGGCAACCCGCCTGGAGTTTGCCAAAAGGCACCTGAAGGACTCTCAGACCATGAGAAACAAAATTCTCTGGTCTGATGAGACAAAGATTGAACTCTTTGGTGTGAATGCCAGGCGTCACGTTTGGAGGAAACCAGGCACCGCTCATCACCAGGCCAATACCATCCCTACAGTGAAGTATGGTGGTGGCAGCATCATGCTGTGGGGATGTTTTTCAGTGGCAGGAACTGGGAGACTAGTCAGGATAAAGAGAAAGATGACTGCAGCAATATACAGAGACATCCTGGATGAAAACCTGCTCCAGAACGCTCTTGACCTCAGACTGGGGCGACGGTTCATCTTTCAGCAGGACAACGACCCTAAGCACACAGCCAAGATATCAAAGGAGTGGCTTCAGGACAACTCTGTGAATGTCCTTGAGTGGCCCAGCCAGAGCCCAGACTTGAATCCGATTGAACATCTCTGGAGAGATCTTAAAATGGCTGTGCACCGACGCTTCCCATCCAACCTGATGGAGCTTGAGAGGTGCTGCAAAGAGGAATGGGCAAAACTGGCCAAAGATAGGTGTGCCAAGCTTGTGGCATCATATTCAAAAAGACTTGAGGCTGTAATTGCTGCCAAAGGTGCATCGAGAAAGTATTGAGCAAAGGCTGTGAATACTTATGTACATGTGATTTTTCAGTTTTTTTTTTTTTTTTTAATAAATTTGCAAAAATCTCAAGTAAACTTTTTTCACATTGTCATTATGGGGTGTTGTGTGTAGAATTCTGAGGAAAAAAATGAATTCAATCCATTTTGGAATAAGACTAACATAACAAAATGTGGAAAAAGTGATGCGCTGTGAATACTTTCCGAATGCACTGTATTGTAGTAGTTGTGCTTAGTTTCTTGCTTGGGTTTAATGTTTTTTTTTTGATCGCAAGAAATATTCATACTGAGGCTTTAATGAAGTTTCATTGTTTATATAAAAGAATGAGCGTAAATGAAAGTTACAGTTGAGTCAAAGCAGATTGAATGAGCCTGATTGTGAAAATTCATATCCATCCATCCAGTATCCTACCTGCTATATCCTAACTACAGGGTCACTGGGGTCTGCTGGAGCCAATCCCACCCAACACTGGGTGCAAGGCAGGGAAGAAACCCTGGGCAGGGTGCCAGCTCACTGCAGGGCACACACACCAAGCACAATTTAGGATCGTCAATGCACCTAACCTGCATGTCTTTGGACTGTGGGAGGAAACCAGAGCACCTGGAGGAAACCCATGCAGACACTGGGGGAACATGCAAACTCCACGCAGGGAGGCGAACCCAGGTCACCTAACTGTGAGGCAGCAGCGCTACCACTGCGCCACCGTGCCACCCAAAAGTCATATCTCTTTAATAAATTGATTCAGCAAGTAGCCCACAAACTTCTTCATTGCGTGTTTCTATACTTCTTTGCTTCACTGCTTTAGCCCTGCAGGTGCCAGAGGTGAGCCCACTTCAGTCCATTTGGTAAGGTGAATGCAACAGATCCTCCATTTTTCTCCCAACAATAATACCTCATCTTAAAATTGCAAGTTTCACAACATTTTGTTGTAATAGTCGATCCTATTCATGCATCTTGATGTTTTATCTGTTTTTCAGTTTACTTCATTGTTGATTTTTTTTACACTAAATTTTATCCATTTTTAACAATGATACTAGGATACCTGCACTGAAACAAGGCTTTGGTCTTAGTTGGGGGAGGGCAGGATGGTTCCCTATATAAACAATTGTTAAATAAACAAGATAAACATTATGTGTAAATGAAGGTGTATATTTTAGAACTCCCTGACATGGATTGGAGTTCTCTTCAGAATGTTTGGTAAGGTGAGAGCAGCAGATTCCTCTCTTACTCTCAGCAGTGCCTTATCCTACAATTACAGATTTCAGGACATTTGGTTGTATTAGACACCCTTATTTAGTTCAATGATGGTGTATCTTTTTTCTTAAATATATGAAATAAACTTTATGCGTAAATGAGGGTGTGTATTTCATAATTCCCCAAAATGGACTGAAGAGTACATTTCGAACTGTTTGTCTAGGTGAAAGAGGAAGATCCTTCACTTACTTTCAACAGCACCTTACCCTAAATTTATAAGTTTGATGTCATTTGGTGGAAATAGGCAATTCTATCAACCGGACTGCATATCAGGTTGGCTCTTAAAGTCCTGCTTCAAGCAGCTCTCTTCAGTTTTCCATTTGCTTTTTAACTGGTCTCTGACCTGTGGTATTGTATTTAAGCTTGTGGAAACAATCAATCATTATCTTGTTTCTAAAGTTTCCAGGCCAAGCTGTGAATATGACTACAGACAAATCTACAGTTTTCTTGATCAGCCTGGTCCATATTTTAGAGCACTATTTCTGGATTTTTCTGTGACATTCAATACCATACAGCCTCACATACTGACTGGGAAACTGAATAACATGAATGTAAACCCATTTATCACATTATGGATTCAGGACTTTCTTTTAAATCGTTCACAGGCGTTGAAAATACAGGACGTTTTTTCAAAAGTCATTCATTCAAATACAGAAAGTCTGCAGTGGTGTGTCTTATCACTATTACTATTTATTATATACACAAGTGACCTGAGACAGAACAATGACCACTATTCCATTATCAAATCTTTTTCATAAGATAGAGAGGATGAAAGCCAGTATCAAAATCAAGTGGACTATATGGTAAACTGCTGCAGTTAAAAACTATCTCACTCTGAATGTAAAAAAGACCAAAGAAATATTTCATTTTAGGAGACAGATATCAGTATGTTCACTCATTGTTGTTTTAGAGGAGGAGGAGGAAGAAAAAGTGAATGAATATAAATACTTAGGAGCTAACTTAGATAACAATCTTAGCCGCGAATGCAAATACGAAAAAAAAAATCTATAAATGCAATCAGTGTTTATTTCTCCTCCATAAACTCAAATTGTTTAAAGTAGACAAGGACCTCATGTTGTCCTTTTATCGCAGTATGAGTCAATCCGTTATCACTTTCAGTTTCATTGCCTGGTTAAGTGGTCTGACAAACCAAATTTTAAAAAAGCTCTAGGTGATTACTAAGCATGCAACTAAAGTTATTGGGACTAATGTAGATGATCTAGCAAGTATGTGTCAGAGGACAAAGCTAAAGAATCTCGAAATGATCTCAACTGATGACAGACATCCATTACATGTAGAACTTAACTTCAGTAAATCAGAAAGGACAGTTGACCTGAAAACCTACACAAATCGCGCCAGATACTTGTTTCTTCTTGGTGCCTTATGATTTTTTAAATAAGGAATATCGGAGAAAATGATTAAGGTTTGATATGTAGCCTGTAACTATTTTTGTATAAACTAGGAGGCTTCACCCCCTGCTCGCTTAGCTCACCAACCCCCAGGCTTGCTCTATGCACCAGCCACTTCACGTCTCTGCTGCTCACGCATGTGGATTTCACTTTCACCAAACAACAGATCTTTTAATTCTCGTGGATGCACCTCTTTATTAAGAAGAAGCACTACTTTTCCCTAATGGCAACAATGGTCTCTGACTTAAAGTTTAAATCCGAACAATATATTCAATCTCTTTTCACTTTTCCCTTATTTCACCAAGTAATAATTTTCATTTGTTTGCACTAATGAGATCTTTACTACTTTCAAATTTTAATACTTTCATTATCTCTAACTTGCTCTGCATGTGCATCGTGCCAACGTTTTGGAACCTCTTTACGACGTTCTACTTTGTCATCTACTCTTTGGCTTTTATTTCCGGCCCTGGGCGTGGTTAAATCTGTTGGCACAAAGTCTCGTCTCATGGGACTTGAAAGTATATCTCTGAAAAAGTCATGTCTTGTCCCAGGATTTTTTTATATAATAGAGAGATGTGCCCTATTCCTTTACCTTAACCTGTCTTGTCTCTGTTTGGTTTGTTTTATTTCTTTAAGTCTTGTTATTAGATGCTACTGAGAATGTAAATTTCATGTTTTCTTGTGTACACATGACTAAATAAAGCAACCTTGAAACCTTGAAACTGTAAGAGCCAATCTTAGAAATATAATGCTTTAAGTTAAATTCATATTAGCGTTTGCTATAGACTTTTACCCCCTGTAAGTTAATATGAGGTAGAACTTGTTCGCTATGTCTACGATATAGTGCGTTCATTTGAGCCATTTGTTGTTTAGAATAGGTCCCAGTGCTAGTGGGGACTGAAAGACCCATTTACAGTATGAAAATGGGATGAGCTTACAGTTTTCTGACCGTTTAGAAATGGTTAAGCTGTAAGCAAACTTAAAGAAATTAAACAAGCTTTAAACAGAACTTCTCTTAAAAAAGAACATTTCTTTTTTTTGCTGTATCTTTTTTGTGTGAACTGTTTTAATTTGAATTTGTACTAAAGCTTTTTAAAATAAAACTATTTTATCTGTGGAGTCATTTCAACGCTTGAAGCTTTTGCTGAATTCCATTTGCAAACTAGAGTTGCTGAACTTTGGTAATTTTGGGTAAACGCAGCTATAGAAACCTTGAAACATCTCTTTCCTTAAACACATGAAACAAACTTCTTGAGAAAATGTGTGTGTGTAGGTGAGAATTCTCTGAAATCCATGGTTGCCTCCTCTCTCATCTTACAGCATGGACAGATTCTCCTTCAGCCACTTGGAGCTGCAGAAAGTGGATCTATAAAAGTAGATGGATGGATATAGATATTTTAAATTACAATATTAGAATAACTGCATGATATGTATGATGGAGAGACAAAGGTGATAGACATTGAAAGTCATTAGGCTTTTTCCATGTAAATTTGTATCCCTGCGACGTAGTGTTGGAAAACAGGGTTTGGAAAGTGAGTCATATTTTTCTACAAACTTTGCAATCAACAAGGTCAGGAAATGGCTCAATTGAGGTTTTTCAGCTACTTCCATGGCTATTGTCATTCATTCACTTCCTGACCTCCCCTTAGGCAAATAGAGGGTCTCAAGGAGATTGGATAAAATACCTCATTTTTCTAAAAGGTTAAAGGACCAAGAAACTAACGTTAAAAAGGCCTTAGTATAAGGAAAAAGAAAATCGGTCTAATGATATATTGCTCACACAAACCCCCAATCTGTTTTTAAACGTTTAAATCAGCAAGCAGGTGTAGCGTTACGAGTGTTGCCAAAATATACAATTTGCAAACTCCCTTCTGGTTACAACTATAGGATCACTCCTGGTACCCTTTCAAGAGTGGACTGAGATGAAATATATGGCAAAAGAAAAACAACACCATGTTAATAAAAACAGAATAATGAGAGGAGCTTGTTTGTCTGCTGCTGGGTTGACAAATGATGTGGTGAAAGTTAGAAAGTGCTAAGGAATTAAGTATCTGCGACTGGAATTAACAGGGAATACACATTTTCCTGTAGGAATGTTAATGGAAAACATTTATTCACTTAACTTGTGTCCTCCATGCCATTAGCCCAGAGCTCACCCATTCCTGCCTTGCACACAGAACAGAGAGGAGCAGACATGAAATTTAGATGATGTTGTCATTGTATGCATGTCAGTGTTACAGACAGTTAATTAAATAAAGATGAGAGTTAAAGATTATAACGAATTTACCCTTGGACAAATTGGAATGATATACATTTGACCTTAAAAGCCATGCATTTCTTTAGTGCACAATGATACCTAATTCACATTCTTATTCCAAACTTAACAAAGACACTTGGTTGTTTTACTGAGGTTACTTCATTCAAACATGGACTATTAATTATATGACTCAATGTTGGCTTTTTACCACAAACCTGAATTAATATAAGCTGGTTCACAAAGTGAACAGATGGATGGATAGGTGGGGGGATTGGTGTTGGCTCTTGTGTTCATCAGCCTTTGTCCATCCAGCATGAAAATAAGTTTACATTTTCATCACAATAATTACTGTTCTGCCTAAGACATCGCTCAGCTGTTTTTTTTTCATTCCATCTCCTCTATTTAAATGTGTTTTGATTTATTCCTTTTTGTCTCTCGACTAAAGGTCACTTTCAATAGCAAAAATAAAATGAGCAACATGAGGAAAGTACAAAATAAGTTTCCTTACATATTCCGACAGAGATGGCAACAACTTCAGTTACTGGAGGCCTCTACACTCAAGGTAAATGTTGCTTTCTGTTTATAGTTCCAACATCTCCCCAAGTGAGCGGGACTGTGGTCTAATGGGCACAGCTGCTGACTCACAGTTACAGGAACCTGGATTCAAATGCTGGCCTAGTCATTGTCTGTGTGGTGTCTGCAATTTTGCCATATCTATCGGGGTTTTCTTCCAGTGCTGCAGTTTTCTACTTCATTGCAAAGACATGCATATCATCATTATAAGTCAAGGCACCAGCTTTATTAGAGAATGAGGAGTTATGTGATTGGAGGAGACAGGAAACAAAAGGATATTGAGAGTTACAGTGCTAATAAGTAAACGTTTTTTTACATTTCATTCATGTGTGCCTTGGGGACAGCTTAAAGGCTCTGGCAGTGGTCATTTCTCACTGATCCACACAGTGGCACTGTATTCTAACGGCTTTTCTCTTGTTCCTTCTGCAGACTTGATGATTGACAACCTCACCATCTCTGATGTCACAGCCAGTGTCCATCCACCTGGACCCGCCTCTTCCTGCCTGGCTTGTATTTAAAAGGAAGTAGCACCATCTTGCATAGTCATACACAGTCATAGTCTAATTTCAGACTTGTGTCCTTAGGGATGTTTTTACAATATACAGGATCACAGTGTCACCCCAAATCTTTATCTTTGTTTATTTTTTCTCATGCCCATCTGAAATAGTTTTTTTTTGTTTTTGTACTGTTCTCCTGGCCATCTGATCATACTTTTTTCTTTGTTAGTTAATATTGCCTAATTTTATTTTTGTTTCATATATACTTTTCTTTCTTCGTCTTGTAAAGCACTTTGAGCTGCACCATTTGTCTGAAAATGTGAAATATACAGTTGTGCTTGAAAATTTGTGAACCCTTTAGAATTTTCTATATTTATGTATAAATATGACCTAAACATCATCAGATTTTCACTCAAGTCCTAAATGTAGATAAAGAGAAACCAGTTAAACAAATGAGACAAAAATATTATACTTGGTCATTTATTTATTGAGGAAAATAATCGAATATTACATATTTGTGAGTGGCAAAAGTATGTGAACCTCTAGGATTAGCAGTTAGTTTGAAGGTGAAATTTGAGTCAGGTGTTTTCAATCAATGGGATGACAATCAGGTGTGAGTGGACACCCTGTGTTATTTAAAGAACAGGGATCTATCAAAGTCTGCTCTTCACAACACATGTTTGTGGAAGTGTATCATGGCACGAACAAAGGAGATTTCTGAGGACCTCAAAAAAAGAGTTGTTGGTGCTCATCAGGATGGAAAAGGTTACAAAACCATCTCTAAAGAGTTTGGACTCCACCAATCCACAGTCAGACAGATTGTGTGCAAATGGAGGAAATTCAAGACCATTGTTACCCTCCCCAGGAGTGGTCTACCAACAAAGATCACTCCAAGAGCAAGACGTGTAATAGTGGCGAGGTCTCAAAAGACCCCAGGGAGGGTAACTTTTAAGCAACTGAAGGCTTCTCTCACATTGGCTAACATTCATTTCCATGAGTCCACCATCAGGAGAACATTGAACAACAATGGTGTGCATGGCAGGGTTGCAAGGAGAAAGCCACTGCTCTCCAAAAAAAACATTGCTGCTCATCTGCAGTTTGCTAATGATCACGTGGACAAACCAGAAAGCTATTAAAAAGAATGTTTTGTGGACGGATGAGACCAAAATAGAACTTTTTGGTTTAAATGAAAAGTGTTATGTTTGCAGAAAGGAAAACACTGCATTCCAGCATAAGAACCTTATCCCATCTGTGAAACATGGTGGTGGTAGTATCATGGTTTGGGCCTGTTTTGCTGCATCTGGGCCAGGACGGCTTGCCTTCATTGATGGAACAATGAATTCTGAATTACATCAGAGAATTCTAAAGGAAAATGTCAGGACATCTGTCCATGAACTGAATCTCAAGAGAAGGTGGGTCATGCAGCAAGACAACGACCCTAAGCACACAAGTCGTTCTACCAAAGAATGGTTAAAGAAGAATGAAGTTAATGTTTTGGAATGGCCAAGTCAAAGTCCTGACCTTAATCCAATCAAAATGTTGTGGAAGGACCTGAAGCGAGCAGTTAATGTGAGGAAACCCACCAACATCCCAGAGTTGAAGCTGTTCTATACAGAGGAATGGGCTAAAATTCCTCCAAGCCAGCGTGCAGGAATGAGCAAAAGTTACTGGAAAAATTAATGGCGCTTTTCCACTGCATAGTTCAGTACAGCTCACCTTGGTTCGGCTCAGTTCGGCTCGGTTTGCATTTCGACTACAGTTTAGTACCGCTTTAGAGTGGGCGGGATTATTCACGTGTCGTTATAGTTGCGCCGCCTCCACTGCCGTGACATCATCGTAAACGCGCCAAGCAAACAAACTCCTGTAGTCGCTCTTCATTTTTTTTAACTTGTCCCTACACTGTTTGTATGTCTGATGGTAGCCGTGTGTGCCCAAGAGCTTAGCGACCTCCTGAAAAACTTTTTCATTCCGCATCGCCCCATCCAGCTCTCGCTGGATCCGCTCCTCGGCTACTAACAAGAGGAACGTGTGTACTTCCTCAATAGACCACGAAACAGCCATTTTTGGTTAAAACAAAATGGTGCGTCCGAACCTTCGCTGGCTGTACTAAAAATCTAGCGGGTCTGTTGTGTCTCGTGTCGCAAGTTCAGTGACGCAGTAATGACGATTTTCTCCGGCCAATCAGTGACCAGCAGAGTTTACACGTCACGTTTTTGTAACGGTTCGGCGCGCTTGGAATCTCGGCTGAGGTGGTACTAAAAAAAGGACCAGGTACTGTTCCCAGTGGAAAACCTCCCAAAAGTGAGCTGAACTGAACCGTGTCGTGCCGTACTATGCAGTGAAAAAGCCCCTTTAGTTGCAGTTATTGCTTAAAAGGGGGGGTCACATCAGATACTGAAAGCAAAGGTTCACATACTTTTGCCACTCACAAATATGTAATATTTGATCATTTTCCTTAATAAATAAATGACCAAGTATATTATTTTTGTCTTATTTGTTTAACTGGTTTCTCTTTATCTACTTTTAGGACTTGAGTGAAAATCTGATGATGTTTTAGGTCATATTTATGCAAAAATATAGAAAATTCTAAAGGGTTCATAAACTTTCAAGCACAACTGTAAATAAACACTGTTGTTGTTGGTTATTTCATTTAACTTTATTGTGCGAAATGTGCATTCCACCGGTGAATTTAACCCTATGTCCTAAATAATGAGCTAATTTAACAGTGGGAAGACTATTACAACTATTACATGAAACTAAGTTGCATTGTGTAATTAAGACTGTTCTCATACATAAAGGTAACCTGAAAAGCTAAATATCTAAATCCATTAAAAACAATTGAAGTTTTTTTTATTCAAGCATGACTGTCTATTCACACCATGGTCTTGTGCTGACTGACCTCTATGACAAGTGGTCGTCACATGTGCATGAGAGCAGGGGATGCCATTGTTGTGGAGTATCTTCATAGCTTGGAGAAACAGTGGAGTTGCTAACAAAAAAGAGAAGATCTGATGGAGTAAAAATACTTGCACGTTGTTCAGGAGAGTTGCCAGAAAAGACGACTATGTATGTGCGACTGCATGCAAACCTCCCGCAAGAGTGAATCACCTAAAATAGGAACATTTTCATAAATTGAGAAATGCAGCATCACAAGCATGTTGGCATGCACTCCTGTTGGCTGGGATTGATGGGTTGTCTTCTGGGATTAGTAAGAGAAATTCTGATGGTATTTAAAATCGTGTAATATATACTATAGACTTTTATTGGTGCATTGCCATCTGTTGGTTCAATATCCCTCTGACACTTCTAATTTACCTGATTGAGAGAAGACCTCCAATTAACCTGTGAAGTTGACTTGGAGTTTGTAATAAGTATGGTGAGCTATAAACCAGTGGATTAACTTTTGCATTAAATTTTACTTTTAGATAATTTCTTTGTCTAGAGTACTTTTTAGGAAGATAGATGCAAAAAGGACATGAAGACTGATTTTCTCTTTTTGCTTTATTTAGTTTTTTGTGACTTTTCATTACACTTGTACTGTGCCTTTAAGAATTGCCAGCTGCACATTTCAATACCTGTGAAAAATCATACAGGGCATTTGGCCTAAGGAAAGGAGAGATTACCTTCAGAATAAAACATACTGAAGTCACGGTAGTGAGCTGCCCAGATGAAATGCATTTTCTTCAGTGATGAGAAAAAAATGTATTCCCATTATAGACAGAGTAGAGATGTTTTCATGAATTTATTCTAGTCGTACACTGTGGAAAGTGCAACAAGAAGGGTTCATAACAATATATTTGGTCTTGAAATGTGTAAGCTAATAAGGATATACAGTACTTTGAAAGTACATTTGTCTACTTGTCTAGACAACTAAATACTAAATACCAAAATACTCAGGGTAAACCCATAAGATCCCAAATAGGTCAAGACAAATTTTTGGAATGTATCTGTTTATCTGGAAAAATGTGCAATAGAATATCAAGAGTTTTGAACATGATACCTTTTATATATATAAGGGACAAACAAAGAGCCTTTATTTTTGATAGTGTGAATAGCATATGTAGTGAATACCATTCCAAGGCTATCATGCAAATTTTTCAAATATTCCTCGCCATTGAAGTCCGTATTTGTTTCAGCTTTTGTATACAGCATAGAGCTCTGGGAAAGCTAAAGATATAGAATTAGCCATTAACTATTACCTTCAGTTTAGCTGGAAACAAGAGGCTATATCTGATCTCTGCTCTGTTTAAATGCCATTTGATGCTGTAGAATGCAACTTGTTTTGCAGTGGTTGAAGGACAGAAATCTGAGAAAAATACAAATTCATCTGATTTTGAATATAATCTCTTCTTTCTATTTGAGAATTGACATAACATTTTCCTTATCCTGTAGTTTGTCAAATCTTACAATCAGGCTTCTAGGCTTTGAGACATTTGATCCACATATGCAATAATAAGCTGAAATCTTAGTGTCAGATTTAAAGTCTCCTACTATCTTTGTCTTCTTCTTTCAGTTGCTTCTGTAAGGGGTCACCACAGCAAATTATCTTTTTCCATATCTTCCTGTTCTCCACATCTTGCTGTATTACACCCACCACCTGCATGACCTCTCTAACCACATCCATAAACCCCCTCTTAGGCCTTTCTCTTTAGCTCTTGCCTGGAAGCTCTGTCCTTAGATTGATGGATTAAAAGCCAGAAATCTGCATGACTATCATCATCAAGTCCTTCCAAGAGAACCCTAAATGCAAAGAGGACTGTTTCATTTATGTTAGGTAGAATGCCCAGAGGGGACTGGGTGGTCACGTGGCCTGGAACCCCTGCAGATTTTATTTTTTCTCTCCAGTCGTCTTGAGTTTTTTTTTTTTTGTTTTTCTGGCCATCGGACCTTACACTTATTCTATGTTAATTAGTGTTGTCTTATTCTAATTCTTTGTCTTTTATTTCTCTTTTCTTCATCATGTAAAGCACTTTGAGCTACATTATTTGTATGAAAATGTGCTATATAAATAAATGTAGTTGTTGTTGTTGTAGCATACGTCTCCTAATATACCCAGCATCACTCCTCTGAACGTGTCCAAACTAACGCAATCTTACCTCTCTGGCTTTGTCTCCATACCCTTCAACCTCAGCTAAACCTCTAATGTACTCATTCCTAATCCAGTCCATCCTCGTCACACCCAATGCAAATCTTAACATCTTTAACTCTGCCACCTTCAGTTGTTTCTCCTGTTGTTTTGTCACGCTGGTCTCACCACCATCTTGAAGACCTTTCCTTTCACTCTTGCTGATAACCGTCTGTCACAAATTCTGACACTCCTTTCCACCAACTTTCCCCTGCCTGCACTCTTGTCTTTACCTCTCTTCCACACTCCCCAGTACACAGTACTGTTGGTCCCAAGTATGTAAACTCATCCACCTTCACCAACTCTACTCCCTTTATCCTCACCATTCCAGTGACCTCCCTCTCATTTACACACGTGTTCTGTCTTGTTCTTACTGACCTTCATTCCTCTCATCTTTAGAGCATATCTCCATCTCTCCAATGCCTCCCTCAACCTGCTCCTTACTCACATAACACATCTCAAACATCATAGTCCATGCGGACTCCCGTCTAATCTCATCTGTTATCCTGTCCATCACTATCACAAATAAGAAAGGGCTCAAAGCCAATTCCTGATGTAATCCCACCTCAAACTTAAACGTTTTTATCACTCCTACCGCAGACCTCACCACTGGCACACTTCCCTCGTATATATCCTGTACAACTCTTACATACTTTTCTGTCACTCCCAACTTCCTCATACAATACCACAACTCCTCTCTACGTATCTTGTAATATACCTTGTAAATCTACAAAGACACAATGCAACTCTTTCTATCCTTCTCTATACTTCTCTATCAACACCCTCAGAGCAGACATCACATCTGTAGTGCTCTTTCCCAACATGAAACCATACTTCTGCCCACTAATCACAACCTCCCTTCTTAACCTAGCTTCCACTACTCTTTCCTATAACTTTATCTATTCTGATGTATGTTTTCTTTATTCTTATTTATTTTTTTATATCAATCCCAAGTGTGGATATCAATATATTAATCTCTGACAGCATGTCTTAGTTGCATTAACACTCAGCGTAAAAATTAAAAATAATCATACCAAAAAGGAATACTTCTCTAAGAACTTCTCATTTAGGACAGAAATTACAACAAAACTAGACACCTTAACTGTTGCAAAGTTTTATTCATGATGTAATTAAGTAGCCCTGAACCCCACATCACTGATTTTTTAATTTAACCTTATGTTGTGCATACACAATAATATTTCATATGTACAAGGTAGCAGTTTTCTAATAGTTTTTATTTACTCTGAGGTTTCGAGCTTCTTTGAAATTTGTTCCAATGTGCAACAAGTCTGTTTCTTTTTTTAGAAGCAAATAGCTTCTCGGTTAAAAACATGGGATGTCACTTTAGTTCTTATCAAATACATTTTTGTACAAATGTATTTAATTGGCATTGATCTGCTATTTGTACAATTCAAGATGCCCAATGCCCATCCTGACAATGGGGACAATATAAGAAGCCCTTGACTACTGATAAGATGTGTTCTCCAGTCCCTTTATGTGTTACTGCAGCATTTTGGCATCACAATTGGGACATAATTATTTCCATCTACAGAGCTTTGCACTTCCTACAAACTTTCCATGAAACCACAGAAGAACATTCTAATACAGTTAAGAAACCAAAGCAAAAATCTCTTTTCGATAAAATCTAAATAAAAATGTACAATGGTAAACAAATACAAATGTATTTTACGAGAATTTCAGAAAAACAAGGATTATTTGTGTTTAACTTCAATAATGAAAACATTACAACTAAGTCTCACAAAACTACTTAGGAGGAAGTTAACATGAGATGAAATCACAGGAACATTCTTCTGTTTTAAAGTGGCTTGGGAGTAAATATCTGTAGTATAGGTCATTTCCAGAACAGAATATTATACTTGACAATATATGGTGTGATAGACAGCACGACCACAGACAGACAAAGGATGTCAATGCCACACACATTTATTAAACTTATGTATACGTTCCAAATAGTCCTGCACCACACACAGTGCTCCAGCAAAAAGCACCCTTACATAAGGGCCTTTAAATGTCCGTGGGCCTTTCTTCCTCCTGTCCCAAGAGCTTCGTCCTGCTCCAGCTTCCCGACTGTAGGAAGGCGGCCCCTTTTATTTCCACCCGGATGTGCTCCAGGTGCTTGATGACGTTCTTCCGGCAGCACTTTCTGGTGTGGCGGAAGTGCTGCCCTTGCACCCGGAAGCACTCCGGTAATCCCTGGAAGGTCCTTCCTCCACCTTTCCAGGTGTGGCTGAAGTGTCGATCTCCTGGGCTCCACGATACTCGGGTGCCCCCTGGCAGTGGCCACAGGCCCCAGTGGGTTTGAGCCTCCTTGCTCCTTTCCCGTGGTCCCCTCATTATCCAGGGTCCCCTCGTGTCCCAGGGAACATATAGACCACCTCCCGGTCCTTCAAGGCGTCCCGACTGGGTCTGACCCCCAGGCTCCTGTGACAGTGGATTTGTCATAATCAAAACCCTTTCTCGAAAAACAACTATACAACTTTAAAATTTTCAAAAATCATTTGCAAGTTACTTGTAGATGAATCCATGGGAATTTTTAAAAATGGAAAAGAAGTAATGAATACCACAATAATAAACTCATCCCTTGACACTGGCTCTGTGCCGCTTACTTTTAAAATCGCTTCTGCAACCCCAATGTTAAAAAAGTCTGGTCTTGATGCTGACAATCTTAACAATTTTTGGCCTATTTCCCACTTACCTTTCCTGTCAAAAGTTCTTGAGCGTGTTGTAGCCTCCCAGCTCATCAATTACTTAACCACTAATAACCTGATGTAACCCTTTCAGTCTGGTTTCAGGGTGCAGCACAGCTGTGATTTACTTATGGCAGCAGACTCTGGACAAACCAGCATATCAATTTTATTAGACCTCAGTGCAACATTTGACACTGTCAGACATGACATTCTACTGGCACTGCCCTCCAGTGGTTCAAGTCTTACCTGACTGATAGGCAAGAGTTTGTTAGTCTTGGTAACAGCAGATCCTGCTCACCGCCAGTCACACAAGGAGTTCCTCAGGGCTCTGTCCTCGGTCCTCTTCTCTTCTGTATTTATATGCTTCCCCTTGGCCATATTATTTGTAGCTATGGACTGGGCTATCATTTTTATGCAGATGATACTCAACTCTACTTCAATGTTAAAAGTGGAACTTCATCAGAGCTTTCTCAGCTCACAACCTGCCTTAGTGAAATTAAACTGCAAAGAATCTTGGTGTAATTCTTGATTTCTCCCTTTCTTATTCCGCACACATTAAGAAACGTTCTTACTTTCACCTCCGTAACATATCCCATGTTTGCTCCTTCCTCTCCTTTTCTAATGCTGAGAAACTTGTCCATGCTTTTATCACATCCCGGATCAATTATTGTAACTCGCTGCTGGCAGGTGCCCCTTCTAATCTTATATCACAGCTCCAGCTTATTCAAAACTTGGCTGCAAGAGTCCTCACTTGAACCAGCAGCAGCGAGCACATAACACACATCCTGCTCCGTCTTCACTGGCTCCCTGTGTCTTACAGAATCAAATATAAAATCCTACTAATAACCTACAAAGCCTTAAATAACCTCGCAACAAACTACATCAGTGACCATCTCCATCACTACGTGCCTACCCACCCACTTAGGTCCTCTGAGTCTGGCAATCTTGTTGTGCCCCACACTAATCTACAATCCATGGGTGACAGGGCCTTCAGCTGTATAGCGCCCAGACTCTGGAATGACCTACCGAAATTAATGAGGTCAGCAGACTCCATGAATTCTTTTAAAAAACAACTCAAAACTCATCTGTTCAGGAAGGCTTTAAGCTCTACTTGACTTTATTACCCTTCTCTAAGTTTACCTCTCTGTCAAGATGCTCATGTAACCTGTATGTGTGTGTGCTAGACCATCAATTATGTTGTCTGTTAGGCTTTCTCTGAATTTACTGTCTTAATCTTCTTTATTTATTTATTTGGTTTGTACAATGCTATATACTGTATACCCTGCCGTTCTTTCTTAAATTCTGTGAAGTGCCTTGAGCATGGGAAAGGCGCTATATAAATAAAATGTATTATTATTATTATTATTATTATTAGATTTACCCAACAATAAGATGATGGCACCACTGGCACCAAGGAAATTGTCTTAGCCTATCCAATGAGCAAGCAATATTGCCTAAACTTAAAAATGGCAGCATGGCTAAAGCTTTAATTCACTATACTCTAATATAGCATCATCCTTAGCTGAGTATTACTGAGATTGCCAAATGAAACCCAATTACAGGTAACAGTTTAAAGAGACTGCACTATAACTTTTATACTATAATCACGCAGGTATACAGCATACTGAGAAATTTTAGCCATTTTAAAACTGGAAAGTCACAGGCATCAACATGCAATTGAGTGAAGACCAACACTCCACCCAACCTGAACTATAAGAAGCTTTAAATAAAAAAACACTCATTTTAACATGCCAACTTATAATTGAACTATGATAAATTTGAAATTAAAATTCATACCGTAACCCAGGGGTGCCCACACTTTTTCGGGTTGCGAGCTACTTTTAAAATGACCAGGTCGAAATGATCTACCTACATTAAAAATGCTATATATATATATATACATATATATATATATACTAGCAAAATACCCACGCTTCGCAGCGGAGAAGTAGTGTGTTAAAGAAGTTATGAACAAGAAAAGCAAACATTTTAAAAATAACGTAAGATGATTGTTAATGTAATTGTTTTGTTATTGATATGAGTGTTGTTGTCATATCTATCTATTTATATATATATATATTTATATATATCTATATATATATATATATATGTGTGTATGTATATATATATACACACAGACACATATATAAACATATATATATATAAATATATATATATATATATACACATCTATACACATATATATATACAGTTATATATATATACATATACACACATACATATATATACATATACATTTATACACATACTGTATATACACACACACATATATATACATACTGTATATACACATATACATATCTACATATATACTGTATATACACATATATATACAAATCTACATATATATATCTCCACATATATATATATTAGGGGTGGGACTCGATTAAAAAAATTAATCCAATTAATTAGAGGCTGTGTAAGAATTAATCTTGATTAATCGTATGTAATCGCACACGTAAATTTGCCCCAAATCGCAAATGTTTTTTTTAATTTAAAAGTGTTTTAGTGGGCGACAGAATCAAATAATAGACATGTACATGAATATTGTAAACTGAAGCTGTTTTAATTTCTGAAAAAAAGCTTTAAACTGCATTTGAATTCAAAACAGAAACAAAAACATCATCCCTGGTTAAAATTGGGCAGACTTAAAAATAAAGTGGTAGTTTAAGTATTTTAAGTAGATTTTCAGAATAGTATTGTCTTTAAATAATAATAACCAAAATTTCAACATAAAGTGCAGTTTTTCTTCTTAAAAAAATAAGTCAGAAACATAAAAGGTAATTTGACCAACTTAATCTTTAAACTCTGAGTAACATTAGCCAAAATTATTTTGTACATTAGGCTAAAACAGTGTGATCATTGAACATTTTGTAATTAGATGTAATTAGAATTACTAACGGTCACAGAAGTCCAATGATCCCCAGTAAGAGCCACAAAGTCCGCTTTCTGTAATGCATCTAATTTTGCTTGCTTTTCAGTGTGCACAAAACCATGCTTTTATCAAGGCTTCCCTCGGGTAGTCGAAATGATCAGTCGTAGGAACGCGCTTTATTCCGACTCTAACATTTTTGTAGCTGTGATGTGTGCATCAGTGTAATGGATGTACCAGGAAATCATGCATTGACAAAAGTTCCGTTTGCTTGGAATTGAAAGTGTGATTAAATGCGTTATTTTTAACGCGTTATGGAGTACATGCATCGAAGCTTCTCAGCTGTGTTTGTGCTAATAAAGGGAAATTAACGTAACATGATTCTGCGTTAACCGAATATTTTTTCATACGTCCCAAACCAAGGAGATCGAAGGTAAAATGAATCGGGTAGCGCGTACATACTCAGTGCATCCCTCTGGGAATCGAACCTCGAATGTCGGCATTAGAGGCGAAGACTCTACAATTAGCCACAGCGTGTTGCTTGTCTATGTGAGTATGTACTGTAGATCGGGTATATATATACATTTATATATATACCCGTATCGCAGTGGAGAAGTAGAAGTTATGAAAAAGGGAACATTTTAAAAATAACGTAACATGATTGTCAATATACAGTAATTGTTTTGTGAGTGTTATTGAATGTTGCTGTCATCAAGGATTTGATTATCATTATTTCTTTCAATCAGGTTCGTATTTGTAGGATGTGTTGTGTTCAAGTTACATTCCGTGTTTGTCAATCGTTGTAAAGATAAGAGGTTTCATTCATCGATTAGTTTCTTACTGCATCAATAAACAGCTCGTCTTCCTCTTTATCTGAGATGTGACAAACTGCATGCACGGTTTTTTTACACTGTCTTCCTTTAGCGGGACATTCACTTTTTCCACCGTGTGCTTTGTTTCGCAGTAGCTGCACTTATGAATATGATTCTATGTATCAGACGCTTCATATTTTTTTGCTGCCTTCTCAATTGTGTAATTCAGTTTTTGTTCAGCACTCTTTGGAACTGTTGCTTTTTGTCTGTGCACTGCGTCAGTTCACGTGAGCCGCTTGGTGTTCTTGCATCGAAGGTTCCCAGCTGTGCTGGTGCCATCTCGTGTAATGTCAGCTAAGACCCGGCACTTAAAAGTTTCTCTCGCAGTTTCAATGAGTTTGTGCCAAACACCACCCTGACCATCTCATCTTCCTCTGCATAAGCACAGTCCTTCACACGTGAATATTTACCGGCAGTGTTTGTATTGGATTGCCGCTGATGGGCGGCCTTATATGGGCAGGCACTAAATTACAAGCGCTAGTGGCAGCCTGTCTATGAACTTAATTTAATATAAACTTACGGTTCACGCCGTGCTTTGTTTCAGCAGTAGCTGTACTTATGAATATGCTTGTATGCATCATTTGCTTCATAATGTTTTTCTGCCTTCTCAATTGTGAAATGGCGTTTTGTGCTCATCGCTGTTTGGAGTTCTTCCTTGTTCTCTACGTACTTACGTGGGAGGCGTGATGATGTCACACGAAACTCCGCCCCCCACGGCCATCTCCAACTCAACTCCATTACATTATATGTAGAAAAATAGGTTCCAGTTATGACCCTTACGCGTAGAATTTCGAAATGAAACCTGCCCAACTTTTGTAAGTAAGCTGTAAGGAATAAGCCTGCCAAATTTCAGCCTTCTACCTACGGGAAGTTGGAGAATTAGTGATGAGTCAGTGAGTGAGTGAGTCAGTGAGTGAGTGAGGGCTTTGCCTTTTATTAGTATAGATATATATATATATATATATAGATATATATAGATATATATATATATATATAGTGAACTTTGACCCGGACACACACAGACGGACAACATAGTTTCACCAACACACCGTTTATTTACAATATTTACAAATTTAACGTGCACAAACCCCAGTGCCTCTTGCACCGATTCCCCCAATGTCCAGACCACACAGTCCTGTGCCTCTTTTCCTCCTGGCCGCCTCCAGTCCTCACTCCAGCTCCGTCCTCTTCCACCCGACTTCCACTCATGACTGGAGGGAGGCGGCCCCTTTTATAGGAACCCGGAAGGGCTCCAGCTGCTTCCCGGCAATCTCCCGCGGACACACCCCCTGTCGTCTTCCCCCCGGCACTTCCTGGTGTGGTGGAAGTGCCGGGATCCTAGGATAATCAGGCACTGGGGCGTCGCCTGGCGGTGGCAACGGGTCCTACAGGGCTGGGCTTCCAAGCCCTCTACCCGAGGCCTCCAGTATAACCAGGACAGATGCCCCCTCTCAGTCTGGAGGAGGCACAAGCCCTCCTCTCGTCCTCCTGGGGGGACCACAATATATATATATATATATATATATATATATATATATATATATATATATATATACACAGAGTATAGTTTATACATAAAATATATGTTATCGTACCTTGCATAACTGAATAACCTTTATGGCACAAAAACAATTCAGTACATTTATGGACACTACAGTACTCTATTTAGATTTAATAATCGTCATGTGGGAAAAGACTGACTCGCATAAATAAGTAGAGTCGAATAATGCAGTCAAGGAGCTTTTGAATTTAGCCGAGTGAAAAATGATGGCTGTCCGATTAACTGTGATTTTAATTCCATCTCTTTTCTGTTTCTCAGATCGCTTTTTGGAAGGACGTCAGCGTAGTTTTTATGAACAGTTTGAAAGTGCCTTTCCACATTTTCCTTCTTTGGAATAGCAATGATAGATTGATAGATCAGACAAACGCACTTTGATTGTGACATTGTGAGAAAAAAAATTCCTCTTCCAGTTCCACATCCAGCCCATATCCTCCCCAAACAATTTTTTTTAAAAATCCCTTCTTTAGTCGATATAAATTGAAAAGCTAACTAGATCACAGCCGGCGTTTTGCAGTAGCTTGCGCGTTTGATCGTGCGTGCAGGATGACCAGTGTGTTAGAAGAGAAGAGATCTCAGACTGGCCGCCCTGTATGTCAATTAAGTGGCAAATGCCATAGGGAGGATATATGATAGACTAATGTTTAAAAAAATTTTTCTTGAATGCAACGCGATCTACCTGCACTACCTTTGCGATCTACCGGTCGATCGTGATCGACGCATTGGGCACCCCTACTGTAACAGGACATCAATGATGACAGCGTCCTACCAGACATCTGATCCCTTTACGAAAATTCTGTTGTAAGTTCGGCCCTTATGGTGCTAGTGATACCAAGCCAAAGTGGCCATGGTAATGCAAAAACAAAAGAAAAGATAATGTCATTTGCTGATGTCTGTTCTTTTTCTTCTCATCCAGTGTACAATTTAATAAGAGACTATAGTGAAATGAAGCATTTTCATTGTTAGGATGACTTATCAGTCTGACATATATTTTTGCTTTTAACAAATATTAATATTTATTACCTTTTTTTGAAATATTTCATCACTATTGTGGTATCCATGGGTGCCACCCTGATGTTAATAGTAGATACCTTCTTTGCTACCCTTATGCTTTGTGTCATATCATGACCTTGCCTTTCTAAAAGACTATTAAGCATTGCTAATCAATACCATGAATGTCACTGGGATGTGGGCAGAAAAACTGAAGTACATGGGTAAATATTAACTGGGACACGAGTAAAACCAGCAAACTCCACACATGAAGTAGCTGGACAAGTGGTCAAACATACTGTACGCCTCTGGAAATGTAAGGAACAAAGATAACCACCACAATACTGTGCTGCCCTTGGGTCATAAACATATGAAAAAATCTAATTTATTTAAAAAGCGGTGACAAAAATGTCAGTCTAATGGAGCACTAAAGTTCTGACACAATCTGACAGCTCTAAAAAATATCTACCCTTTAACTTTCTTTTTTCCGAGAAGAAGAGATACATTGATAAAACTGATTCTATGATCTCTTTCTGCATATTTACATGTGATAGACAAATTTTGTTTTCACTGCTCATTTTGCAATTTGAGGACCCCTTAACACTAAAACGATATGAACATAAAACTATGTTTTCCCAAGTAGTGGAAGTCTACAAATGGAAGTTTTTATCTCTTGAGAACTTGCTGTTAATTTATCTTCAACTTGTTCGCATTTGAGCTGTGCTGGACAAGACTACTTGACTCAAATAAAGGTCAACACACCATGGCTTACTACAACCCCTTTACTATCTCAGTGACAAATAATGGCATGCTATGACTTTAGGCACTACATGGCTTTTGTTGAGCCATACGGTATTCAAAGGGTGCTTGATACATGAATTATGAGAACTGTAGAACATTAGAACTTTAGCCATTCAGCCCAACAAAGTTTGCCAGTCCTATCATTTTAATTGTTCCAAAATAACATCAACTCGAGGTTTGAAAGTCCCTAAAGTCCTAGAGTCTACCACACTACTTGGTAACTTACTCCATGTGTCCATGGTTCTCTTTGTAAAGAAAAACCATAGGCCTTTAATTTTGATAACTTACATCATCCTTCCAAAAAGCATGAAAAATTGTTTTGCAGATGAACTTGTTTGGCAGAATAAAACATTTCACATTTGGGAGAGTGTAATCATTTGTTTTTAATGTAATGTAATTTGATTTGTTTTAATGTAAACTAGCTGAAATACCCAGCTTGCCTTGGAAGAAAATAAAGTGTTTTTTCTTTTTTAATTGTTTAAGAAAAATATAATTAAAAAAAAAACACAACTTTAAAAATAAAAATAAATTAACAAACAATCAAGACTTACTAATGTGCCTGTTTTGCGATCTTGTGTGTATGTTATCATCCAGCTGGCACTCAGAACCAGACAACTCTATTTAATGTGAAAAGCAACAGGGGCGCGTTGGCGCTCAAACATAAAGAATGCTGGCAGTCGCCTCCAGTTCGCCCTCTGGTGGTCGTTCCGAGTGTCCACTGGATAACATGCATAACAAGACTGCAAGATCACCCTCCACCCTACCCAGAAGAGGGTGGGTTACGGTTGATTTCACTCTATAGTATTTTTAGTCGACCAATGAGAAACGTGTACTAAGTTTCATGAAAATCGCTCCAGCCATTCGGAAGTGAGCCTTACATACACACACACATGCATTGACTTTTATATAGAGAGATTACTGCGGTGGTTTGTTTCCTGCCTTGTGCCCTGTGTTGGCTGGGATTGGCTCCAGCAGACCCCTGTGACCCTGTAGTTAGGATATAGCTGGTTGGATAATGGATGGATGGATGGATATAGAGATTAAAATTAAAAGACAATAATAATTTTCAGTTGCAGTGCTTTCACAGAGAGCAAAAATAGCAGTGTAAAATCTGTTGTTCTGTAAAATTTGACAATTGGTCGAGCAACTAAGTACTTTTGCAAGGCACTGCAGTCATAAAAGGGAGGCATGAGCATCATTAGATTAAATTAGAATGAACATAATTAAAATAAAACCTAAGGGCTTCTCTGGGCCATCCTACACAACAGAATAAATCTGTCTATACCGTAAAATGGTTGGTCCACCATCTTTGTACCACCACTATGCACTTCCATTACACCCCGCACCTGTTAAACTCTTGTCCAGCTTTCTTTCCAGCTCCGAGCTCACTTGAGCAATGGCCATGAGGATTGTTTTTAAGCCCCATCCTGGATCATTTCATGGTTAACTCCATTAATTATAAGATAATCGCCGATAGTTAAAGAGCTCTTTAAATCATTAACAAGTAAGCAATAAGTGATTTACAGTTTTTTCAGTCATTGTATGTTTTTTACACTACAAACTGCTTTAAAGGTGCTGGGCTTCTAGCGAAAGTTGAAAAATATATTATTGTCATGTCTTCCATGTCTTTAGATTATATTGCAGGAATTCTAAATAACGGCATTTCATTCTTTCAGAAATGTGAACAGAGAAGAAGGTTCAGATTTGGTATCATCGTCCAGTTTCGCTGCAAATTATCCTGTACTAAAATTCAAATCTTAGTGATTTTTCTCCACACACAAAAAAAACTAAATGGATATAAGCAACAAAATACAGTAACTAAAAGCCAGTGCAGTGCTCAACCAGGTCTGGCCTACGAAGACTAGCCCCCATTTCAAATTGTAGGCTTCAGCTTGTACAGACCCAAAAATCAGCGCTGTGGTTTATTAAAGCTAGAAGTATCAAAAAAGTTTTATGTTTAATGAAAAAAAAAATTCTGGTGGTAAGAATAAACAAAACCAAAGTTCCCTTATAATTATGGAGTTTATTTTAAAAATCTGCAAAAAACATCTGCAAGAAAACATGAGCAAAAATTGTCCAATAGTCCAGAACAAAAACAGACAATACCAATGATACTCACAATACAAAACCTGTGTCCACAATAATCAGGGCTACCCTGAAGGACCCCGACTCTCGGCCAGAATATACAAGGTGAGATCAGTGCTTCAGCAATGACATCATTCTGACTGAGAAGGGAAAGAAAATAAAATAAAGCGTGGAGATACAAAGTTTGGGGAAAGGCCAAGGTTAATACCAAAAGTCAAAACTGCGTGATCAAAATTTCAAAGGTAAACATTCAAAGCAGAGATTCATTCACCAGGAGAAACTCAAAAGAAATTATTTTAGCAAAGCGATTAGGAGGTGCAAAGACTAACGGGGGCAGCCTTTATACTGTCACCCAAGTGATATTACAATCAAACTCAAGTAGTTTCATGTCAACAAGTGAAGCAAAATTTCTAAGGAGACAGCGACCATGCCATCGGGGTGAAATGAAAACAAAATTGAACTTTTCACACACCAAAATAGACTTCAAATTCAGAATCCTTGATACTGAAAACCACATATTTGATAAATACATTGTTAATGATGTAATAATAAAGGGTAACTTTTTTAAAAAGAATTAATAGCTGCTGTGAACTGGAAATCCGAACATTGAAAGAGTTCTGAAGCACATCCAATAATGCCAAGGGCAAGCACCAAATCTTTATGAATCAAAAGATTTTATCTTCATTAAAAAGTTTTCAATTCACAATGAAGCTCCACTGAGCACAAAGGCAAAATGGAATTCCTATAACACAAAGGCTTTCAAACTGAAATAAGTCCCTACACTGATTCTAAAAGCAAGGTCGAAACACAGAGCAGAAAGTCGAAAACTCAAGAGATCCAATAATTTGCACAAAAATCACAATAAACATCAACTCCCTAGCATATTCACAATGAACCACCAGGAACTGTGGAAGATCAACTGGATTTACAGGGTGCAAGGCAGTTCCTGGATGTGATAGACAGGTGGCCCTGCCTCTTGGTGGACCACCCACAAAACAAAGAGAACATAACACATGCAGATTATATGTATAGACAAAAACAAAAATAAACGATGAAACACATAATCAATTGTAAGGGGCAGCCGGCAGCTCAACCTGGCTGGGACGGCCCAAGAATGGAAAGATGGAGGAATGCAGCTACTTTTTGACACTCTCTCCCCCAAGATGCTAGATGGAGACTTTCCTGAAGCATAACAGTCTACCGGATTCCTGCAGGGAACCATGGGATCTGGAGTTCGGCTTCAAAGCCCTGCTGGGTACAGTGGGTGCCACAAGAAGACGCTGCAGGAGGACCAGGGGAGTCATGCTTCACTCATAGCCTGGAAGTACTAGTGAGTCACGAGGACAGAAATCCAGAAGTACTTCCGGGCTGAAGAAAACTCAAGTTCTCCATTTGACCCGGAAGTGCTGGCAAGTCACGTGAATGGAAGAGCAGAAGTCGGGAGGAGGTGGACGAAGCTTGCTGGGAGGTGCGGAGGAGAAAAGAGAGAGAAGATTTGTGTTTGTGCGAATTTATTTGTCTGTTTATCTGTGGCTGTGGTGCTTGTAGGGCACAGAAGAAGAAAGAAAAAGAACAAAAATACTTCTTGGTGCTTTTACTCTGTGTCCTGCGTGTCTGTCTATTGGGTTTAAGGGGCAACAGTGACCCCTACCGCCCACACAATATAAATAAATTGACCAAAAATGAACAAAATAGACACAAAACATGAATTTTAACTCCCGCCACGGAATGAATCATGGTGGAGAAATGACAATAACAGAAATAATTCTTGTTTTTCTGTTTTATGGTGGTTCATGTTAATTAGGAATTATTATGTGTCTTATTCTTATGTTATTTCTGTTATATTTTTAAGTATGAACTGTCTATTTAAATGTCCTTATGTTCTTTATGATTTGTGGGTGGAGTCCCAAGAGGCGGGGCTACCCTGACATCACTCCTGCTGAGTCTCTCTGGTTCTTTATAGTGAGAGCTGAGGAAGCCTGAGCAGGAGAACATTTTATTGTGAAGGTGTGTTGTGAGTATTGTCATTTCTTTGTTTTAGAAGCTTTTGTGGTTTTGCTCTGTTTATTGGATCCTGTGTCAGAATTGCATATTAGGACTTTCTTTATTAAGGATTATCTTCAATGCATCTCCTTTTTGGCCTCTTTTGCTTTGTGGAGATTTTCCTCATACTTTTCTAATTTTTGTTAATAAATCCATTATTTATATATATAAAGTTAAACTGTTGCCCTTTTGATTCACAGGCCAAGGTTTATGTTGACCCTGGTGGGGGTTATGACATATTTTTTAGAATTTGAAGTTTCCTTTAAAGGCTAACATCCTTTTTGGAGCTGCAAGGCCCAAGATGGGCCCCTGGAGCTCAGATTCTGCTCCGTTAAGGTATTCTTGTCCAGGCAGTTAAAGGGGGTCTGGTCAGCCAGAAAAGCTATCTGTGGAAGTTTCACATCCATCATGCTATGTTTGGGACTCCATACCACAACACCATGTCCATATCACATATAGATCAGGCGCAACACTAAATAATTCTTAAACACCACAGTATAAACATAAATCATAAAATTACATGAATATAAAAAATACCAACATAAAAAGACAAAAACAAGTGACAAAGCTATAAAATAAACAAACAATAAACTTGAGCAAGGACATCAATTCTGGCTGAGCCATAACTACTTGGTGAAGTGCGCCATCCTTTCAAAAGAATTTGAAGTAACAACTCCACACATTCCAGCAACTACTGCACGCACAGTGATGATGCGCTAACCTTAACACTCTAAGCTCATGAAAGCTGGTGTATAGATTTGAAAGTTCAAATACTGGTTAAGATCTGCAAGGTTACTGAAACTGATTTTGAGAGTTCAATCCTTTGTCTGAAAATGTTTAATCCAAATTATAATCATGGAGAGGCAGACTATATTAGCAGCATCAGAGTGAATTCAGCATAGCTATTAGCTAAACAAACATGCTTGACAGACTGAATAGTCTTCTCTCATTTGTCAAGTTTCTTATGATTACAAGTGTGTCTGAATCTGTTTTTTAAGTCTTATTTTATACAGGTATTAATGTACAATGTCAATTGTTCCTGTGATTTTTAAACTGCATGACCCTTCTTCAGACCTGATTGCAAGTGCTAAATCTCATTTGATTATTATATTACGCTGCAGTCATGCTAGTTTCATGAAGTGTCTTGTGATGGTGTATTTGAAATAAAGTTTGAATAACTGATTAGTTACATATGTGTCCCACCAAGTTAGGAACAGTGGGTGTACATTTCAGGCTGCAAACAATGAAGATGTCTTTAGACCCTCAAGGGCGACAATTACTAAGAAGGGCCTTGTTCGCTTTAGTATTGTTTGATGTGCTATTACTTTGACAAATCACTTTACCATCATGCCATTGAAATGATTTTTCTTGAATTTTTCACATTACAAATATGATAAATTACAATAATTAGTAATATGCTAGTAATTATGATTGTTACACATTGACCAGATGCTATAAAAGAGAAACTTCTTGCAACAATGCAGAACCAAATACTGTCAAACAATCATGTACATTCAAATTAATATTGTTTAAATAGATGTTTGTTGTGTATTTTAAATGTTTTTCAAACAATCAAATAATCCCAAATGTTATCCATAGTGAATTTCTGTGTTGTCCACATTACTGTCAGATAGGCTCCAGATCTTCTATGACATCAGTTGGCATGGAAAATGGACTGATGGAGGTCTGGCATCATCTAATGCCTGAAGAATAAAAAATTAATACTGTCATGCAATTATATTTGCATCCGGCAGTGATTATTTAAATCCTTTTCCTAAAATGTCCTTGTTTGCCATGTCTTATTAAAATGTTAATGCTCTGGTAACATCAAACAAACAGCCATGGTGAATCTCCTGATGGAACGAGCTATCTCCGATCACAGAGAATTATCACTCTTAAACATAAGAACTCTGTTGTGCATTTCCTTCTAAACTTGAGAATTATCTCTGCAATCAGCCTACCGCTGTGCTGTAAACACATATTGTTCTTTCCATAGTGGTTACCAGAAACGTTAAACATTCTCCTAAAATATGAAACCTAATGATGTCGTGTTGATGAAATGTGGTGAGCATTAAAATGGAAAAAAAAGATAATCATCCAGTTCATGCGAAAAGGCAAAACACACACGAGCAAGCGGGCCCTGCCGCCATCCATTGGATAAAGTTGTCATAGAGAGCTTTGTAGTGGATCTTGTTAAGAGCCATAGCACCGCTTTAAGGTTCAAAGGCAGGCTATGCTGTAGTCTTTGTCAGAACATCCTATTTGGGAAGAGTCCAAGGAGATAATTAGTTAAAATAAGCACTCTTCCTAGGAATGCATGAAGCCTTTGATTAAAACCAAAGTTTTCATTGACCTTCTTTTGTTTATTTGTTTTTCCTAAACCTACAAGGTTTCATTCACAAAACCCTTTCTTAAAATTATATTGTTTCATATGTAATACTACTTAGAGGCCAACTAATTCACTACATTCAAACTTCGACAATTTACAAACCGGTGGCATGCTGGCTATGAGTTCTAGGAAATTCATTTACTTTCCCACTACGTGGGGGATCAGGGTTCCTTTAATTTTTTTTTTTTATTATTTCTTTATTTTTTTCTAGTGTTTACTGGTAGAAAGGGGAAGTCTGGTGTTTTTCCTTTTTGTACACACTTTTAAAAATGAGAAAATAAAAATGCATTTTTACACTCCTCCATAAAGAAAAATGTGTCCTTGGGAACACCGGGTCTCTCAGATTTCACTGGATGACTTCACAACCTAATCAAAGAATAACTAACGGAATCAAGTCACCATTTTTGCTTTGCAGAAGTCACCAAGTGAATTTAACGATAGTCTTGTATAACAAATGAAAAAAAATACGATTTAATAGGCCCATGAAATGGTCTGACAGTCTGTACAGATCAGTGTGGAGTGTGAAAATTGGTTCAAAAAAACTATCCGATCAATAAATCATATGGAAAATAAAAAGTCATGTATTAGCACAGATGGATATTAATTTAGTAAGATCTATTGTAAGCATTAAAACTTAGTGTGAATTAGATATGTTAAGTAAATAGTTAAATATAGGCATATGCCATATTTCTTTCTTAATTAAAGCTCAGAGCAAAACCACCAATATTGAGTAACTCAGAAAGACAGAGAAGGAAGTGAATGACGTACAGAAACTGTCCGAGGATAGAGAAGAGGGAACGGGGGAACACCTATTATTTGAAGGCCATTTAGGAAATAAGGGAAGCAAAAGAATGAAAGTAAGACATACTGTAAGCTGAGAACAATATTGGTGACCAGGAAAGGGCCCATGAGAAGCTAGCTGGAGTAGCGAGTCAGAATAGACAGTAAATGTGTTGTTACGAGCGAGGTTAAGATGATAGGAAATGATTAAACTGTGATTTTTGGCTTGTTCTGGGCTCTAGCTCAGTTTGGCCTAATTGGGTTGAGTCTGTATTATTTTCTTGAAATAAAACTAATTTATCTGTTTGCCTATCCTCCGACTCCTAGAGCCTTAATTCAAAGTGCGTATTTTTCGCTTCAACAATGACAAATAAGGATGGCTGAATGCAGACATGAACCTCAGAAGATCTCACGAGTCCTTTAAGTTGAAAAGAGTTTTGCAAATAGATGCCATCGACTGGAGCTTTGTTTTGCTCTCCTACATTTTCAACTGGTCATGTCTTAATTAAAATAATGTCAACATTTTAAATTAATCAGACTGAAAGTTTGTTTTGTTTTACTGATGTATGTACATGATGTATCATTTAATCATTTTTGTCATTTCTGATTGAGCTAAAACTTGGGCAAGTGTTCTCAGCCTCTGCTGAATGAAGAACACAATCCAAAAATAAATTGAGTTGAATCGGCTCTCACTTTATTCTGTAGTTCTCTTCTGTGTGGCTACCTTTGCATGAACATGTGGCACACATTCTTTAACAACACAAGCCATCGCCTCCTCTGCTTCACTGTGTAGTATTTACTTTAATGTATACATTATGTGTGTTTTTGTCTATTTTTGGGGTTTTGACATATGAAGAATCTATATCTTATTATTTTTATTAGTTTATTTAGTTAGTTATTTTTATAATTGATCTTGAAAAGAAAAACTTTATTTTCATTATCATCTTTTTCTTTTTGGTTTATGTGACACCTCATTAGTTTTTTGTTTGTCTGTGATTGTTGCTGTATTGATGTCATAGGAAGTGACAAAATAAGTAGGATGCTGTTTAAAACTCTTTTCAATTCTTAGTGATAGTTAGCTTTATAACAAGTAGACACTACTGAAGAGTTCTAGTTGTGTTCGAGATATGTTCTCTTTTCTGCATTTGACTGTCATTTTTGTATTGCCCCTTTGGTTTCTCACTTTTGTTTGGCTTTCATGATATTATAACCATTGCTTGTGCTGGCCTTGGCTTTTGACACTGGGATAATCTCCTGGTTTTATTTGAGTCACAATAATCCTCAGTAATCTTTGCATGCCTTTAACACACTCAGGTGAAACACAACAACATTTATTTCGATAGCACATTTTCATACATGCAATGCAGCTTAAAGTGCTTTACATGCTGAAGAAAGATAAAAAAGGCAAAATAAATAATTAAAATTAGGGAACACTAATTAACATAGAATAAGTAAGGTCCGATGGCCAGGGAGGACAGAAAAAACAAAAAAAAAATGGCTAGAGAAATAAAATAAAATCTGCAGGGGTTCCAGGCCATGAAACCACCCAGCCCCGTCTAGGCATTCTACCTAACATAAATGATCAGTCCCCATTGTATTCAGGGTTCACATGCAAGAAATTTGACGATAATGGTCATGTGGACTTCTGGCCTTTAATCCATCAATGTAGGGACATCATGGTGGTTTGATTGGGTGGTAGTAGCGAAGATCGGCACACAGAAAACTGGAAAAAGAACAGAAGAGAAAGTAAGGGTTAGTATGGATTTTGGAGTCACCATGAAGTATAATGATACTTAATTGAATATACAGTAGAGAGCATCAGTATTTAACTAATATGAAGCTATGAGAAAGCCATGTTAAAGTAATGTGTTTTCAGCAGTGTTTTAAAGTGCTCCACCGTATTAGCCTGGCAAATTCCTATTGGCAATTTCAGATTTTAGGTGCATAACAGCAGAAGGCCGTTTCACCACTTCTTTCAAGTTTAGCTCTTGGAATTCTAAGTAGACACTCATTTGAAGATCTAAGGTTACGATTTAGAGTGTAAGACATTCTGAAATATACTGTAGGATGGAGCGAGATTATTTAAGGCTTTGTAAACCATAAGCAGTATTTTAAAGTCAATCTTAAATGACACAGGTAACCAGTGTAGAGACATCAAAACTGGTGTGATGTGCTCAGATTTCCTTTTCTGAGTTAAGATTCTAGAAGCTGCATTCTGCACTAGTTGCAGTCGGTTGATGGCTTGTTTTGGTGATCCTGAGAGGAGTGTGTTACAGTAATCTATCCATCCATCCATTTTCTAACCCGCTGAATCCGAACACAGGGTCACGGGGGTCTGCTGGAGCCAATCCCAGCCAACACAGGGCACAAGGCAGGAACCAATCCTGGGCAGGGTGCCAACCCACCGCAGGACACACACAAACACACCCAGCACACACTAGGGACAATTTAGGATCGCCAATCCACCTAACCTGCATGTCTTTGGAATGTGGGAGGAAACCGGAGTGCCCAGAGGAAACCCACGCAGACACGGGGAGAACATGCAAACTCCACGCAGGGAGGACCCGGGAAGCGAACCCAGGTCTCCTAACTGCGAGGCAGCAGCGCTACCACTGCGCCACCGTGCCGTCCTACTGTAATCTAGCCAACTGTAAACAAAAGCGTGAACAAATTTTTCGGCATCTTGCAATGTTATAAGAGGTCTAACGTTTGCTATATTTCTTAAGTGAAAAAATGCTGTCCTAGTAATCCGATTAATATGTGTTTTAAAATTCAGGTTAGAGTCAATAGTTACCACTAAGTTCTTTACCTCCGTCTTGACTTTTAATCCTAATGCATCAAGTTTATTTCTAATAACCTCAGTATATCCATTGTTGCCAATCACTAAAATTTCTGTTTACTCTCTGTTTAGTTTGAGAAAATTACTACTTATCCATTCGGTAACACAAGTGAGACATTGTATCAGTGAATCAAGAGAATCAGGGTCGTCAGGCACTATTGATAAATACAGCTGTGTGTCATCAGCATAGCTGTGGTATCTCATATCGTGCCATGAGATAATCTGCCCTAACGGAAGCATGTAAATTGAAAAGAGCAGCGGACCCAGGATAGAGCCTTGTGGAACTCCATATAGAATATCATGGGTCTTTGTATAATTAGCATAACTTTCAAAGAATTTTCTACCTGCCAGGTAGGATTCAAACCAATTTAAGACACTGCCAGAGAAGCCCACCCATTGACTAAGGCGATTTCTAAGAATATTTTGATCAAAGATATCAAATGCGGCACTCAGATCTAAGAGGATGAGAGCAGATAAATGGCCTCTGTCTGCATTTATCCGCAAGACAACCCGCCTAACAGCAGGATAATGAACATCACATATTGCCATTGATTGTCCTTAAAACGTCTAAGCAAGGATCACGATAAAGACTTGAGGGTTCAGCATAGTGTCAGTTCATGATGCATCAATTCTCAGAGTAAGCTTTCTAAGCTAGGGCTTTATGATTCTAGCTTAGCTTTTACCAACATGGTGGAGTGCAGACTCGCTGTGAAAAGGCCTTAAAGCGGGTCCAGAGAGTCCATTATTTATTCATTTTTTCTGTCAATGTGTCTGTTCATTTATCGTTCTGCATTTATATTTCCTTATATGTCTGATACCTTTATACTATTATTATTATTATTAAGTCTACATGTTATCCCCACCCCTGAAATAAAATACACTGCTGTGCTGCCCTCCTTGGATTTATGGATTCAAGGGTTTCTCTTCACTAATATGACTAAGGTGAATGGACAACAAAGTGAGGAAAGGCAATACTTTTCCATTAATAACTTCACTTTTGTTAAAGATTTGAATGTTATTAAAGATTTTTTTGGCTCTTTATTTTGCCTTATACAATTTCTTGTATTAGGAATTTGTTAGTTTTTGCATACCCCTTGGGATCAGCAATTGTAGAGCACCCTTGGAGCAATTGCAGGGCCCAGAAAAATAGGATCTCTTTGGCAGTAATGGGGATTTGAACCAGCAACCTTCTGGATACTAGCACAGATCCTTAGCCTCCAAGGCACCACTCTACTTAGGGTATGTATACCATATGCACTTCAGAACTGGTAATCCACCTGAAGCTAAGTTTGGGCCTGGCCAGCACTTGGATAAAAGACCATTTAGGAAAAGCTTGGGTTCTTACTGGAAGAGGTGTTGGAGAGGCCAGCAGGGGGCATTTACCTTGTGCTCTTGTGGAAAAATACAAAACAGCTTGATCAATCTGGTGTACGTGACAAGAGCCATGTAAAACTCTGCTTGTCCATGGCAAACGTGACAGAGGGTCATGTAGACCTGCGTGCCCAAAGTATGCGTGCTAAGTGCTACTTCTTGTTTTAAGGTTACTACACAAAAAACCACAAGTGCGGACTCATCGAGCCCCAAACTAAGGAAACTAACAGATGTATTCCACCTTTAGATTTCTGGTAATGCTGATTCAGACTAATATTTTGAAATACTTGTGTAACTAAAGTCATAAGACAAAAGCCCTATAAAAATTTGGGACACCGACCCCTCGGGGCAGACGAAGGGCAGGTGTCCTAGGACTGTGCTTCTCTGTCATTTAACCTTTGCCTGGTGTATATCAATAAAAGATTTTTATTAACTTTAATTATATCTCTCTGTCTTCAGTCACAAGAAACGACTACCATAGAAAAAGTGTCCACACTTTGAACGAGGATCCCTTTGCCCCAGTGCATTGACGAGGACACTGTGCTGTAATAATGTAAAATCAAGGTCTTGACTCTCTGTGGTCCTTAAAGATCCTTGGGGATCCTTTGTAAAGAGGAGGTGGTATCCTAATATCCTGACTAAATTTCCCACCACATCCTTGTCATTCTGGCCTCCTAATCATCTCCTGCTTCTAATTGGCTAACTATCTCACCACCTAATAGCTAATGTGTGGTGAGTGTACTGGCACAAAATGGCTGCTGTTGCATCATCCAGGTGGGTGCTGCACAGTAGTAGTGGTTGAAGTGGCTCCCCACTCCCTATGTAAAGCACTTTGAGTAGTGACAAAAGTGCTATATAAATACTGTATAAGGAATTGTGATTATTTTTTTACTTTTACTTCATTTCATCACTATGTTTCCCATAAAAATAAGTTTTCTTCCAGTCTCCCATAGAAGATTACAAGCGGATTAAGGAGATAGATGTTTAAAGATTTATTTATCAAACATGATACAGTATGCCTTTTTAATGAAAGCTATCCATTATCATTCTTATGACTAAAATGCCAGAAGCTTCCAGTTTAACGCTTGCCCAGTTTCTGGGTTAAGTGTATGGAAAAGGTAGTGAACAATCATTCGACCTTTTTATAGTTAACTGTTGTGATGGACGGCTGGGGATCTTGCCTAGTCGGGATTCCCTTTTGAAGAGAAGACTGGGGGAAGGGACATATGACCAGCAGTACCTCCTCCGGGACACGAGTAGGCAGCCCCCCGGTTTACTTTGGGGCCACGGAACTGGAGCTTGGAAGCTCAACCTGGCAGGGGTCTGTGGCCACTGCCAGTGGGTGCCTGGACAGCTCCAGAGTCTGGGCATGAAACACTTCCGCCACACCCAGAGGTGATGCCAGTGGAGGAGCCGAGTTTCCGCCACACCCGGCAGTGCTGCCAGATATCAATCGGGAGACACCTGGAACACTTCCTTTCGGGGTGGACAACACTTAGAGGAGTGGAGTGGAGGATGCAGAATGAAAGAGAAGAAGAAGATGAAAAGAACTGTGTATGGTGGTGATTGATGCACTCTGTTGTGTCTAGGAACTAAAAGATAGAATAAATGCGTGTGCTTTGAGACATTTGGTGTCCGTGTCTGTCTGTGTCTGGGGTTCAAGTTCCCACTGTCTTAACTGTCATTTTACTTGTAAATGTGGGTACCAGACATACCAGAGACAACAAACAGAGACCAGACCACCCACTCAATCACTGTTTAATACAACAACCAAACATGTATGCCCCTGCAGCATATTCAAGAGTTTAATTTACACACTTTTAGATCAATATTTCATATGAAAAAGGTACAAGTTCTATTTGAAACTCTTCTCAGCCTGATTGTTAATGGTAGTATTATCTTGTGGATTAAAGACCTGTTATTGTCTTCACAGAGGTTTAATGAAATGCATTATGTCAGGGCAACTCACTTCCAGTTCAGATGCTCCCCAGCGCTGCCTACTCATATCAGGATTTTGTTCTGTTTATATTCATGACATGTCTATCCAAGACTTGGCACTTCATTTTAAGTCAATTTATTCTTTAAAAGCATAATTTCAGTAAAATGCACAATGTAATATACAAGAAGTCATAAATATAATATAGTTGGTAAATAATACATTATATGCAAATTAACCACAAAACAAAATGCTGAAATAAATTAAAAAACAGCATATGCAATATACTATTTGCATACAAACACATGTGCATAGATTGATACAGTACTACATTATACAAATAAGAGAACGGTTAACCTTTATCAGTAAAGAATTTTTGGATAGCAATGTTGCAGATCAGTACAGAGCATCTCAGAGTTGGGAAACTGTCCTAACTGACTCAAAAATCCAAGAGCAACAAAAGTTTGGTCCTACTCTTAGGACTAAGAGTAATAGCATGTTATCAGTTTCATTAATTTAGGAAGCAACTGCTAAATTCACCAGGATTTAGGGGAATTCATGAATTGTCCTACCTCACAAGGAGATACCATAAAATGGCGGTCAGGCAGAGATCGGCATGCAAAATGTTTTGGAAAAACTGGACAATGATAATCTCATAAAAAATTATCGATTTGCTAGAGAAGGATTAATATTCGTAACAGTGTCACATGATCGTTCCATCGATGTGAAGAAGCTGTGCGCTGTCAGCCTAAATTAAAGGGTTGGTAATGTTATGTGAGAAATGCAGCTATGCACTAGTGATGATTTGGGTATGTCACAAACAACTTTTTCTTGAATTTTGCATTAAACTTTGAAAGCTTTTAAAGAAGCCTCAAAAATACAGGCGCAGATTTCTGCTTGAATGCTTGGTGTCTTTATCTGAAGACTCCCTACAGGTCTTTAAAGGCTGGTGAAATACACTGTTTAATGTAAGATGTTTCAGGTATGGGAGACAGAAATGTTAAGGTAAGGTAATAATACTCACTGATCATGTCACCAGAGAGTGGTGATGTGTTGCATTTTAATTCATACATACAAGTACGAATTTCACTGTATTCTGTAAATTACACAATAATGACCCAACAAATCTATAAGATGTGTAAAAGTCTGCAAAAACACAACGGTTTATTTTTGAAATACAAGTTCATTGTCTCAGACTCAGTTACCGAGTGTGACAATACACAATTGTCAAGTCATCAAGTCGCTGATTTCACTTGAAACTTTGCTTTGCTGCAAGCAAGTAGCATAGAGGGTTGATTCTACAGCTAAGCACAACTGCATTGTGTCCAAAAAATTAGACTTATCAGCAGTTAATGTAACAAAGTGAGGAGAGGTTAAATAACCACAGCAGTGTAATATCATAGCACAACTGACTGGCTATGATTTCCATAGAACATAAACTGTTACAAAATATTAAAACAGAAGATGTTCTTAAGACATGAAGGTCCAGTGAGTACATTTCTGAAAGATGATTTTAATTAATGTAATATTATAGACTAGTTTTACCTGGGAAATTCCCTCTGAGAATGGACCTTGGTTATATCACCATTGATTCATCAAATTTATCAGAAGTACTGTGTAAATAAATAAGTACTTTTCAAAGGAGAATTTTGGGTATAAATATAATTTTACCCAGTAACACATCTTGTAAAAATGCAGCTTCAATCACATTTGAAAGTAGCTTTGATTTGTAATCTTAACAAGTTTTGTAGGGGTTAATCAAAAGTAGAAAACACTAAATGATGGTTTACATTAACTTATTATATACAGCATTGATGTTTGCAGACTGCACATTTAAAATGACTGAACGTTCTAATAGTGGTGCATTTTGACAAAATGAATAATTGATCACTATTTCCTTTGGTATCAAAATTGTGGTTATTAATTTTAATCAACAGTACAATAAGAAATGCACCTTGCTTCACCGACTCCCTATCCTGTATTCTGTTTACACAGTACAAGCATCATTGTGCAGGCTATCACTTGAAAAATCAGTATGAATTGTTGGCTGGTGGATTAGTTAAAAAAATAAAAAATTTTGTGTTTAATAATATGCCTTTTTAATTTGGTACAGTAAAGATACAGCACACATAAAACGTATCACTGTTTTTAATACAGTAAATACAATAATTTATTGATATACAAATATTTATAAAATAAAATAAAAATGTTTAATCAAACACTTTGTGGAGCTCGGCCCAGACACAGACAGACAGACATCGTTGGTTCAAACCCACACATGTATATTTACAAAGGTGCACACACAACCCCAAACTCCCCCAAAGTCAAGGCCTTTCTCACACTGCCTTCTTCACCACCTCCACTCCTCTCCACCAAGCTCTGTCCTTCTCCTCTCCCGACTCCAGCCACTGAAGGGACAGAGGCGGCCCCTTTTATAATCACCCGGATGTGCTGCAGGTGCCTCCCGATAATCTTCTGCAGGCACTCCCCAGTGTGGTGGAAGCACCGGCTGCGCATCCAGAAGCACTCTGGGTGTCCCTGGTCGTCTTCCCACCAGCACTTACAGGTGTGGCGGAAGTGCTGAGGACAAGGGCTTTCCAGGCATTGGGGTGCCCCCTGGCGGTGACTATTGGCCCCTATAAGGTTGAGCTTCCAAGCTCAGTTCCCGTGGTCCACAAAGCCAGCAGGGCGGTCGCCCCCTCGTGGTTTGGAGGAGGCTTAAGCCCTCCTCCGGGCCTTCCGGGCATCCTAGCTGGGTGCCACCCCCAGCCACCTGCCACAACTTCTTTTTTTTCTCTCAAATTAATGTTCCATCTGAAAAATCTGCGATCACCATCAGTCACTGTTAAAAAATTGGAAAATGTGGGTAAATGTTACATATTTAAAATGTTGATTTGGGGTTCAGCTGTATTGAGAAAACAAATGTTGCATGTATATGTAAAAATTTAAGCACATGATTAAATCTTAAATGACAGTAATGTAAGGTGTCACACACGTGCACATGGGAGCCAGCCACAGGGACCAAAAGAAAGGAATTCCATGCCCAGCCGGAGGGTGGTGGGGTGCATTCAACCCTCTTATTTTGTCCCTGCAGACCAGACATGGGAAATTCCACCTGAATATGAAGACGTCACTTCAGCCTCAGCTCTGAAGACGTCACTTCCTGTCCCGGCCCTGAGGACCACATCACTTCCCACAACCTACCTATAAAAATCCATTGCCTTCCTCTGTTGATCAGTTCTGTTTTGGACTCCGTTCTGTACATTATTGTGCTGAATATTTTGCTTGTTTTGCAGCCAAGGTCAAGTACACGGGTGGCTGCCCCAAACCTTTGTCTTGTGTCAATGTTTCTTATTTTACGAAGGTTAAGAAGCTAATGTAAGCGTAACCTGATAGTTCTGATGTACTGGTATATAAAAGCAATTAATGTAACAATATTAGTATATTGTTAACTGGAGTATTTCAATAGTATCACACTGTTACACGCTGCTTCCAGACTCTGCCCATGAGCAGTGATGTCCCCGTTCATGAAGAAAGTATTGGACTGAAAGGCCGACTCATTTAAAAACTCAGCAATGGAAGCATTTGCTTTTCACTGAATATCCCTCATCAATATAATGAATCCTATTTTCAAGCACACTTCTATAGTTCTATTCATCCACAAATTGGTTATGCTTGCATTAAGTGCTACCGGGTTTGGATCCATTTCGAGTTTTGTCTGTCATTTGGAATAGGATAAATGCTGCAGGACTTCAGAAGAATAATTACAGGAGGGGATGACTTCTGTTCCCTTGACTGTTGATCATGTTTTAAAACCTGCAATGCATATGGTTTTAATCAGAGCCTTGTCTTTTAATAAACAAAACACAATGACTATGGTTACCTTACTGTTGATAGCTGGCTGTGTTAGTGTAAACTGGTAATTACTGTAATGGTTATCAGTGTCCTGGACTTAACATTACTGAAACTTTGTGCTTCTTGCAGAGCTTTAATGCACTTTTAGTTTTAAACGGTTGTATAAATGTTTGCCTGCAGTGGTTTAACAGTTTGCATGGTACACTTTTAAAACAAAATATTTCCGTTATGAACAATTCTGTTCATTTTGCCACTTAAATGTCAAAAAAGTGTCAGATTATCTAGGTTCAACATTACTTTATACAGTACTCCTCATTTATTTTGTGAAAACTGTTGCAAACAGCAAAGATATATATTCACACATTTAGCACGTAGTTACCTGTGATGTTACCTATGATGTAGGTGCCTCAACATATGCAAAGTCCTGCTTGAAGCGCCGTATCTTATGTATTACACTCACGTATAATCGTGAAGAACGAGGAGCACAAAGCAACAGATTTGATTGTCAGGACACCATTTTTGTGGCTTCTCTATTTGAGATTAAAGTGCACCTATCGAAGTTTGTGATTTCTCACTTTGAGTTGCAGCACCATGATTGAAGAGTGTTAACCACTGAGCTTTGCACCTTCCTTGAACTTTTCTGAACTCTTTTTGTTTTCGCAATGGGATCACATTTTGTTTTTCTCTCTAGTGCACCACCCTATCTTCAGTCATCCAATTGGTTACTTGTGGCCCACCAATCACTTCTACTGTGTCCTTCATTTGCATAAAGCACTTTGTCAGTGCAATGCTGAGCATGTAAGGTACCATAATATTAATAAATATCAACAAATAAAAAAAAATATGTATTGACTAATGTTCGTTTTTCTATAATGTCACCAAATTTCAACAAAAGCCAACAAGGCATTCTTGAGATTTTGGGGTATTTCATTTTTCAATTACTGGGGGCATAATTATATATATATATAGATTAGTAATACTGTATGTGTGACACATGTGTAAGATACCAGAAACTATTATTGGAATAACCACTTTGTGGAATATCAAAGGATTTTTAGTAGTATAAATGGAAGCGCAATAGCATTTAAAGTGACATTTTATTCATGAAGGAAGACCAAATAGGGTAAGTAGAGTCCAAAGGGTCTGCTTCACAATCCAGCACAGTAGATAGTGCTAACGCACCTTCCTCTGGGATATTAGCCACCATAAACACTGTGCAAAAAAGAAGAAACAGAAGAAGAAGAATTCTCTTTTTGAGTAAGTTGTTATATGATCTATACTAATAAAAGGCAAAGCCCTCACTCACTCACTCACTCACTGACTCACTGACTCACTCACTGACTCATCACTAATTCTCCAACTTCCTGTGTGGGTGGAAGGCTGAAATTTGGCAGGTTCATTCCTTACAGCTTCCTTACAAAAGTTGGGCAGGTTTTATATCGAAATTCTACGCGTAATGGTCATAACTGGAAGCAGTTTTTCTCCATTTACTGTAATGGAGATGAGCTTCAACGCCGTGGGGGCGGAGTTTCGTGTGACATCATCACGCCTCCCACGTAATCACGCAGTACATAGAAAACCAGGAAGACCTCAAAAAGCGCTTTAGAAAACATGCATTATATAATTGAGAAGGCAGCGAAACAATAAGAAGCGAGCGAGTGACATATACAACCATATTCATGAGTTCTGCTACTTCGGAAACAAAGCACGATGTAAACCAACACTTTAAATTAAGTTCATAGACAGGCTGCCGCTGGCGTTTGTAATTTAGTGCCTGCCCATATAAGGCCGTCCGTCAGCGGCAATCCAATAGCAAACTGCCACGGGTAAATATTCACGGGTGAAGGACTGTGCTTATGGAGAGGAAGATGAGATGGTCAGGGTGGTGTTTGACACAAACTCAGCGAAACTGCGAGAGAAAGTTTTAAGTGCCAGGACTAAGGTAACATTAAATACAGCCATGGACATAGCACGAGATGGCACCAGCACAGCTGGGAACCTTCGATGCATGTACACCGAGCGGCTCAGGTGAACTGACGCAGTGCACAGATAAAAAGCAACAGTTCCAAAGAGCTGAACAAAACCGAATTACACAATTGAAAAGGCAGCAAAAAATATGAAGCGTCTGATAAGCATATTCATAAATCCAGCTACTGCGGAAACAAAGCACACGGTGGAAAAAGTCAATGTCCCGCTAAAGGAAGACAGTGTAAAAAACCCGTGCATGCAGTGTGTCAGGTCTCAGATAAAGAAGAAGACGAGCTGTTTATTGATGCAGTAAGAAACGAATCGATGAATGAAACCTGTCATCTTTACAACGATTGACAAACACGGAATGTAACTTGAACACAACACATCCTACAAATACGAACCTGATTGAAAGAAATAATGATAATCAAATCCTTGATGACAGCAACACTCAGTAACACTCACAAAACAAATACTGTATATTGACAGTCATGTTACGTTATTTTTAAAATGTTCCCTTTTCTTTTCTACCTTTTTAACACACTACTTCTCGCTGCGACGTATATATATATATATATATATATATATATATATATATATATATATATATATATATATATATATATATATATATATATATATATATCCCGCTCTACATAATCGAATAATGGATACTTTATTCGCCATCAATGATTGTTTTGGTAAAGCCATACTCAGTGTATTCATTAGATGAATGGTAAAAAAGTAAGAGCGAGGGGAGGATGACTTATTGAGGCATGCAGGCTGTAGTGCGCGTCAACTCTATCTGAATTGCGCGATCACATTTGAAAAACATATCTTTTCAAGTTCTATTTAGTCCATATGTGTCAAACTCAAGGGCGCGGGCCACATCCGCCCGGCGTGTAATTATATCCGCGCGAGATCATTTTATATACTGTATTATTGTTATTAAAGCCCGGGTATATGAAGCACTGGTAACACAATAAACTACAGATCCCATAATGCAGCGCTTCAGCTGCCTTGCATCAGGGTAACCTGAATGCAATTCACAAGATACAGAAAACAGCATAATTAAAAAAGAATCTGACACTTCAGCGGACGTTTTAACCCGTGCACAATCACAAAGTGATTTCAAGTGAAGCTGCTTTTATGGGAGACACAAATGCACCAGTTCACCTTGCCCCACTTTCCCTGTTGCCAAGTACTGTTAAACCAAGACGTCACTACGGTGTTCCCAAATACGCACTTTGCTGATAAACTGAGCTCACTGCGCACTGAGTTTGCACGGCGCTTTGGTGACTTTGATGAACAAAAAGTCCGTCTACATGCGGCTCGAACCTTGTGCATGTTTGGTAGCACATATCTGTGTGAGAAGCTCTTCTCAGTGATAAAGACTAACAAAACAGCACACAGGAGTCGCCTCACTGATGAGCACCTGCAATCCATCTTGAGAATCTCCACAACACAGAACCTCACACCAAACAGAAACGAACCTGTGGCCAAAAAGATGCCAGGCGTCCAGCTCTAAAATGACATATGAGCAAAGACAACTGAATGATTTGATTTGTTATTGCACGTAAGAGCGGGAGTCAACGTTTTAACAAACAGCGTATTGCACTGATACGAAATAGCTGTGTGTGTATATATGTAGATATGTATGTATATGTATATATATGTTTATATATGTGTGTGTGTATATATGTATATATATATATATATGTTTATGTGTGTGTGTGTAAATATATATATATATATGACAACAACACTCATCACTCACAACAGTGACAAAACAATTACATTGACAATCAGGTTACGTTATTTTCAAAATGTTTCCTTTTCTTTTCATTGCTTCTTTAACACACTACTTCTCCGCTGCGAAGCGCGGGTATTTTGCTAGTTGTATTATAAAGGCCAGAAAGAAGTTGCTGTTTTGTTTTTTTCCTTGGCTGTTTAAGAAAGGTAGATATTGGGTATAATATCACTTTCATTTTCATTTGTTTCTTTCTGTAAAACCATTTTACAATTGGAAGAGACAGTTGTGATTTTAGAACTTAGATTTTTTGGTAATCCTAGTACATTGGAACCTTGGGTCACGACTGTAATTCATTCCAAAACTCTGGTCGCAACCCGATTTGGTCATGACCCGAAGTAATTTCCCCCATAGGATTGTATGTAAATACAATTAATCTATTCCGGACCATACGAGCTGTATGTAAATATATTCTTTTTAAAGATTTTTAAGCACAAAAATAGTTAATTAAACCATAGAATAAACAGCGTAATAGTAAACTAAATGTAAAAACATTGAATAACACTGAGAAAACCTTGAACAAAGAAAACTAACATTGCAGTCTCTTTAAAAATAAGCCCGGTGCATTCTTTAACTGCCTTCTCTCACTCGCTGCACAGGGAATACACAGGGAGAGACTGAACACGTGCGGAAATCATAGGCGCGTACGAACCGGAAGGGAAGGCTTCTTCGTCACCCGAATGTGTGGTTGTGAACAGATGCAAAAGTTTGGCAAACTTTTTGGTCGTAACCCGATTTGTACGTGGTCCGAGACGTTCGTGACCCGAGATTCCACTGTTTTGTTTCTTCACTAAAACATTTTCCTGTTTTAGTATTTTCTCAATCTTTTTTTTTTGGATTTCTGCACTTTAACTTTGTTTCCTCTGTAAGGTTCGTGTTGTTAATAGCCAGACCATTTTCTATCTCAAGATCGGGGAACTAAAGCCTATTCATGGCAGAAATGATCACTGAACAGCACACTGGTCATGGTAAGGGTCTTGTACTGTGGTCACACTTAGAACTAAAATACGAACTATCGTAAGTGCATTCATAATGTGTCTTCAGCTTACAAAATAACTTCAAAGACAATTTTTAATGTACTGTCAACTTTACACAAGTAATGCTCTTTTTTATTTATTTGTTACTTTGCCCTTTATTTCAATTTCATCATTGTATTGCTTTTCTGAGTTTATTTCCTCTTGGGTGCTGTTATTTTGTGTATTGTTTGCACAGACATTGGAGTTTTGTGTGGAGTTATGATAGTATGATACAGCTGGGCCTTGTGATTGCTCGGGCAGCAAAAATAACAAAGGGGCGAGCTACTCAAAATAGCCCACAAAACAAATCTCACCCCAAAGCAAGCTTCACCTCAGAAAATCAGGCAGCTTTATCAATCAATCAATCAATCAACATTTATTTATATAGCACATATTCATACAACAAAATGTAGCTCAAAGTGCTTTACAAAAGCTTTAGGTGTGACTATGTCTCAGAAGGTAGGTCAGACTTTTAAATTCAAAACAACACCAAAGAGTCTTTAAAGAAAAAACTTGAAGCATGTCTCAGCAGAGAGAGAACCGTGAAAACTGTGGCTAGAGTCTTCCACAAATAGTTCACAAATAATCTTTATAAAAGAGGGTGTTCATTTTCCAAAAAAAACCAAAAAAGAAGCTTTTTAAAGAGGAGGTGCCAAAAAGGCAATCCAAAGAGAACAACTCCTAATTTGAAATACACTAGAACAATCCGAGTAACAGAGCGAAATAAGACAAAAACCCAAGCAAAATCCAAGGAAACCCAAGAAAATCTAACAGCAGTAAGGTAAGGGTGACTCTGGCCCTTGGGGATTCATCCTCAAAATATAAGACACATGGTGGAACACAACTATACATATAGAAACTAAATAATCACAAAATAAAATAATAGTCATGTATAATACCCAACATTAAAACTATAAAAGTATATATTTACATAAATGAAAGTAACTAAAGCATCCAAAATGAACAATGTGACCTGTAACATCACGGTTATTAAAAATGGCCACATGCATAGAATAATAATGGAAATAATGATAGAATAATGGAAAGACTTAGCAAGAAAACTTTGTTTTAAAGCTCTCACCGTATACAACATTTCGGTTATAGCTTGAATTTACTAAACTCCTTAAAACCTGACTATCTACACTGCAAAAATGCATATGCAAAACCAAACAAAAAAAACTTTAAATGGAAGTTGTTTTGCTTTTATTTAGCAAAGAAATCTTCCAATGTGGCAAGCAAAGTTTACTTGACAAGATTTCATTTCATGATGTCAGTAGTTTTCACTTGCTTAGAATTCATTTTTGGCATTGTATGACTTGACTTACCATATTTTGGCCTACATCTTTATTTTACTTCTGCCCTCTTATAATCTCTGCCACTCAATTCAATAACGGTGGTCCATCAGGCATTCTTCATTCCTTATTCATGTGTCTCATTCCATGCAAACTGGGCTGTTATTCATGAAAAGAGTGATTTGGGATTTTCACCAGATCTCTGAAGAGTCTTTTCACTATATTTGGAAAGATGAGTGTCCTTGTTTTTGTGTGCTTGTATGCCTGTAAACATTTTGTGGACATTATAGCCCTAGAATGACCAGACCAATTTTTATGAAATTTTATTGGCAACTTGCACTTTTCGGTCTTAAGAGCTGGTTAGGTTTTTGGCCAATTCCAGCTATTTAGGATCGAGCTTTGAAAGTTCAAAGTTTTTAAAGCTAGTACCAACAACAGCCAAACCACTGGTCAGAAGTTCACAAAATTTGGCACATAGATTTTGGACTTTGAAAGAAGGACTTTTGTGAATTTTGAGTTCCATCCAAAATCTCAGCTTTGAGTTTTTAAAAGTTCGGAATTTTCAAACACAGTAAGTACTATTGCAGCTTACATATAGTTTAGTAAATTCATACCATGTACTCCTGTTGTACAAATGGAGAAAGTCATGTGGTAGCCATATAAGATTTTCATGTCACAATGTGTAATTAATTGTCAAAATACTCTTATCCCTCAACACTTTTTCTGAATCTCTTTATCCTTATGCCAATCACAGCTCGGGCAAAATTAGAATCTATCATTACGGCATGTTGGAGGAGACCTGAGCTCCTAGAAAAATATCACATGCGATGCCTAGAATCGGGAACAGGAATTGAACTGAGATTCCTTTTGGTCTGCGGTGGCACTTCTAAACACTATACTACTGTGGTGTCCTGTTCAAATTGCCAAACATCTGACATCTGTATAACTATTTATTTTTCATTGGTCACAAATGATTTATGTGTGTTTTATCACAAACAATGTAGCACATACAGCCTACTCCAAAAATGGCTCTGCTCAAATATTTTTCATTTAAAATGGATGAATTCAATGACATATTATAGTACATTGTAATGCTGTTCAAATTGAACCCTTTAAAGAGTTGACCACATACTCTCTAATTTATTTATTTATTTTTAACTTCTGTTCCAAGCCTACTGCTCTTGCCAGAATCTTTGAAGATTCATTACAGGAATTAATCATTTAACAATATATTTAACATAGTGAGCTGTATGTCCAGGTCTTTGTTACGCTGTGTAATACTGCAGGGAACAACCACTCCCTTGTATAAGACAGCAGACACATTATCTTGTCAAAGTGATTAATTTGGCTTTATAGAAAATATTACCTCTAATGGATTCTTCAAAATTACTCTTTAACCTGATGAATAACCTTCTAGAATGTTCGATATGCAGTCTTTAGAAATCTTGCTGCTGCATTAATAATTGCTATAGTGGGTATATACTGTACTTTCACATTGACAATATATACAATTTTGTCTCATTGTTCTATCTGATATGAAGTTGGAAACCAAAGTGACAGAGTTGTTACAGTTAGTGAATCAAACCTGTACAACAACTTCTTATATGCTGTTTTAAATTATGTGTAATTTAATGTTCCTTTCTGTGCCACCCTGTCCCAGATAAACTGGAGTCACCAAATTAACATGTGTCAAAAATTCAATTTTATTAAAAACAATTACCCAAAGATGGCACAATAAAAGGAAGAACACAGAAAATGAAACAAAACAGCATATAACAAAAACCATAGTTTTGCACTAGGCCTGACTTCACAGGGTGTGACAGCTTCTTCACTTGTCCATCTTCCAAACACAGTGCTTTAAACACCAAATGTTGCACACACCTGTTTCCACGCTCACTTCAAGATGTGTAAAAACTAACTTGGCATAAAGGCACGTACATATTCACGACAGCCTCACTATATGCTTATGCATTTTTCTGCTCAGTTTTGTGAACAGGTGGCACCCAGCATCAAAGCAGTGCTACTGTTTCTGTGTGGTTTCCCTTTCTTTTCATATTCGCATCCATGACACATCCTTTATCAAATGCAAAAGGAATTGCATATCGTTTACAAACTTGAGGCATGTGATTGTAATCAACCTGTAACAATATAACGGTGCACAATATGGTCAAACTATCCCAAATACCATAGCTGCTGTAGCTTTGTTAGAAGATATTTTAAAAGGGAGAATTAGAAGAGAGCACATATTTATAGATGATAATGACTGGCTTGTAAGTCAATTTAGATTTCCAAGAGCTATCTTGTTGGAGCTGTGTGCTAATAGAATACTAGAATGTATACTTGCTATCATTTTATGATGAAATGCATTAAAGTATTTATAGCATATTACATTTTACACATAAATTGTTACTGCGGTGGGTTGGCACCCGGCCCGGGATTGGTTCCTGCCTTGCACCCTGTATTGGCTGGGATTGGCTCGAGCAGACCCCAGTGACCCTGTGTTCGGATTCAACGGGTTGGAAAATGGATGGATGGATGGATGGACATAAATTGTTAACTATGTTTAAATAATGTGCTACTTTAGTTATGATGAGGTTTGAGAAACTAGTAAATTAGACATTAGTTTTAAGATGAAGTGTATGACATTCTACTTTAATGACAAAATAAATTAAAGTTCAGGATTAAAGCTGACATTTCAACTTTAATCTTGACATAGTCCTTTTTTTCTTCACTGGGGCCCTAATATGCTTCCTTATGACACTCTTTGATATCTGACAACTTCTTTTTTTACTTTAGGCACTGTAGGATTTTCTGAACTTGAACTTTTGAGTGCCTTCACCATACTATGCCACTCCATCAATTTCCTTTTGTTGCTTATACCACTGCTTAAGCCACCAAATAGTACATTTTTCCTTGTCTCCACTTCACTGAACACAACATCATTTTGCATTTGCTGAAATTCTCCTTTTCACATGTGCTTTTGACATTATCTTTGAACAAAACACTGAACACAAGGGTCTATTTGTATTGTTTTGCATGTTGAAATAGGCATAATTCTGGGATGAGTCAGGGTGGGGCTGTAGGCATGTGCATTTGCGTTACAATTCATGTTGATTGGGATTTAAATAAAGAAATTGCATAGATCTTTGCTTACACATAGTTTTATGCATCTGAATGTTTTTGTATGCGCATTTCTAGTTTTGAACTTACTCCATATGAATATGAATTCCAGTCTGAATTTTATGCAAGGCGTTTTACATGAGGTCACAAATCTTCTTCCACTTGCTTAATCTTCTGTCTGTCACTCTTAACATTAACCCAGACAATGTGCCACTGGAAGACAGCAGCTTTAAAAACTCCATTAACTGTTTACCCCTGCGACAATCCCAAGAATGTTATATGGAGTTAGAAATGATCTCCTAACTCTGAAAAATCTAAGTCTGAGGTATTATTGTAAGAGGCGAAAGGACCAGGATATAAGCTTCTGTTTTTAATTAAACTCTTAGGCTAATTAACTGTTATTTCCCAAAAGTTCTGTGTTTTGGGTACAATATAGAAATTAGAAAACTAAGTTTGGTGTATATATATATATATATATATATACAGTATATAGTATATATAGTATATATATATATATATATATATATATATATATATTTATATTGTGGTCCACGGCCGGGGACGCCCAGGAGGACGAGAGGAGGGCTTGTGCCTCCTCCAGACCGCGAGGGGGCGTCCGTCCTGGTTATGTTGAGGGCCCCAGTGCCTGATTAACCCGGGAGCCCGGTACTTCCGCCACACCAGGAAGTGCCGGGGGGAAGACTTTGGAGGACACCCGGAGAGCTGCCGGGAGGACAGTCGGCACTTCCGCCACGCTGGGGCGTGGCCAAGAAAAGAATGCCGGGAACACATGGTGCTCGTCCGGGAATCATATATAAGGGGCCGCCTCCCTTCAGTGAGTAGTGGATGTTGGGTGGAAGTGGACAGAGCTGGAGAGAGGACGGGAGGCGGTCAAGAGAGAAAGGTACAAAGGACTGTGTGGCCTGGACAATTGGGGAATCGGTGCAAGAGGCACTGGGGAGTGCACGTGGATTTGTAAATAATTATTGTAAATAAACAGTGTGTGGTGGAGCCAATGATGTCCGCCTGTCTGTGTCCGGGTCCAAGTTCACAATATATATATATATATATATATATATATATATATATACTGTAATAAAATGAGACAAAGACAGATAAAGGTTTGGGGCAGCCACCCATATAATTTGGTATCCTGGCTGCAAAAGTAGTTTTCAAAGCACTGGCACTGAAGTGCATACAACAGAGTCTAAAACCAGACTGCGGGAGAAGGGAAAAGGGTAGGCTTTTAAAGGGGAAGACAGGAAGTGAGGTCAATAAGGATCGGGCACGTGTTCATTATTCATTGGATCAGTCCCGGATGTGACATCAGAGGGGCCGGAGCTGGTAAGGTCTGTTTCCATTGGTTCGGTCCCAGAAGTGATGTCAAGAGAGCCAGGTGGAGCCTCCCGGGTTTAGTCTACAGGGAAGTGAGAAAGAGAGTTAGTGCACTCTGCCACATCCCGGCATGCCTCAGAACTGCCTTCACTCGAGCCCTTTAGCTGCCTCCCATGCGCGCGTGCGTGACAATATACTGTGTATATACTAAAATGTACCAAGCAGTTATATGGGAATAATGTATTTTTGTTTTTAACCCGCTGAAACCGAATACAGGGTCACGGGGGTCTGCTGGAGCCAATCCCAGCCAACACAGGGCACAAGGCAGGAACCAATCCTGGGCAGGGTGCCAACCCACCGCAGGACACACACAAACACACCCACACACCAAGCACACACTAGGGCCAATTTAGAATCGCCAATCCACCTATTTTCATCTTTATTCTCATTCTACTTTTCTAGGTGTTCTAATTGTTTAATTACCCCATTATTTACTAATTAGTGGGTCTTATGTTAAAGTAGTTTCAGCCTTTGATTATTCAGCGTTGTTTGCCAGTGTGTCTGCTGTGCTCATTTTTAATTCTCATTAATAAGATACAACAAAGGAGAAAAACTGCACAGAGAAGGTGCAAACTATAATGAAATCAACAAAAGAGAGCTAAGCATTTAAATCTATAGCAAAAGCAGAAATATTTCTAAATGTCTTATAAATGTAAAAATCATGCTGCTGTGTTTTTCTGAATGTAAAATAAAAGAAAAAAAATACAAACTAATTAAATGAGATTAGTGCTATGAGGTGTTGTCACTGATTAGGAATCTGGCAAAAAACAAAAACCTGCAGCCACAGTGTGCCCCGAGTTTGGGAAACACTGAGATAGCTAAACAATAACTTAGAATATATTGTTTCAGATATTTCAAATATTTTGATTAATATATTGTTATACTTTGATAATAAAAAAAAATCATCAGTCTATATGCTAGATATTATTTCTCTGTTACAATGGCTACAATGCTCCATTACAATGAGCAATGGTTATTGCTCATTGCACAGCTTTTGGCTCTGTAGAGTTTTAGGTGCATTTTGTTTATAATGCAAAAAGCACTTACTGTGATCAGTATGTTTGTCTGTCTGTCTGTATGTCAGTGGACTGATTTTGTTACAATGTGGCATACTTGCACTTCTGGGAAATTTGTTAGGACAGTTCAATTTTCATTGAGACATCTTGAATACAGCTCACTGTAAAACATTTTGAACATTTAAATCCTCCCATTTTCAGCTACTCCTGACAGCAAACTGGATCTCCGGTCAAATGCCAAAGAAGTGTGTTAACCATAAAAGATAAGTTAACCATAAGTGTAAAAAAGAAATAGCATGTAGAAATAAATGTAAGAAGGAGGGAACTATGTAAGTGATGCTTTGTAAGCACAGAGTGAACAAATATTGTATACACTCAGTATTTACGTTGCACTAAAAACAACTTCTTGGCTGCATGTTATAATAACTCAGAATTTCTATGACACTACAATTTATAGGCAATTTATATGTCTAAACCTGAGCTCCATTACAGTTCCACACAGCTACCAATATTACCCTGAGACCCCAAAAGAGATTTTAACTCTCCATCGGGCACTTCTTTTAAAAATGTTATGTTTAAGAAGCTGCGGTGGGCTGGTGCCCTGCCCGGGGTTTGTTTCCTGCTTTGCGCCCTGTGTTGGCTGGGATTGGCTCCAGCAGACCCCCGTGACCCTGTAGTTAGGATATAGCGGGCTGGATAATGGATGGATGAATGTTTAAGAAGTCAGTACAACAGTTAGCCGCAAACCCTCCATAACCAACAACTAGCACTAGCACATCCATCAATGTCAGTTTTTATATCTCTTGAATTGGAATCTGTTGTCAATGAATGGTGTTTTTCCCATTTATGTCCCAGCACTTTATTTTATATTTTTTTTATAACAGCTGTATTAGAATGCAACAATTCCACAGAACTACAAGAAGACCTTACAGAATAATATGTACTTTCTCTGCTGCAGCAGAATAAAATCTTGTGGAAGACATTTCAAAATGTCAGACTTAACATGCTAAATTAATTCACATTCAAATAGTAACTGAAGTGGAAACAGTGGAAACACACAGAACCAAGATGGTGCATGTGCAGTGGAGAAACCCTACATCACCTCATAGTGCTTCATCTGCCGAGTACTAGCATTCCCATTGCATAAATTAGAAGTCATCATTTTTGTTAAACATATGTATTCAGGAACACTTAAATATGAAATAATGTAAATCTTAGAATCAGGCAAATGCAGTAAGCCAATGGGAAAGCATCTAAGAAGTGTACCTCGTCATTCACTACAAAGATGCTGATAGGGACAAACAGTGTGAACAAAGATATCCAGTTAATCATCTTCCTTTTCAATATGTTATTTTTAGACAATTGAGTTATAACTGTCTGAATGTTTAGCCAAATGGTGGTTAAATATTTAAGGTTAGGGTTAGGGTTAGGGTTATATATTTAAGGTATACCTGTATTTCTCTTTATGCATTTAGTGGTAGTGTGGTGCTTCGTGCAATGGCACCTCAGCACAGTTTCAGACTCCAGGCAACTTGAGCTTTAACTATCATGATTAGGGCTGAATTTTAGGGTCTTGTTGCTTTTTCTTATTAGATATCATTTTGCGTAACTGTCATTTCTACAGGCATGGTGGTCTCCAGGGTAATGACTTTGAGTTCATCAGCATGACGGGATAAAATGTCAGCATTTATACACCAAGCTTTATCCGATCTGAGGATCAATCCTTTAAACACAAAAAGAAACTTTCTCTTTGTTATTGATCTTTGTGTCTTGCCTGGTTTTGACTTCTTGCCTACTTTTTGACTTTGATTCGTGCCTCTCATCTGGGTTTTGGTGTTTTACCTTCTGCACACATCTCCTGGATCGTCTCTCAAATTAGTTATCTGTTTCATGCCAAGCCAGGACAGTAAATGAATCACTGGGGAAGAGAGAACAGATAGCTATACAAAAAAACTGTTCAAAAACGGAATTTCTGGTTTAATCCAGATGTGCTAAAACCTATTTACAGTAATGTCTTGCAAATATTTTCACAGTTCAATGCAAGAAAATGAACAAAAACAAGAAAAGTGAATGCAGGTATGATATACAAAGATTATAGTGCCACCAAAGCAAAAAGAGATAAGAAAAAACAGAAAAGAATAGAATTTTCTTCCTCCATCTTCTTACACAGGTGGTTCTAGAAGGACAGACAGAAAATAATCAAAAATAAAAAAAAATATCAAGCACAAAAAAAAATTATGAAACATGAGCAACGACATCCACAGTTTTTTCCACTCAAAAATGTGTAAAGCTGTTCTTATTAATATATACAGATTAAACACTCATCTCACTGCTCATCAAACTCAAGCATCTCTGAGGTTCACACTTTCTCAAATTTTGAACCCAGTCCATTTTGGTTTTTCATCTTTTGATGTCCCAAATTTAAGGATTTAATGGCAGCTATGGGAAACCCTGGAATCACAGGTAATGGGATCCATATTGAATATTACTAAAATGGTAAATCATTTGTCATGTGCATGCACTTGGAGACCATTTAAGGGCCCTGGTGATGGTAATTACCTGCCGAACAAGGGGCTGGCGTTGTGTTCTTATGTCGTCTCTCTTCCTTCCTCTTCAGAATAGAAGACTGACGGCCTTTCCACCAATGACGTCACTTATGTTGTCTGTCCTCCTGGACCCGCCCCTTCCTACCTGGAATCCATGTAACCTTTTTCAGTTAGCTCTTTGTTGGACTTGTGTCTGAAAAGACATTGCTGTTGTCTTTGGGAAAAGACCCAGTTATTTCAACCTGCTTTACATTATACAGGGCCACGGATGTGCCTCAAACCTTTGTCTGTGTTGCTTCTCTCCTTTTACACATTATTTAATGCTAAAATGACTTTGCTTGAATTATGGTGAGATTTAATGTTATTATTTTAGTTGAAAGAAATGGTATTTGTGAATGCTGTATATATGTTTTTTATCCAGGCTATTATAGATTACGATGATGATGATCTAATTAGTTTTTGCTGTAAAAATTGTAGTGAATATAATAGGTTATGTCATCATTGAAAAATATATCCTGTTGACTGAAAAGAAATCTTAACTAGCTGAAGCTAATTACTAAGTACTCAAGTTTCTAATCATATCATTTTGGATGTGCTGCCAAGGTGAAAGCCACAAGAACAAATTTATTGGGAAATGAAGAGGAAAACGGAGGTCAGTCCCTGAAAGGTCAAAGCCAAACTGAAATGAAATACTGAAACCCAATACATAAGTCAATAAGCTTATTTCTGACTTCCTGAAAAATAACACCCCAGAAGATTTTCTCACAATATCCACAACCTTGGACACCTGCTTAAGTATTATTCTAGTGTAATTCATCACAACCTGCTGTAGTCATTAGTAGCAATGGAGCATCATTACCAACAGCCAAAACACTTCATAGAGAAAGCTTTTGGATATCTTTATTTTGTTATTATTTTTTATATGGTATATTGTCTCTATCTCATTCATTGTATTAAATCTGCTGAGGAAGACAGGTTGGAGAGCAAGATAACATTCTCAGAACCGCTTAACACAATTCAGGATGCAAGGTAGGAAGCAAACCATCACATTGTCCTCTCCTGAACACACCCATTTTACCATTTTATAATTGGTAATTATTCTAACCTGCACATGTTTAGAATATGGGAATTAAAACTAGAGTATCTACAGACATGCAGACATGGAAAGAATGTGTAAACACTACACAGACAATAACCAGATATGGGATTTGTATCCAGAATATTAGATCAGAAATGTAGCAGCACTAACCACCATGCCACCCTTGCTGAAACCATTCATTCTTGTAATTATCTCCTTTTCCAAGGCCACAATACATTTTACAACATGTTATGATACTTAATTTCGCATTGCTTTCATTATTGGCATAATTACAGAGGCCTGTACAAAGAAAATAGTTCTAACTAACAGTACTCCGTCTGTCTTGCAAAATGTCCACCATTGTCATCAAGATAAACTTTTGCAGATTTCTTGTGGTCTAGTTTGGTGCAACTGTGATCATAATGGTTGCACATCTGAGTCACTTGTATCTCTCACTCCTCTCATTATTTGTATTATGCAACATCTAATTTACATGAAGTGTCTTCAGCAACTTAACCACATCAAATATGGGCACTCAACCAGGCTAATTAGTTTCACACAATTGCTTTGCTGCATAAATTGCTTTTGGCAGTTTTCTTAATTCTCTCTGGTTCAAGGTACAACCTCATTGTTTTGGGAATCTCAGTATCAAAGTCCTTTGTTCTGCTGTGAAATTTTCTCAGAGACTATGAAGACATTCGTCAAGGTTAACTCTCTGCTTGAAGGTAAACTGAAAACTTGTTAATATTGCTTCTTATCTGCAGTCTATTTACACACTCGACTGTTTGAATCAATTTGTAATGGCAGAGCTCTCTCAGAAAAAAGGAAAAAAGTTCTAAAGTTAAGTTTTTATTAACTAGACGTGTAAAAGACGTCTCCACATGAGCAGTCAGTGTTACACAGTGTTCACAGTCACAACCACAGGTGGTTTAAACAGCATACAGTCTTACAATGCCTCCTGTTCATTTCCTAAACGTGTAAGGAACCATGGAACAGGACACCAGCTATCTGTAGGGCAAACTTATAGATAGCAGATATTTAGACTGTTGGAGGAAAATGAAAATCAAAAAAAAAAAGTCAATTAAACCTGGGGAAGGTCTCCTTAACTGAGAATTAAATCCCTAGTTAGGTGAAATAGCAACACATACTTTAGCACTAATTCTGGTGGACCCTTTGATTACGCTCACAACCACTTGCTTCAGGCAGGACTGACCAGCCACTTTGCACCACCATAATGGCACAGTAGGTGGAGTTCGTCTTAAACCTCAAAGTCAAGGTGTATGGGAGGAGGAGGCAGCAATGTAATGAGCTCTACGTCCAAGCTCTTCAGGTGGTTCTGGACTGCATGAAAGTAAACCTAATAATACCTAGTAGTAGTAATAATAATAATAATACATGTGTATAGCACCTTTCCTATACCCAGAGAAGCTGACTGTAAAGCAGCCCATGAGCAGCAGGTAAGGGGTGTCCGTGAATACAGGATTTAGAAGAGCACTTCGATCAGATGCGTGCCCTGGCTGCTGAAGTCCATCACCTCTGATGTCTCACTGCCAGTCAGCCTCGGATTGGACCATGGATTTAGGTTGTCTCACAGAGAGCTGGGGCAAAAGTGTGGCATAAGGGTTGCCTCTGACCCCAGGTGAGGCACAGGTAGATGATGTGCATGTAAGGAACAAAGGAACAAGCATCTGGGAAGCATGTGGTACCACTAAAGACCTGAGCAGCGAGCACAAACAGCAGTGAAGTTGCCAACAGTCCATTTTAATACCCCTCACCAGCAATTGGCCTTAAGAGGCTAATTTCATTCCTTCATCCTGGTGTGTTACAATATAATAGATAGATAGATAGATAGATAGATAGATAGATAGATAGATAATGGACCAATGAGACTAGATGGAGAAGGCACTGTTTGATAGACAGAAATGAATAATGACTGATAAATCAGAAGGTAACTAATATAGATTGTTACAGCTCTTAAAATTAATATTACAGAATATTCACTTGTGTTTTGCATTTAATTTACAGCAGAGTAGCCCATATATCATCATTTTCCACTGCATACCTTTCCTAAGAGAAAATCTTTATCCCGTTTGTTGCACTTTTGTCAAGGGGGCAAATATTTAGCCAGATGGTCCTTAAGAAGATTTAGTACAGCACACTCACATTTTGGATGGCAGATCCATTTGAACAGAGTTTTGGCAACCTTAAAACTTAATAAAGTGGTTCATAGGAAAAGTATGTTAACTCAGATAATTAAAGTATAACTTTATACACAGTCTGTTTTGTTTCATATCGATTACTCAAAGCCTAAGTAGCTGTTGCTCAGATATCTATTTAAATATGAATATTTTTGTCTGGAATAAACTTCAACTTACAGAACAAATCTTGTCTTATAGGAGAATCACAGTGCACTTTCTAAAGTTAAGTGTTGGCACGACTCTCACATTGATCATTTTAGAATTTGGGAGGACTGGAATTTGGCCCGTCTAACAGTCTAGTCTACTTTGAAGGTGTAGCACTATGGGAGTTCAACATGTAAAATGCATACTTTGTTTTACTCTTTTATTTAAAAAAACTAGTCAGTAGCTCCTCCACAAGTGCATTCTTAAGACAATTCTGGGATGTCTGAATTGAGAATGGAGTTCACCTTAAATGGCCAACTGCACTTCTAACCTGGGCAATGAGTGACATGAGCACAGGGGGCATCCTGTGATTGACTATGAAAATGATAGGATTTTTATTCTTCAGTTAACAATGAAAGAGAATAAAATGCACTTATGTAAAATCGGAACCAAATAACATCCATATACTTCTACTCAGAATTGGGGCTGATGGCTATTCTGGTTACTGAAACCTACCCTGGATTGTGTGCCAGTCTATTGCAGGGCTTATTAAAACAATTACTCAAAACCAAGTGTAGTTTGTACAGGGGGTGCACTTTACATTTTAATGCATTCCACTCACCAAGGCAGAGAGTGCTGCAGAAAATCAGATGCCGTGAAATGTTTTACAGTCCAGTTAAAGGATTTATAGCATTGCCGTGCCAGTCTGTATCAAGAAAAGAAAAAGAAATGCTGAAAGGTAATTGCACAGTGAAAATGATATGAAAGTTAGAAACAATTTTAAAGCTGGAGAACAACTCAAGTGTGTTTTAAAGTTTTTAATGAGGATTTAACTGAATGTCATTGTAAATAATATTATCATTTATTATAATACCACTGATTGGAAACCTAATAAAAAAATGCAAATGTATTCACTGGCAAGGGATCATGAGACACAAAGGTATCCCAAGATGGCACATGGTAGTTCTAACAGATAAAGCCAAGTCCTGCAGTCTAAGTATACCCAGTGTGTCAAGTGCTGAAAGTTGAGAAGACAGAATCTAAAGCAGTTAAAGGCTGAAAGATGGAAGCTGCTTTGCGAATCGTAAGCAGTAGGAATGTTGGACAGACAGGCAAAGCAAGGCAGGAAGACTGAGAGGGGCAGCAAGTTGCATTGTGGACTACCTTTTGAGTTTTAATTACAAATAAGCACAGTGCTTTTGACACTTTAGTCTTTATGGATGTGGGGAGATGCAATTCCTTCACATTACATGTTAATTCTTCTAGGCACCTCACTATACTTAGAGGAGCCGCATGCTTTAGCCACACTAGAATTGCGATTGTTAGCCTGTGGCAGGAACATCTTTATTACAAGCTCCCGTGCAGATGGCGCCAAAGCTGCTCATCTCAAAATGGAATGCCAGCTTTCACTGCTGCTAACTGAATACTGAAGTCACCCTTGGGTGATGCAAGAGTTAGCATTGTTACAATATGTATATACAAGTGTGTGGTGATGATTTTATTTGTGGCTGTTAGACTAGTGTCACACACGTGTGGTTGGCAGCCAACTTTCAAAGGCATGTCTGATTGTAATTCCACCCCAAGTTGAAGGTTGGCACTGTTGCCCAACGCTTCCCCTCCTTTCTCTCCTACAGATCACACAACCGGCAGTCCCAATGATGTCACTTCTGGGGCATGATCCATTGGCCCCGCCCCTTCCGGTCTGGCTTCTTCATAAATTTTGAGTCACATCAATATCAGATCAGTTGTGATTTGACTACTGTCTGAGAAAAACCTTGTTGTTATTTTCAACAGTTTTTATTTTTTCCATCAATTATATGGAGTTTGTCCTCAAGGTGCCCCAAATCTTATATCACGCTTGTCATACATTTTCATATCAAAAAAACTAAGACATTTTTAGGTTAGGTTTAGGTTAAGCTAAGGGCATGCACAAGTCACAAGCTGGGCTAATGGGCAGTTGTCTGGATCCTCAACCACAGCTCATCACTAAAAGGTTTCAAGCTGGAGACCTCACCTCGAAAGCAAGTGAACATGCTGCCGCTGTTCACTGCAGAGAGTCAGCAAGTGGGTGCGACACAGACCCCTGAGAGAGCAGGACAGGCAGATTGTGAGGAAGATGTAACTGCTTGACTATCTGAGAAGAGAGACTCAAATCACCTATCATAATGGACTGATGCTGCTAACATTTAAGTGCTGCTGGGTTGTATCATGTAATTTGTTACATCTATTTGCTTTAGCATTGGCATGATATAATATGTTATTGCTCTAGCCATTAGGTAAGATGAGTTTATGTGAAGATGTCCCCTAACAGCTGTAAGGTCACTGGATCGTAAGTTGATTGAGTGCAAGCTTGTAGTCCCAGAAGTAGGGTGTACAACTGCCATGGTATCAAGTGATACCCTGCAACAATGAAGGCGTCCAGTAGCAAGAAGACGTGGATTGTAGTAGCAGCTTTAGGACTGACCGATGGTAAGCCATCAGACCTACTATAACAGGGATTCCCAAACTCGGTCCTTGGGACCCACTGTGGCTGCAGGTTTTTGTTCCAACCAGCTGCTGTTTTTTATTGGACTCCTGGACTAATTAAGTGATATGTTATTTCTCAAGTTCTGTGTTTTGAGAACAATATAGAAATTAGAAAATTAAGTTTCGAAAAAAAAAAAATTAAAATGTACTAAGCAGTTCTTTTTAAAAATTCATCTTGATTTTCATTCTACTTTTCCAGATGTTCTAATTTTTTAATTAATCCATCAGTGTTATTTGCCTGGGTGTCTGCTCTGCTAATTTTTAATTGTCATTATTGAGACGCAAGGAAGGGAGCAAACTACACTGAGAAAGGGCGAAATATAATGAAATCAGCAAAAGAGAGTTAAGCATTTAAATCTATAGAAAAAATAGAAATATTTCTAAATGTCTTGTAAAAGTCATGCTGCGGTGCTTTTCTGAATGTAGAATAGAAGAGGAAAAAAATACCAGCAAATTAAATAAGATCAGTGTTATCAGTTGTTGTCACTGATTACAAATCTGGTTGGAACCAAAACCTGAAGGCACAGTGGGTCCCCTGGACTGAGTTTAGAAATCCCTGTACTATACAATGAGTGTAACTGTAGTCCAGAGTTCCTGTGGAAAGCTCACTTGATGGCATCCTTTATAACTTCCATCTTAGTAGTAAAATGTGATCATGTTCAGTGGCCTACCACAGAAAAGAGAAGAGAGATAGAAATTAGCTGTCATAATGGACATTTAGCCCAGTAAAGGTAACAACAAACTCACCTAAGTCTCACTCCTTGTTTTATTCTGTCAGGTCCATCCTTCTTCATCTTCCACTATTAATATGACTTCTCATAATGCTAACCTTGATGTTTCTGAGGTGTTGACATTGATGGATGCAGGCTACAGTTAGACCCTTCTCAGATGTGTGCTGAACTTAAAGTTCTGTGTGCCCAAATAACCACACAGTTGTACAGACCTCAGAGAGAACATTGGTCAGCAGTAGCCTATCAGCTATTGGTATAGTTCAAAAACAGAAACAACAGATTTTACTGTATTTCGGCTCATTTTTGAGCATCTGGTTTTAATTTTAGGTTAGCTTTAATTTGTCAGTCACCTTTAAACTTTGTTTTTATTTTGTTTAACAAAGTGCTGTTTCAGTAAGTTTAGTTAAAGTTTATGTTAACAATAATAACATTGCATTAGACATGTTAAATACAGTTACTCCACCCATCAGTCTGTTTCCTAAGACTGCTTTGTCCGTTACCGGCTTATAGAAGGCTGCAGCCTACTCTGACAGCATCAGGTACATTGTAGAAATGAGCTTGAGGCCGGACCACGATCTGTCACAGGACTCACCCACAACATCCCAAGTTAAAGCCACCAACCAAAGTAGGATGCACAAGTTTGGAATGAGTTTATGATCGGATTTAAGTTTTATTTTTTCCAGTGTTCTTCTTCATCCTTTTATGTCTTTTTCTTCCCACTTGTGATTTTGATTTAAGGAAAATTTATTTCTGAAAATTATTTTGATTCTTGTTTACAATGTGAAGAGGCTGAATTGCCTTAATTTCTTCTTTGGTCCCATGTTTCTTTTTCTATGGGCACCACAAATTGTAGACAATTTTAAAATGTTGCATGTGACGCAACCAATAGCAACACTGTGACAGTATAAACGTCAGTACTGCACACTTCATGGGAGTCTGAGACTGATGATTCAAACCAAATGTCTAGCGTAATTTAAATTGTGATTGAGGGTATCCGGATCTCAATATTTATCTATGGGATTTTTGGTTGTAATAATTTCTGTTTTGGCGTAGACATTTCAATTTGGTTTACAAACCTTGGCCCATTTTCTTCACTATGTTTTTGACTCCTGGTTTCATTCTTCTAATCTGCCACATCTCCACTATTAGAAGAATAGAATGGGGAGGAAAGCTGAAGAAAATCCAGGAGGACATAGAAGAATGGGCAAATACACAAATAGACAAGGCACAGAAGGCAAAAGTTTAAAGAAACATTTAACTTTCAACCTTGAGTAGAAAAGCAAGGATAAAAGCAGCTTAAAATGATTAAATTAAGAAAGCGAAGTCTAAGAAGGAACTCTATAATTCAAATCAATGAAAAGATAAATATACCAACAATACCATCCGAGGTAGCCTCAGAAGTAAATCATAACTCAACATTTAAATTAACATTACATTAAATGACTAAAGTTAAATTACAAATTAATAACTAAATAAATAAAATATCAAAGACATAGGCACCTTAGATAAACATTCATTAAAATTTAGTTATTAATGGCCAGAGGAGTTTGCTGTTGCTTCTTCTTGACCTGTTCCATGTTGCACTGCTCAACAGCAGGACTGTAAAGAAAGTCCAATGAGTCAGGGTTTCCAACTTAAATATCTCAGATATACAAGACATAGAGGCATTGTGAAATAAAAGACTTCAGATTAGTTTGTACAGGTTTTAATGTATCAGGAAAAATCCACCAAGAACAAAAGAAAAACCTTTTGAATTATTTTAAATTGAAAAGTGCTTTCAAAAACTCAAAACAGTATGTAAAAATTACAATTAGAAATAGCGATTCATAGTCTTGCATTTTTATATATATATATATATATATATATATACTTGTGTATATATATATACAGTATATATATATATATATATATATATATATATATATATATATATATATATATATATATATATATATATATATATGTATATATATATATATAAGTAAACAGCCTGCAGGTGGCACACCAGCCCCCCAAACTTGACACAGACAGCACAACACACAATTTTTTATTTGGCTAAGGGAAACTCTTCTCTCCTTTCCCACCTGCACAGCCCAGTTACAATAAGCACCAAGCTCTATGAAACAGCACTTTGTCTTCAGTCTTCTGATTGGGCTCTCGAGAGACTGAGTGTGGAGTCCGAGTGCCTGGGCTTGCAAGTGTCCTGGATAAAAAACAAGATTCAGGCCTTTAATGACCTCTTTGGCACAGCCATCAGGATTGTGTCTGTTTGCGGAGAGAGTATCGACCTTGTTGAGAGGTTTACTTACCTCGCCAGGGACATTTATGTTTCTAGTCACTCTTCCTATGAAGTTAGTAGACAAATAGGGAGAGCATGGGTGGTCATGAGGTTGCTGTAGCCCTTCTAATTTCTATGCAAAAGGATGAAGATCAAAGTCTTTAGAGTCCTGGTGCTTCTTGTTTTGCTATATGGTGGCGAGACATAGATGCTATCCAGTGACCTGAGATGAAGACTGGGCTCCTTGGGTACTGCTGCTTTGACTTATTCATGGAGTCCTGAATGAGGCACATTACCTGGATTGTGAGGGAGCGTCAATAATGGCATTATGGCCATGTGGCGCGATTCCCTGAGGGTGATTGGCTCACAGGATCCTAATTGTTGGGGGCCTGAGTGGCTGGACCAGGCCAAGGGGTCACCCATGTAACACCTGGCTGTGGCAGATAGATGGTCATTTCTGGAGGGTGGAACTGGACTGTATGTCTGCCTGGGGGGTTGCCAACCAGGATCCCGAGCTGTTATGTCAAGTGGTGAGTGCAGCAACATGCTGTACTGGTGCATACTCCCCAACCTGACCTTGTCCCTGTCTCTCTCCCTTCTTCTGCCTCCAGTCTGCCTCCAGCAAGCTTCATCTACTTCCTCCCAACTCTGGCTCCTGGAGCAGTAGCAGCGAGTTCCTTTTATTCGGCACCTAGGAGTACTTCTGCTGGCCCGTAACAAGGTCAAAAAGCAGTTCTGGGTGAGGCAGAAGCCTGACAAAGCCTGACAAAGTAGGGCTCTGCAGTCTCCGCAGCATCCCCTGGCAGCACTCATGGAACCCAACAGAGCTATGCCAAATTCTAAGTCCCATGGAGCCCTGTGGAAATCCCAGACAAGGCTGCAACCCAGGTGGGGTGCCATATAGAATTCCAGGGGAGATAATGCCCTGTGCATGCTCTCTTCCCCGGTTCTTCCATCCCAGCTAGATAAGAGCCCTGGCTGTCCACCACTATATATAAATAAATATTTAGAACCATAAAATTATTTTCCTTTTATTTACTTTCCTTATGTGTAAATATGCAGCTCTCTGAGGATGTCAAATGGGATGTACATTATTTAAAAACATACATTGAAATAAAAAATAAATTCTAGACTGGGTTTGATTCTCCCTACACTCTTAAAAGAACTGGGTCTTTAATGGCACTATAAGGTTCTTTTTACTGGGTTGTCTGGTTCCTTGTAGAACCATTCTGGGAAGTGTTCTTTGAATATGAATCTTTAATATAATGTATGGTAGGCTACCTAGTAGGACACGAACAGATTAAGAAAACCTGGACTTAGCCCACGTTACTGTACATGTGCAATGACTGTGCTTTTAAAATCATTACCATCGATAGTTTACAAATCTGTTACCTTCTATTTATGATGATTTACAGTATGGACCCTATTACAGATCTAAATAAATAAACATTCTTTCTGGAACCTTAATGTGGATGGGTCTTTTTGGAAATAAGGTACCTCGATGGCACCACTCTGCAGAGCCACTGTGGCACCTTAATTTTTATAAATTGTGGAACACAATGCACTTTCAGGTCAATCTGCAGATGACTTCAAGGCAGGATGGGCACAACATTTCAAGGAGATCTATAAAATAAGTCAGAAACAAGCACACTTTACTTTGTACAGCATATTTTACCAGTGAGTACCAAGCAAGACATTTCTATGTGGTAGCATACTTATTTTGAATATTTCTACAGCTGGACTGCCAGACGGGTATTACACCACTTTATATTTTAATTATCACTATAAATGTTGTCAATTAACATGTTTTGAAAACAAATGCTGTGTTTGCTGAAATGTACATAATCCTTCACACAAAGCATGTAAATTGTGTATCTAGCACTTTAATATAGAGCTGGTTCAGAGCTCTTGTACCCATCGAAAAGGACTAGGTGTTAAGTATGGCTCTGTTTTGTGTTTTTTTAGATAGATAGACAGATAGACAGATAGAGAGATAGATAGATAGATAGATAGATAGATAGATAGATAGATAGATAGACAGACATGTAAGGCACTATATAAACTATAGATAGATAGATAGATAGATAGATAGATAGATAGATAGATAGATAGATAGATAGATAGGTATACACTTTGGTCTGAACACGCAGACTCACAGTAAGGAGACCAGGGTTCATGTCCCAGGTTCCCACCAGCACAGCACACCACAGTGCAGAACAAAATCAAAGTCAAAAAATCAAACACAAGTCGATAAACAGAAAAACAAGATTTACAGAAAGGTTTTTTAAGGAGCACAGCAACAATCATGAAAAAGGGTTTTGTTATCTGCAAATGTAGATTGAAGTGCTTCGTTTGATAATCTTTTAAACCCATCTTTGATAACCGACGGTTACAACCTCTAAGGACTCACCCTTAACAACACAGGGTGGTTTCCTAATGACAGGGAAAACAAAATGGTTGCAACAGAAATAACCAAAAGAGTGGCACAAATGGCCCAACTAATTACCAAAACCTAAAGTAAAGATCCAAGCAAAAAATTATATCAGATTCAAAATCTGAAAAAGACAAACCAAGTGCTCAGACTTGCAAAATGATGAAAAGTTACACAAACACATACAAAGAATGTACAAAAGTCTGAGTAAGCGGTCTGTTGCGCATGTGTTAGTTTTGTATCTGATACACTAAAACGCTGTGCTTCCCAGAGTCCGTATGTTGCCGCAGTTATTCAATTAATTGTTAACTTTGTGTGCGTCTATATTGACGTAAGTTACACATTTGTTATTAGTTTTATTAGAAATATAAAATTTTTTCTGCAAGTAATGATAAAGCTATTAACGATGTTTTACTAATGTGTTCAGGCAACCCTTTAAGTTGAAGTGTGTTCAGTTTAATGTTTACAACTGTGTAAAATATGTTAAGAAATGTTGTTTCTTTATTCATATATAAGTACTTCTAGAAAACAGACATGGTAATTTCAGTTTAAGTAGTGACTTGTCCATCCATGTCTGTACGGTTCTAACGCATTTAGTAACTTCTTTTCAGTGCCTTTGCCAACGATGGCATATCTTAGCATTCTGTTAGTTTCTGTCCCCATCTACTGGCCTTTTTGGGTATTACCTGTGTATAGGCATTCTGTAGACATTTATTTTTGTAAGTTATTTAATGTTATTGTATTTGTTCTGTTTCAGAAACCACACACGTATATGCAAATAAATGTTTAGCTTTGCAAAACATTATTAAATCTAAATAGAGTAGTGACCATAAATTTATTGAATTGTTATTGTGCCATAAAGGTTATTCAGTTATGCAAGGTACGACAACATACATTTTATGTATAAAGTATACTCAGTATATATATATATATATATATATATACATATATACAGTGGAACCTCAGTTTGCGAGCATAATTCGTTCCGGAAACGTGCTCGCAATCCAAAACACTCTTATATCAAAGCAAATTTCCCCATAAGAAATAATGGAAACTCAGATGATTCGTTCCACAACCCAAAACTATTCATATAAAAATGATTAAGACAAAATATAAAGTAAAATACATAATACAAATTAACCTGCACTTTACCTTTAAAAAGAATCATGGCTGGTGTGAGTTTCTAAACTCATGTGGGATTCCACCCAACAGGACGACACGCGGAAGAGTGTCCCAAAGCAATCGCAGTCTCCCAGCGCTGTAGCAGTTCGCCGTATAAGCGCATCCAAAAAGATCAAGCAAGAGCAAGATGGGGACTCGCACTTCACAGCGCACACACACACAGTCACAATGCTGTAGTAAACAGAGAGACGCGCTGGGCGAGCGAGATAAGGAGAGAGAGAGAGAGAGACGCGCTGTAAACAGAGAGACGCGCTGGGCGAGCAAGCGAGATAAGGAGAGAGAGAGGTGCTGGGCAAGCGAGCGAGATAAGGAGAAAGAGAGAAGAACCATCAGCTCAGTTGTGATCACATGACGCTCAGCAGACAAAGTGTATCCATACTACTCGTATTGCAAGACATCGCTCGTTTATCAAATCAAAATTTATTAAAAAGTTTTGCTCGTCTTGCAAAACACTCATAAACCAAGTTACTGAAACCGAGGTTCCACTGTATATATATATATATATATATATATATATATAGTGAAAGAACAAGTCTCAAAATTCTTAAAAAAGGTTTGGGACAGCCACCCGTATATTGTTCCTAGCTGCAAAGGATTAAATTTGACACAGCGATGTTACTTGTTTGAGTTCCCACACTCAACTGAACTAGTTAGCCAAGCTGGAGGATTTATATTCTGTAACCCGGAAGTGACGTCAGTCTGGGTGCCGGAACAGGAAGTGACACAGGTCAGGCAGGGTTTCCCGTATTTGATCTGCAGAAATAACAGACAAAGGTTTAGAGCACCCCGCCACCCCCTGGCCTGGTGGGTAATCACCTCCACTTGGTCCCTTCAGCTCGCTCCTAGTCGCACGTGTATATATATATATATAGCATTTTTAATGTAGGTAGATCATTTTGACCTGGTCATTTTAGAAGTAGCTCGCAAGCCGATTTTTTTATTCTAAAATAGTAAGTCTAAGAGCAGTTAACTTCTCAAAACGGAGTGGTGCAGGATCGAAATGGTGACCTTTTGATTCCCAGTTGGCAGCCGATTCTATTGCGCTATGGAGGCAGTCATAATAAACGGGTGTCAATGTCGCATGTTAAGGCGGCTTTTTGTTTCTGCAGTTATATTTTTGAATAAAAGCGCAATTGTTGTGTTAGATTTGTAGCTTTTGTGAAAGTACTTATTTGATACTTTAGGTATTATACATTATATAGTTTATGCCTACATTTTGTCATCTACTAGTAGAATATAAAAAAAGTTTCTGTTTAAACAATGTGTTTAGACAGATTACTGTAGAAACGGAACAGACATGAAATGCGTGTGCTCTCTAATCTCTAATCTATTATTTCCACTCTAAAACTCCACTTCACTCCCAGAAAATCAATCAAGGCATGAGCTGGGAGAAGTTTGTGCACGTTCTAAGTCAGTGGGGGGATGGAATAGCCGGCTGCTTGCAGCCTGAGTTTTATCAGCACATTTAGATGACAAAAGACGCTGGTGGAGAGCTGTGAACGATTTTAAGAAGCGATTTGAGGTGGGACGGAATTTATGAGTTTTTTCGTAGGCTCTGGTAATTCTAGTGTTAAAGGCATACTCCACCCAAAAAGGTTACCTGTGTCGTTTGTAGTGATGGCCAAGAAAAAGTTTTAATCTGATGTTTTCATGAAGAACAGAGAAAGCAAATATTCTGACAGAACTGCTTAATTGTGGGCTACTGGGAGGACAATAATGACCAGTAGCAAAACATCTATGAAAAAAGTCAAGTTATTTGTGCTGCCTGTTCCATATTTCAGTTATCCTGTTGTTCACTGTGCTCCACAGAGCCCTGAACCTCAACACGAACACACCAAGACAGTCCCGGGTTCAAATAAATGGGTGTTTAATACTTCACAAAAAACACCAAGCATAATTTAGTTATCCTCCAAACACCTCTCCTCTCTCCACCGCACTGCTCTCCTCCACTTGAGTGTTGCTCGTCTTCCTACCAGCTACAACTCGCTTGGACAAGACAGTGTGGTCCCTTTAATTGAGGACCCAAAAGTACATCCGGTGCCAGGGCTGTTGCCCATTGGAAGCACTTCCGGGTCACAGGGAAGTCCCACATAACAGGGAGTACATCTCTCTGCAGAGCCCTCTTGCAGCACCTATGGACTCCAGCAGGGCTACTGGATTACAATTCCTGGCATTCCCCGCCGGTTCCTGAATGGGTGCTGATATTAAGGGCCACTGCCACCTAGCAACTAGGGGGAAAAAACACCCCCTAGAGACAGTCCTTCCCTGTCCTCCTCTTCTATCCTGGCCAGGGATGGAGCTACACACATGCCCACTCAGGACGCCTGTCCATTTAACTGCAGCTTCCAGATTTTCTGAAAGTATTGACTTAACAATATTTAGCCAAAAATGCATCATGGTGGATTTGGTTCATTTAATTGATATTTACTGCTCTAAGATTATGTGATTGCAATTGTTATAAGAACTATATCATAGATTAGACATTAAAACTTTTTCTTTTGTTATTGTTTATGCACCGACCTATAATTTGTGATATCTCTGAACAATAGTATGGGTAATGGAAATAAAGAACTGTTTATTAGTGTAGATGTTAATGAGGTAAGCATCGTGCAAACACAAGGCTCAACAAATTAAAGCAGACCATTGAGGGCAGGTGGAGGGTGGGTTTTTGTAGGGGGATATGGGTCATGTGGGAATGCCATTAAATTCAGATTCAGACAAACAGACCTGGTGTGAAAACGCCCTAAGCTTGAGTTTGCTTGAATTGCAGGTAGTAGCTTTGAGCAACACACTCTTTTCAAATTCAATAGAGTACACTTCTGTGCCCATAACAGCTACTTAATAATACCATTCTTAAAACAAATTACAAACGAAACCAGATAAAAAAAAAATTGCAAAACAAAAAACTTACCATTCTCCAATGCATATCGCCAACTTCATATTGACTAAGCTTTTCTATTACACTCTATTAAATTACACTGTAAGAACCCAAACAAAAAATTAATCATGTTTGGACTTTGTGCTGCTTTAATGAACTGTCATTCATCAATGAAAAAGAGAAACATATTTTGTCAGTTTATGATAAATGAGTACCTAGAGAACAGTGCATGACTCACTGTTTAGAATGGCTTGATTCAGCCATTCTGTTACAGTATATGGATATTTTTTTTTACATTTCTGTTTAAATGTTCTTTTTAAATTTTATATTAGTTCTTTTACCAGAAAAAAATCCAGTGGTATTGTGTGTATTTGAAACATTAAAAATATATGAAAGTTATTGGCAGGCACCTGACACTTCAGGGATCTGGGATCAGTGTTGGGTTGCTCACCATTCATGTGGAGGTTACACATTCGACCAAAGTTTACGTAACTTTTTTCTTAATTTGCACATGTTTTTTCTTCTGTTCTGTCTATTTTGTTAATTGTTATTCATCATTATTGAAGGACAATTAAGAGAACAAATGCCCCAGAAAAAGGTGAATAAATAGGAAAAGGATGAAAGAGAGTTAAGAAATGGAAACTGTGCTAAAAATGCAAATATTTTTGAATTTGTTATAAATGCAAATTTCGCATGACCAATCTTTTCCAAATGCTAAATCAAAGGAGAAAAAAACAGGTTATTAAATAATGAAATCAATATGAAATAAAACAACTCACTAAATGTGAAAATGGCTGGAACTAAAGCCTGCATTCACGGGAAGTCCAGAGGAGCAAACTTGAAAAGCACTGTAAAGGTATTACCATTGACAAGGCAAGAGCACTACCAGAATAAGGAAATAAGACCATTTGAGAGCTGTTCTGTCAGGTTTCTTCATTGACTTTAATTATGTTTAGGGCTGATTTCTAAATCTGTCATCTCTATTTATATATATATATATATATATAAATGCAACATCTCTCTGTCTGCATGTCTGTTGACTTTTCATGAGAGAACCACTTAACAGATTTAGATCGGGTTTTTTTCTAGAATTTGCTTGAACATTCTGGTCGATTTTGTGACTTCTCTCATCGCGCTAAGTATCATCGTTCGCTTGTGGTACGAATTTATTTGCACGAATCCGAGAGACACGCAGTGGGCAGAGAGGAGGGGGGGCAGGCCCCTCCTCACTCACATACCATTCTCGGGACGTACCTTATCTCAGTTTAGCTAACAAACGAGAGAACTATGTAACGGATTTAGATCGGGTTTTTTTTCTATAATTTGTTAGAACATTACAATTGATTTTGCGATTTCTCTCATCACGCTAAAAATCATAGTTCACTTGCAGGAATGATATATTTGCACTAATCTGAGTGGAGGGTAAAGCATGACATCAGGAGTCGGGAGCCGGGCAGGGCCCTCCTCACTGTCCTGTTTCACTACTATGTGGGCGGAGCTGCGGGGGACCACTAATTTAAAATATAAAATAATACATTTGGCTCACTTTACCTAGCAGAACTTAGTAATATAAACCTTCTACAGTTTGTATTGCAAGCACAAGATGTAGGCATTTTGACAGTTCAAAGGATAAGTAATTCTACTGTAAGAAATAGTTTAAATAATTTTAATAAGGAGGATTCTGATTGGTGAAATGACAGATTTATATATGGCGTGAGTGACTGCTTCACCACCATCTTCTAGTACAATATTTACAAAATGTTGGCTGCTGAACTAAATGGGTAATCACACAATCGCCTCGACCCATACCTATGAACCAGACGCTGAAGTACTTTTCGTTTTGCTTTTGTTGCTCACTCCTTAACTGCCAGGAACATGTCAGTGTTTTCCTTTACAGGACCTTCACCTCATATTTAGAGTTGCTATTTGTCATCTCAACTGCATTACACTTATCAAGTGGACAGTATCATCTGCAAACATTAGAGGTGCAAACTGTATAAGAGCCACACCTTGGGTGTTTCATTATATTCTGTCAATGAAGATCATAAACGTGACAGGAGATGACATGCACCCTTTAATGTCCACATTGAATTGACTCAACTTAATGTCAGGTATGTAAACACTACTGTCAGTCTCCAAATACAAGAACCAAATGGCTTGCAGCAGTAGCAGCCACATACCTTTTTAGCACCTTCCACATGATACTACAGTGTACACCATGGGTGCCCAATGCGTCAATTGCGATCGACCGGTAGATCGCAAAGGTAGTGCAGGTAGATCGCGTTGCATTAAAAAATTTTTTTTTTTAAACATTAGTCTATCATATATCCTCCCTATGGCATTTGCCACTTAATTGACATACAGGGTGGCCAGTTTGAGATCTCTTCTCTTCTAACACACTGGTCATCCCGCACGCACGATCAAAAGCGCAAGCTACTGCAAAACGCCGGCTGTGATCTAGTTAGCCTTCCAATTTATATCGACTAAAGAAGGGATTTTTAAAAAAAATTGTTTGGGGAGGATATGGGCTGGATGTGGAACTGGAAGAGGAATTTTTTCTCACAATGTCACAATCAAAGTGCGTTTGTCTTATCTATCAATCTATCATTGCTATTCCAAAGAAGGAAAATGTGGAAAGGCATTTTCGAACTGTTAATAAAAACTACGAAACTGACGGCCTTTCAAAAAGCGATCTGAGAAAGAAAAAGTAGAGGAAACTAAAATGGCAGTTAATCGGACAGCCGTCATTTTTCACTCGGCTGAATTCAAAAGCTCCTTGACTGCATTATTCAGCTCTACTTATTTATGTGAGTCATTTCTTTTCCCACATGACAATTATTTAATCCAAATAGAGTAGTGACCATAAATTTATTGAATTGTTATTGTGCCATAAAGGTTATTTAGTTATGCAAGGTACGACAACATACATTTTTGGATAAAGTATACTCAGTATATATATAATATATATATATAATATATGTATAATATAATATACAATACACTTAAAAAGGTTTGGGGCAGCCACCCATATATTATTCTTGGCAGCAAAAGAGAAAATACAAAGATGTTCTCTATATTAAGTCCAAAACAGAACTGAAGAAGGGTTGACAAGATGGCAGCTTTAAGGGATAGGACAGGAAGTGATGTAAGGGGACCGGAAGTGATGTTTTTTCATTAGTCAGCCGTAACTGGAAGTGATATTCTTCTAGGCGCCGGAACCGGAAGTGATGTCATCTGTTTTAAATCACACAGGTTTTCCCACGGCTGGTCTGTAGAGGTAACAAGAGAAGGTTTAGTGCACCCCGCCACCCCCTGGCCTCGCGTGGAATTACCTTTGCTTGGTCCATACAATGTCCTCCTAGTTTCACGTGTGTGACAATATATATATATATATATATATATATATATATATATATCCGGGTTCGCTTCCGGGTCCTCCCTGCGTGGAGTTTGCATGTTCTCCCGTGTCTGCGTGGGTTTCCTCCGGCGCTCGGTTTCCTCCCACAATCCAAAGACATGCAGGTTAGGTGGATTGGCGATTCTAAATTGGCCCTAGTGTGTGCTTGGTGTGTGTTTGTGTGTGTCCTGCGGTGGGTTGGCACCCTGCCCAGGATTAGTTCCTGCCTTGTGCCCTGTGTTGGCTGGGATTGGCTCCAGCAGACCCCCGTGACCCTGTATTCGGATTCAGCGGGTTAGCAAATGGATGGATGGATGGATGGATATATATATATATATATATATATATATATATATATATATATAGTCACACATGAGTGCATGGGGAGCAGTTTAAGGACCCGACATGCACTGCGACTAGCCGTGCCAGGGGACAAAGACAGCGAGAGAAGATACCCTCTCTCTCTCTTTTTCCATAGACAAGACGAAGAGCCGCTGCCATAAGCCTGCCCGGACAAAACAAAGAACAGCACTTCCGGGTTCCTTTCTGTCCTCTGGTCCCTCAGCAATGCACTCAGAAACCCCAGTGCTTCCAGCACCGATTCCCCCAATGTCCAGGCCTCACAGTCTCTGTGCTTATCTCTCCTGGCCGCCAATGACTGGAGGGAGGCGGCCCCTTAAATAGGAACCCGGATGGGCTCCAGCTGCTTCCCGGCACTCCTCCACAGACACGCCCCAGTGTGGCGGAAGTGCGGCGCGCGCCGGAAGCTGTCCGGGTGTCCCCTGTTGTCTTTCCCCCAGCACTTCCTGGTGTGGCGGAAGTGCTGGGCTCCCGGGATATTCAGGCACCGGGGCGCCGCCTGGCGGTGGCCACGGGTCCCTACAGGGCTGGGCTTCCAAGCTCTTTACCTGAGGCCCCCAGCATAACCAGGGAGGACGCCCCCTCGCGGTCTGGAGGAGGCACAAGCCCTTCTCGGGCCATCCTGGGCATCCCGGCCGGGCTCCAGCCCCGGGCTGGGTACCACAATATATATATATATATATATACACACACACACATAGCATTCTTAATGTAGGTAGGTCATTTCGACCTGGTCATTTTAGAAGTAGCTCGCAAGCCGAAAAAGTGTGGGCACCCCTGGTGTACACCGTTTACATGTTTTTTCCAAATTCACAAAGCGCATGTAGATAGGGTTAGCAAATTCCCATGACTCCTCAAATATCTATGCATAGGCAAAAACAAAACAGTCTACCACTCTACAGCTAGGATGGAATCTGCTCTGTTCCTCCTGGATCTGAGATTCTGAGCCAAACTGAACCTCATTAGTTCCCAGGGAGACTCTGCAATTAAAACACACCCCTTTGTTCCCCTTTTCAAAAATAGGGACCACCACCTTAATCTGCCAGTCCTTAGGCACTGTTCCCGCCTTCCATACAACACTGAAAAGGTGAAAAGGTGAAATGGCCAAGTCAGATATCATCCACACCATGGGGCCACTTTGGAGCTTGAAATAAAACATTCCATTCTAAAGGGGAAACCGAAGAGTAAATCACAAACAAGTGGGAAAACAACAGGAGCTTGAGCTTTGATTTCTAAGCATACCCCTCGGTTGAAGATCAAGTCTGTCTTTTAGTCAGTCTGAGTGACAGAGTTGAGGTTCTGGTGGGTTCAGAGCACACGTTGCTATACTTGCCATTGTGCAGCCCAGACTTCTTCACTTCATCACACTTTAAACTGATTTTTAGAAGCGATCTGAATTTAATATACATTTGAGCAAAAGTATTCCATTTCCTGCCTATGAGGCTAAATTTGAACTTTTCCCCTGTTATCTCACTTAAAGTTATGTATTTTAGTGTTAAAATAACACAAGTCTTCAAAGATTTATTCCAACAACACCGTTGGCCTCTTTTGAAGTGCATTACGCTGGATCTTTCTTATTGGTCTAATATACAACTGCCAGTGGTAGGGAGAATTAATGAGGTTACAGGGGACACTCTTTCCAAAGCTTCTATTTTTTTTGCAATACATCTCTATATACTTTGCTAAATCTTTCTTCACACTTTAAATGAGATTATCTCCTCATTTATTTAGTATATGATAAAATCCAGCTTGAAAAAAATATTGCTTCAAAGATCCAAGACCCAGAGTGCAGTATTATTTAAAATACAAAACAAGAGAAAATCCAAGTATGTGGTGCTGAGGTTTAGGGAGAAAGCTTTTTAATTGACTTTTGGCCACTACACCACCAGAACACCAAACTTTTTCTTGTTGTTAAGTTTTGGGAGATGAAGGTTTTGACAAGGAGGAGATTAAATTGTGTATTTCTTATAATTTCTATGTTCTTTGCTATTCACAGAAAACATGTAAAACGATTTTATAAGCCTTATGATTTAAGTTCAAAATGTGAAGGTCAAGTTCAAGAAATAAAATCGCCTTTCTACAGAAAGACTAACATAAAAGAAGAGGTCAAAGGAAACCTGGATTTCAGGGTGAATGATGTTTCCATATTGGTGTATCAGTGGAACCTAAAAAACTAGGAGTTTATAATGCCAAAAGGTCATAGGCATGACAGGAAATGAAGAATGGCTTGGAGCAAGAGCATCGCACTTTGTCATAACCAATTTATTTCACTTTACATTTATACTAGTACAAACTGTAAGCCATGTAATTTTTTTCAGGGAATGTATAAGAGAATTATTATGATAGTGCATATAGAAATAATGAAATGTACACAGGAACGTGTTATATTTTAGCCAGGGTCCTCCCCTGGCTGGGGTTCCAATTCATGTTTTATACTGTCTTTGTTCATTTTTGATTCCTTTGTATTACCATTGTTTGTGTTTATGTTTTAAATGCCTCAAGTATTTTTCATGCGTTTTGTGGTTGATCCCACCTAGAGACAATTTCACCTGCCAATCACCACCAGGAGCTGCCCTCTGCCCTATACATTCAGAGAGTCTTCCTCAGTTCCTGGGGGTTCATTTTGAATGTGCTAGGAGGTGGTGAATGTTTTCTATCCTTTGATTTGCTGCCTAATTCCCCCCTCAGGTTTAAATAAAGTTCTATCTGTTGGATTTCTGCATTTTTCAGTTTTATTGCTTTATGTGCATAGGATTGCCTCTGTGTTTTAAGGCAATTCCTTTGGGTCTTGTGCTCCAAGGAGCTTCACTGTATTAAAGGGCATTTTTGTAAAAAGAAATCTTTTATTTTATTAAGATTCTTCAGGGCCCGTTGAGTGTCTAGCCAGGGTTTTTGACCGTGTTTTCCCTTCCAGTGTATATTATTGGAAGTGCTTTTTTGGATCTTTTGGGGCTTATGTGCTTTGGAACTCCTAGGTTACGGCACAATGTTGACGTAATTATGAAGTGCAGTGATCATTTTAAATGTCCCGATAAATATTTGTGCAGGAGTAAGTTAGACATGTGAACCAATTGTCATGTTTCAGCCAGGGTTCCTCCTCTGGCTTGGGTTGAAATCTTTGTTTTGTGTCCTTTTTTATTTACATTACAATTACTTCTATTTATTTATATTCATTTTTTTTGTCTATATATCAATGCTTTGGTTTAATCCCATGTGTTTTGTGAATGGTTCCCCCTACCTACCAACATCTTATAAAGCTGGAGGGTCTCCTTGTGCCTTTTTGTGAAGTTTTGATTTTGACTTAGTTTCTGGATTCTCTGATAGGACTATGTTGGAATTGCCTTGCCTTTTCAGATAATTCCTATTTGTGCTCCACTGAGCTTCTTGTGCTACTGGGAATTTTCTTGAAAACAAAATCTGTTATTTTTACGAAGATCCTGAGTTTGCCCTGTTATCTTGCCCGGATTTGGTGGTATAATCCCTCTCAAATTAGCATTTTTGAAAGTGCTTTTTAGAACCGTTTGGGAATTGCGTGCCTTGGAAACCCTAACTCATAACACTAATGAAGAACAAAGCAAAATAGATGAGATGGAAAGCTTTGTATTTTTAGGGGAAATATGTATTGTAATCAATTTAATTTACAGAAGGCTGAAGACGGCAATGGAAAATTGAAAGGAAATCAGAAGATGCTATTATGATGTGAAACAATAAAGTATTGTAAAATTAATCCACATCTTAATTCATAACAAGAGACAGAAGCAAACTGGACTGGAGTACTAAAGTATAGTAAAACTATATTTTTCTCAGAGCTATTTGTATAATAATGTACAATTCATTTCTGATACTTATATGCTGTTGATAATTATTTTTCTGTGCAGATATTTAGATATGAAAATTAAACAGGATCAAGATACTGTACAAAAACATACATACTTGACTGAACTTGGTTGTGTAATCAGAAAGTTTTGAAAGCTGCTAGATCAAAATTTTTTTCTGAAGTTATTGGCTCTAACTCTCACAACCCCTGTGCACTTTTTAACACATTGAGTTCTGTTCTTAAAGTTCATGAACCCGTCTATCCAGAAGCTTCTAGGGAAATTTGAGATACATTTCTTTACTTTTTTTGAAGAAGGTTGTAAGCACTAGGGCCCACATTTCACCACCTTCTCATGATCCATCCATTTTAATACCCTGTTTGGCTGTGTTTGACCACTTCGAGCCTGTCATTCTCCCCTTTTTAAAGCAGCTGGTTTCCAGTATGAAGCCATCTGGCTCCCTCCTTGATGTTGTCACTCCTCGACGTCTTAAGGAGGTCTTTTCTACCTTGGGTCTTTTTTATTCTTAATATTATTAATAGTAATTTAACCTCTAGTGTGGTTCCTAAAAATTTTAAACATGCTGTTGTGCAACCTCTGCTGAAAAAGCCGGGTCTAGACCACTCTGTTATGTCTAACTTTAGGACTATTTCCAAGCTACCTTTTTTGTCCAAACTCTTGGAAAAAGTCATCTACACCCAACTTAAGTCCTTCCTGGATGAACATGCAATACTGGAAGTGTTCCAGTCTGGGTTTAAAACTCACCACAGCAGGGAGACCTCTCTATTAACGATTTTTAATGATATTCTTTTAACAGTGGACTCTGGTGACTGTGTACTACTTATGCTTCTGGATTTAACAGCTGCCATTGACATGATAGACTATGAGATCCTCATTTCCAGGCTAGAGCAGTGGGTGGGCATCACAGGTTCAGCTCTCCAATGGTTTAGGTCCTAACTCTCAGACAGAAGTTTTTGTGTCAGCATTGATGATTTTACTTCCACCTCTGTTGCCCTCCCCTGGCGGGTACCACTGGGCTCCATCCTTGGACCTCTTCTGTTCTCCTTGTACTTGCTGTTACTCAGTGCTATTTTCCGGAAACATGGTATTTCCTTTCATCTTTATGCAGATGACTGTCAGGTTTATTTCACTCTTAAGTACCCTGGTCCATGTTCTGTCCAGCACCTGCTTGATTTCCTTATTGATATCAGGAGTTGGATGGCATTATATTTTCTAAATTTTAATGAGAACAAGACAGACGTCATGCTGTTTAGACCCAATGTCATCAGTGGTACCCCCTGCTTCAACCTTTCCACTGAGGCTCAATTTGAGAAATCCATGATCACAAATTTAGGTGTGAAAATGGATTCCACTTTAAAGCTTGATAGCCATGTTTAATGCAGTGGTAAAATCTTGCTTTTTCCAGTTGAGGCAGCTGTCAAAAATCAAGCCTGTTTTGTCTAAATGCAACCTTGAAACAGTGATACATGCTTTTACAACCTCTCGTCTAGATTACTGCATTGCACTTCTTATTGGAATTAGCCAGGCCTCCATTGCTCACCTACAGCTGGTGCAAAATGACGCTGCTTGATGTTTAACTGGCACAAGAAAGCATGAGCATGTTACCCCAATTTTGGCTTCCCTTCTCTGGCTTCCAGTTCATTTTTGAATCCATTTTAAGATCCTTGTATTTGTTTTTAAATCCTTTAATGGTTGTGCCCCATTTTATTTGTCAGAACTGCTGCACCCTTATGTACTGTCTTGCTCTCTCAAGTCAGCAGACCAGATGCTTTTACGTGTTCCCAAGGTACGATGCAAACTCTGAGGTGATCAGGCTTCTCAGTTGCAGTTCCAAAACTCTGTAACGATTTGCCATTGCACGTTAGGCAGGCTCCTTCACTTGCTGTCTTTAAATCTTATTTAAAACACACTTTTACTCTCTGGCTTTTAACCCAGTATGATATGTTGACTATCTGTGTACTTTTTATTATGAATCTCTTCAGCTCTGATGTGTTTTCTGTTTCTTTTACCCTTTGGTTATTGTTTGTCTGATATGTTGGGTTTTTATTGTACAGCACTTTGGTCAGCCTTGATGTTGTTTTTAAAGTGCTTTATAAATAAATAAATAAATAAAATAATAACCATGATGTTGTTAATTTGAAGTTGGACAGGCTGTGCTAATGCCAAACATGACGTCAGTAGGGGCCAGGCAGTACCCTAAACTCCAGTCACAGTTGCTCAGACATTATTTGCGGTACAAGTAAAGGCTTTTTATTAACACAATTGCCTAAACTTTCTTTTTAATCATTTCCCCTCCACTCTTCCAAGAAAGCTTTGTCCTTCCTTCACACCATGCGTGTAGCAGAGCAGTCTCCTTTATACCGGACCCAGGAGTACTTCCAGTGCCTCCATGCTGCATCAATGAACCTCCACATCAGGCTGAACCTCCCTAAACTGAACTGGAGACAGCTTGTCACTCCAGGTCCCCCTGGTGGCGCCCGCAGCACAATAGGTGGCAACCACTCTTTGGCGGGTGTTTCATGTGGGCTGCCCATTTGTACTATAACGTGCATGTGGAAGACCCACCAAAGAGTGGTTGCCACCTATTGTATTAGGGGAACCCATGAACCCAGAAGGCAAACTCGTTCCATTCTTCCATTGTCTGCTTCCATTGTCTGCTATGAGAAACGACATCAAAGTTTTCTTTGATTTTGTTGAATTTGGATTTTTTGTGAGCCTCAGATTCATGAGATTGATGGATTAGTGAGAACTGTTTTGCCTTAAGTTGTCTGCAAATGCACAAGAATGTAAGTAAGCTAAATAGAGATGTGTAGCTTTATACATATATTCGAAAGAGGTAGTAGGTTCATGAAGATTTAGAAGAAAGGAAGTCAGGAGTGAGAAGAATATACACAAGAGAATTGCCATGATTAACACCCAAACAATGAGGCAAAAACAAATAAAATCCAATGGTAAAGTAAAAACAAACTTAAACTAATGGCCACATTAACTAATTTTCTCTTGGTAAAATTCTTACTTGTAGCAAAAAAAAGTTTGGACAAATTAGAGCTTTAAATAAGATTTCCACCATGACATTACACACAACTCATGCCTTCAAGTGACACATGGCAACCAAAATCCAAAATTGTGCCCTGATGATGTGCAACAACCAAATAGCAAAACTAAACAAAGTTAAGATAAGCAAAATAACATTTGCATTCAAATCCCTCCAGTGAGGCAGCATTGGGCAAAAGACAAGAAGAGGTCCACCACAAGGCACATTCATCCACTGATTACAATTGAGGGTTTGGGGAGGCTGTAGTCTACTCTGGCCAGTTAACCACATTCACCCACAGTGAGACAATGCTGAGTTGGCAGACAACCCTGACCTCAACACCATGTAGACGGTAATGGAACCAAGCTTTGAGGGCCAGGCCTTTAAACCAATATAAACCTTCATGACAAACTTCGTGCTGGACTAAAACCCTTAATGTGATGCTTCATTAAAGTTACTCAGTAGTTTTCTTTTTACCCACACTTGAATTTCTTTAATACAGTGCTAAAATAAATGTCTCTTATAATGAAGGAACATTTTTTTCTTCTGTACTTTTAAAGTTCTGCATTTGAATTGTTTGTATTATTTTTGGAAAACCATCTAATGGATTAAGCTACAGTCAGGCAAACCAAGGGTGAGGCTTAGAACAGCGATGAGGTAAAGCGTAGGAAAATGTGTACGAGGAAACAGCCTTGATTTGATTAAGTGTGGTTTTTTTTTAACATTGAGAAATCAATTATAGAACTTCAGAAGAGGAGATACAGCCTTAGGGAAAATATTTGTATATGATAAGGGCAACTCAGTGAGTCTTTAGATAAAGAAAAGCTGATGGGAAAATTTAGAAATAAACATTTCAAATCAAGGTTTCGGGCTTTAATATGAGTTTGACTTCACATAAAAGTTGGAAGTGGATACAGTAGTCTGTGAGGGAGAAAAGGCAGCATGGCCTTTGTGAGAAAACGTTAAAGGTTTAGACCAGTTCAGGTTGATTGTAAGGCTGAGCCTGGGACACTTCTTAATTTTAAATTTGGAACACTTTTAAAAGTCTTGGATTGTTACTGTGCACGATATTAAAATGTTGGTCTTTGCTGCCAGACAATTGTCTTCTGTCAGCCTCAGCTGTAAGTCCAATTTCCAAGATTATTCTGAGAGCTCACTGTATACTCGATTAACAATCTCTGGAATCTTTGGGCCCGTTTGCCGAATTAATAACCAATAACATGTAGCTTTCTTCTTACCCTGTGGTCCAGTTTGAAACTTTTTTTGGTTGAAACCTTTCTGACAGTAACATTTTTGTGGTTCAAGTTCTGTAATGTGGATTGGCTTGTACTCTGTTCATAACTCACTCGTGTACTTATAAATCTATTAAGGCGACAGTTCCCACAGTCTTACACAAGCTGCTAGGATGATATCCCAGGCTGTCACACACTCTCTGCTTCTTACTGTCTTCCAGATTTCACTACACAGTTATGCTTTAATGAATTTACAGAATGACTGCATTCCACTGTTTGTCAGATACACAGCCAGCCCCAATATAAAGTTCATATTTTGTGTCTTATAATAAGATTTACTTTGCTGAACAAGCCCTTTATTTATCTGTAGCTTAAAATAAACATGTGCCAGAAGCTATTTCACGGCCTTCTATTTTCCAGAATGGTAACCAATACAGTTTGATTTGGAGAGATGGAAGGAACTTTTAAACTGTCCTACAGTAAAGGAATTCTATTACATAGTATCTAATATATACTTAATATTAATTATAATGTATAGAATAGATTATTGTGACTGAATGCCAAGGAACATAATGATCAGTAACTTCATTCATGAATGAGGTGGCAGTCCATCACAGGGCCCACTGACACACACAATTAGAGCAGCCAGGTAGTGTGGCACAATGGTTAAGGATTTGGACTTCAAACCCTGGGGTTGTGAGTTCAAATCCAACTGCTGACATTGTGTGACCCTGAACAAGTCCAACTGGAAAAGCAAAAGAAATATAACCAGTTGTATCATAAATGTTAGTTACTTTGGATAAAGGCATCAGCCAAATAAGTAATAACACCAACAGTAATCAACTTAATAGAGTGCCTTGCAAAACTATTCATATGGTAATTGGATTTTATGTAATTAACATAACAATATAGTTCAAATTGTTGAAGTGGAATAAAAATAACTTGTATACAGTATATATATATATATATATATATATATATATATAGAGTAATAAAGGTGCTATATATGTTCTAGACCCGACACGGAGGCACACATATAAAATAAATCAACTTTTATTTTTCTTCAGCTGGACAGCACATCTTCCCCGTGTCCCCCAACCACAACACAGCGCCAAAGCACCAACACACAAAAGTAATGCACTCTTCCACTGCACCACCACTCCTCCCATTTAACCTTGTCCTCCTCCACCCGACTCAGGCTCCCGAGTGGAAGTTGCTGGCTCCTTTTATTGGGCTCCAGGTGCTTGATTGCCGACATCTAGCTGCACTTCCGGGTGTGGCAAAACCAGTGCCCAGAAGAGTCCAGCAGCTCTTGCTGCAGCACCCTCTGGCGGCGCCTGCGCAACCCAAAAAGGCTGCACAACACTCCATACCCCATGAAGCCCTGGGGGAGTCCGATGCACCGCTGCAACCAAGGGAGGCTGCCATCTAGCGTGCGGGGGAGATACTGTGTTTCCATGCTTGCTCCCCTTGAACATATGCTGCAGGGATGTCCCGGCCAGGCTTGGGCCCTGGCCGGCCGTCCGTCCGTCCGTCCGTCCGTCCCTCTCTCTCTCTCTCTATATATATATATATGGAAATGAAAGTATGTGATACGGTTTGCATATTTGTAGCTAGTAATCTACAGAATCACATATCTTAAAATTGTTTTTTTATTCCTAAGCTTTCAATAACCTACCAGGTGTCATCATCAGAGGAAAATGATTAAACGTACAGGAATCAAAGGCAATATATAGCAAATGAGGGGGTGGGGGATTAATAAAGTGAGGTTTGGAAGGTGTTGGTTAGATATTGTTTTTTAATATTTAGATATTATTCTCTTTAAGCCTGCATATGTTGGGTTCATGTCCAAATGTCTGTTAATGGTGTTTTCATTTGAGAGCCATGATTCAGCCAGCATTCTGGCACTTTGAGTATTAGCCCTGAATTTTACTTGCACCATGTCCCATTGTGATGTTCTTGTATGCGTGTTGCGAGTGTTTTAGATGTTTGTCCCACGTATACAAGCTGGGCATGAACTGCATGGTGTACTGTACACTGTATTTCGTGTCTCTGCTTTTGACATTAAAAAGAACAAACCACAGAGTGTTTGAAGGTTTATGGGCTATTTTGATGCCTGATTTGGAGAGGATGCACACATACTTTCCGATACACCACTGTGATAGGGAAGGCTGTGCCAAGTAGTACGTGAGATCAGGTTAGAGTCGATTGTCTGCTGAGGGATGTGGCACCTCCTATGTAAACATTGTTTGATAAATGTTTGGGGTAGCAGTTTGACGTGAACAGGTGGAAAAGATAACGTCTTTCATTCTTTTTAGTATTCTTTGTATTACAGTGGGTGTGAATCCTTCAGAACAGTCTTAACACAACTCTGTTTATACGATGAGAGGTGATTGCTAAAAACACTCGTAATTAAGGTAGCGTCATTACCTCTTTCAATGGGGATGTCCAGGAAATTAATGCATTGGTTCATTTCTTTTTCCATGGTGAACTGAATTGTAGGGAATATAGAGTGAGTGTGGCTATGGAATTCATGCAGCTGTTCACTGTGTAATATGACGAATGTGTAGTGATTCCAAAGTTTAGGTGTGAACTGAGTTAGAGCCATGCTTTAAAATCGCTGCATAACCAGTTCAACTACAGTAGTTCAGCGGTGCGTACCCAGCTGTATATGTGGGACAAACATCTAAAACTCTGGCAACATGCATACAAGAACATCACAATGCTGTGAAAAGGGAGGACCCACAATCTCTGATATATGCACATACAGGTTCAACTGGACACACATTTAACTGGGACACAGTGCCAGTAAAAATCAGGGCTAATTCTCAGTGAGCTGGCTGAATCATGGCTCTCAAATGAAAACACCATTAACAGACATTTGGACATGAACCTAACATGTGTAGGCTTAAACAGAAGAACATCTAAATAATAAAAAGCCTTTATGACCATCATCTTCTGAACCCCACCTTACTGATCCACCCCACCCCCTCATTTTCTATACATTACCTTTGATTCCTGTATGTCTAATCATTTTCCTATAATGATGACACCTGGTAGGTTGTTGAAAGCAAATAAATATTAAAGCAAGTAAAACCTGAAAATTTTTGAGTGCATATGTATTCATTCCCTTTGCTATGAAGATCTGGTCCAACCAATGAACAACAGAGGTCACATAATTAGTTACTTTGGGTCCACTTGTGTGCAATGAAAGTGTCACATGATCTGTCATATAATGTCTGTAAAAACAGACCTGTTCTGAAAGACATCTGACTCTGCAACATCATTAAGCAAGCAACATGAAGACCAAGGAGCTCTCCAAACAGGTCAGAGACAAAGTTGTGGAGAAGTATAGATCAGGATTGGGTTATAAAAAATAAAAATAAATAAATCAGTAAATCTTAAGAAATTTGGCACCACTACAAACCCGACATGAGAATGCCACCCACCAAAGCTCACAGACAAGGCAAGGAGGGTATTAAATCAGAGATGCAAACAAAGACAACAAGGATAATACTTAATAAGCTGCAAAGATCGCTGAGATGGGAGTATCTGTTCATAGGACCACTTTCAGCCGTACACTCCTCAGAGAGAGGCTTTATGGAAGAATGGCTAGAAAAAAGTCATTACTTAAAAGGAAAAAATAAAAATACGTTTGGAATTTGACCAGTGGCATGTAGCTGACTCCCCAAATACATGGAAGAAGGTTCTTTGGGTAGATAAGGCTTAAATTTAATTTTTTGGCCATCATGGGAAATGCCATGTGGGGCATAAACCCAACACTGCCCATCACCCTGAGATCACCATTCCCATAGTGAAGCAGGGTGGTGGCACCATCATGCTGTGGGGATGTTTTTCATTGGCAGGTTACAGGAAAACTTGTCAGAACTGAAGGAAAGAGGGATGGAACTACGGTAAATAAGGGGTAATTCTTGAAGTAAACCAGTTACAGTCTGCTAGTGACTTGAGACTGAGATGAAGGTTCATCTTCAAGCAGGACAATGACCCTAGACAAAATTGCTAAAGCTACACTGGAGTGGTTTAAAGGGAAACATTTCAATGTCTTGGAATAGCCTAATCAAAGTCCAGATCTCAATTCAACTGACAATCTGGCATAACTTGCTGTACACCAAAGCAACCCATCTAATATGAAGGAGCTGCAGCAGTTTTCCCTTAAGGAATGGTTGAAAATCCCATTCTGGTAAGACATTCCCCAAGAGACTTGCATCTGTAAATTGTAGCAAAAGGGGGCTCTCCAAAGTATTGACTTTAGGAGGTCAACACCTATGCAATATAATATATAATTCTTTTTTCCTTAATTATTGTTTGTGTCACAATAAAAATATTTTGCACCTTTAAAATGGTAGGCAGTGTAAATTAAATGCTGCTAACCACCCAAAAAACCATTTAAATTCATGGGTTTAATGTGAAAAAACAGGACAAACACTGAATACTTTCACAAGGAACTGTATGCATGTGTTTGAGGTGTAGTAGGGAAAACAGGACTCCATAGAGGAAAATCCTTGGAAATGTGCAGAGAACAGTCGGGCTGCAGTATTGTATAATACATATTGTCTATATGTGTATGTGCAGTATGGATACCACATACATCATAAATGGGAAAATGGGCGGCATTATATGATAGATAACCAGACATATACCTGTGTGAAAGTACCTTATGTAATTACCCTATGAATAATGCAATCTCTAGTTTCATACTGTTATACAGCAACACATTAATAAAGACTTAATAATATTTACAAATCATCAACAAAGAGGTTACTTACGACTGTGCAACATGGCACACTAAAATAACTTCACATTGGTGGCTTAAGTGGGCAATAACATCCATCCATCCATCATCCAACCCACTATATCCTAATTACAGGGTCACGGGGATCTGCTGGTGCCAATCCCAGCCAATACAGGGTGCAAGGCAGGAAACAAACCCCGGCAGGGCGCCAGCCCATCACAGGGTGCACACACACACTTTTAGGATCGCCAATGCACCTAACCTGCATGTCTTTGGACTTTGAGAGAAAACCCATGCAGACACGGGGAGAACATGGAAACTCCATGCAGGGAGGACCCGGGAAGTGAAACCAGGTCTCCCAACTGTGAGGCAGCAGCGCTACCACTGTGCCACCCGAGTAATAACATGTTTCTCAATATTGCATACTTTAATGTAAGGCAACAACAACAACAACAACAACATTTATTTATATAGCACATTTTCATACAAAAAAATGTAGCTCAAAGTGCTTTACATAATGAAGAATAGAAAAATAAGAGACACAGTAAGAAAATAAAATAAGTCAATATTAATTAACATAGAATAAGAGTAAGGTCCAATGGCCAGGGGGGACAGAAAAAACAAAAAACTCCAGACGGCCGGAGAAAAAAAAAAAATCTGCAGGGATTCCAGACCATGAGACCGCCCAGTCCCCTCTGGGCAATCTACCTAACATAAATGAAACAGTCCTCTTTGGATTTAGGGTTCTCACGGAAGTATTTGATGATGATGATGATGATCACGTGGACTTCTGGCTTTTAGTCCATCAATGCTGGGGCACCATGGTGCTTTGAGTAGGTGGAGGTGGCGCAGGCCGCCACCACAGAGAAACCGGAAAAAGAAACAGAAGAGAGAGTAGGGGTTAGTACGGATTTTAGAGCCACCACGAATAGTTATTATGATGAATTGAACATACAGAGTATCAGGATTAAGATAAAGTGAAGTTATAAAAAGGCCATGTTAAAGTAATGTGTTTTCAGCAGTGTTTTAAAGTGCTCCACTGTATTAGCCAGGCAAATTCCTATTGGCAGGCTATTCCAGATTTTAGGTGCATAGCAGCAGAAGGCCGCCTCACCACTTCTTTTAAGTTTAGCTTTTGGAATTCTAAGGAGACACTCATTTGATGATCTAAGATTACGATTTGGAATATAACGTGTCAGGCATTCTGATATATAAGATGGAGCGAGATTATTTAAGGCTTTATAAACCATAAGCAGAATTTTAAAGTCAATTCTGAAAGACACAGGTAACCAGTGTAGCGACATCAAAACAGGAGAAATGTAACGCATGTGAATCCTTAAGTAATACTTAATAAAACCATACAGTATGAAGCTCTCATTTTTACAAGTAATTTTACCAGCATATCACAAGCTCTTAAAATGCTGTGCTGCACAAATGAACAATTTTAATAATTTTTTAAGACCCAAAGAATCCTTAGTTAATTCCTTATTACATAACAGTATGTGACTATCAGATGCATTATACAATGTAGGCAGTGTCACCAGCCTACAGCGACAGATATGAAAGGCACAGATAGAAGTCCAGATAATTAGATTAAAACTAAAACTTCCTCTAAAGTCCACACATTAAATCCAAAACTTCAGTACACATAATTTTAACCACTGAGAACAGATAGTTACTCATTTTGTATCTGTTTATAATGTGGCTCTTGGATTGGCTCATTGGTTATCTTTGCTCCTTTCTTCTATACATATTCATCTGCAACCATTAATTGCTCAGATGTGAAGCTGGCCATAAAACATTTGTCCAGTTTTAGTATTGTTAACTAACAGCGGTGCATGCAAGGTAGGAACCAAACCTTCTTGGGATGCTAATCCATCACAGTCCAACTTAACACTCTACGATAATTTGAAGTAGCCATATCTTTGGAATGTGTGAGAAAACTGGGGTTAACTGGGAATGCAAATCTGCTATAGAGATAAATGCTGGTGTTGTTGGAGTTGGCAAGAAAGGAAAATAAAGCCAAAACCTCTGGGGCACACAGCACAGGTAAAAACTAAAAAGAAAACGTATGTAAAGAAAGTTGTTTAACTTTTATTTAGTAAAAAGCAATCAGCCAATGGAGTAAGCAAAATGTACTTGAAATAAGATAATCTTCAATACAAAATTTTTCATAAGTCAGTAATTCTTGCAATAAGGGAAACAAGGTTTAATCTCTTGACATAATATCTAATCACTTGCTTAGATTTCATTTTTTTTTTGCAGTCATAAAATTAGCAGATGAGCAGAGGCTTCCTCATTTTAATACAGCATGGCAAAAGTTTAGTGCTGGCTCTGTTGCTGGTGAATCTAAAGTTTCTCATTCACTCTGAGGTTGTGTCTAAAGGGCACACTACAAACCCCACTACATTATTGAAAATATTTTGAAATATATATAAATATTTCACAATGCTCTCTATCATCATTGGTTAATTAAGATGTTCCAGGAGCAATGCGTCTGCTTCAATAAATATCATATTCCCATTAATTGTCCTTTGTTCAAAAAAGATTGCACAAATAGTACATTTTCAAAACCCATTTGTGCTAATATGTACAGTAGCTAAGGGAATCTAGAGCCTATTGAGGCAGCATCAAATGCAGTGCAGCATACCCCCACCAGTCCATTATAGGGAGAAACCAATTCACTCACCCACACATATGGAGAAAAAGCCAAGTAACAATAGTCATGCATGGCTTTATGTGAAAAAAAAGCACCACAGCCATGAAGAGAATGTACAGAGTCTACATGTAGAGCAAATGGAATAGGAACCAATCCCAGGATTCTAACTAAAAGGCAGAAGTGCAAACTGCTGTATCACCACACTCTTTATATACTGTATATGCATATATACATGTTTGTAAATTGAAAAGTGACAAAAAGAACACACTTTTAAATGTTAAACCAGGCCTTTGTTTTGAATTGTGTACACATTACCTCATGTAAACATCTTCAAAAGATGTTGTTTTGCTGGAATTTCCTATTACGTGAAATCCAGACTCTAGTGTAAAAAATCTAGGATCTCTGTTTTTAACTCAATTATGCAAATTTGTACATCTCATTTTTTTTTACTTCATCCTGGCTCCCCAAAACATACAGTGACTCACCCTGTCTTATTCAAGGGCTTGTTTCAGTTTTCGGTATTACATTTATAGGAAGGCATTTAAAGCAAAGAAAAAAAAAAAAAACAAAACACAATACTACACTGAGAGAAGATTTTCAGATTGTTTTTGTTAGTGTTGGCAATTTGTGAAAGGCATTTTAAAGGTAATAAAAACAGACTGTCCCCAGTCGCTCTTACCCTTGTTTTTGAACACTTGAGACATGCCCTGAATAACATGCTCATTCTTTTGCAGACATGCTCCCTCTCCTTTTCTTCTCACACAGCTCAATTTCTTAAAAAAAAAAATAAAATAAAGAAGGCGGCTATCTTTTTGTTGGCTGTAACTAAACTTTACTATTTATTTCTTCATGCAAGAAACTAATCTTTCATCTTCTTTTGCCAAAATGAGAAAAAAAGTAGAAGACTAGGTGTTACTGTGTAGAATAAAAATGTCAAGGGAGGAGAAATAAAATTCTCAGCAGGACTTGTTTTTAATGGTAATGGGGAAATGAGCTGATAGCTGGTAAGTTATTCCTACTGGAAACAACCAATGACACATGTGGCACCTTTATATAGAGAAAATTCATTACACTTGGCCATGGGAAAGGAAAACTAAAATGTGCCTTTCTATACAAGGTGCTATTGCTGTCTGGCAGGCAGTGCATCCCAATGACTTAATCAGTAGGCTTAACGGCTGTCCATAAAATCCCCTCTATAGAATCACTCTGTGCCTTGATCAAGTTACTTCAGCTATCAGTGACCTGTTTTAAAAACACTAGTTTGCTCTACTTGAAATTTATGATTTGCTTAAATACATATTATGAAATAAACCTCTGGGAGTTAATGCTGAACAATCTTCGTTCATTTAGACATGCAAGTTGATCAGGCACTGATTAGACATTTAAGTCCTCACTGATCCTTTTTATAATCACATTCATTTTGACTGTAAATACAGAACGTGACATTTATTAAGGGCACAGATTAATAATTAAAAATTGTTTCAGCAATTTGTATTGATCACGCACAGCTCCAATAGTGTGGGTTTGATTCCTGGTCCAGCTGCTATTTTTTTAGAGTTTAAATATTTTCTCTCTGCTTGCACAAGCTTTTCTGGATACTTTGGTCTCTTTCCAGTGCTCAAAGATGTTCATATTAGGTTAACTGGCCTGATCTACATTAGGTTGAGTGTACGAGTGGGGGTCCCATGCAATGCACTGGCACACAAGCCTGAGCTGGTTTTTGCTTTAGCCTGTCAATAGTCAACCTAAGGAAAAGGCAAACTCAGAAAATGGGTAGATAGCTAGGAATTATGACTGATATGTACTGTTGTTTTAAGAGAGTATTTTTTTTTGGTTTACAGATTTACCAGTGAAGAAACTAAGAAAAGATTTCCAGATCTGGGTCTCTGTCAGTTGAAGGGGTCACTGTATGTAATGGACTTAAGTTATATGTACAAGAAGACCAAATAGATATATTGTGTTTCATTAAATGTCTCATCGAGGAAAATGTTACTTTCCTGCAAGATAAAGGAGTTTTAGTCATTTTCAGCCTTAATTTACTAACTGGGTCGAGGTGCAACTACTTCTCAAATGCTACACCAAAGTAATTACATTAAATGCATATATTGGGTCTGCCGGTCAGACCTGGTAGGCCCAAACGTGTTGTGAGGGTCTGCTGGGAACGGCTGGCAGAGTCTCCTGTCAGAAGTAGCTTCAACTCCCACCTCCGGCAGAACTTCAACCACGTCCCGAGGGAGGTGGGGGACATCGAGTCCGAATGGGCCATGTTCCGTGCCTCTATTGTTGAGGCGGCTGACCGGAGCTGTGGCCGCAAGGTGGTCGGTGCCTGTCGTGGCGGCAATCCCCGAACCCGCTGGTGGACACCGCGTGAGGGATGCCGTCAAGCTGAAGAAGGAGTCCTATAGGACTTTTTTGTCCTGTGGGTCTCTGGAGGCAGCTGATAGGTACCGGCAGGCCAAGCGGAACGCGGCTTCGGTTGTTGCTGAGGCAAAACTCGGGCATGGGAGGAGTTTGAGAGGCCATGGAGAACGACTTCGGATGGCTTCGAGGAGATTCTGGTCCACCGTCCGGCGCCTCAGGAGGGGAAGCAGTGCAGTGTCAACACCGTATATAGTGGGGATGGTGCGCTGCTGACCTCGGGACGCTAGGGTCGGTGGGAGGAGTACTTCAAGACCTCCTCAATCCCACTAACATGCCTTCCATGAGGAAGCAGAGCCTGGGGACTCTGAGGTGGGCTCTCCCATCTCTGGGACTGAAGTCACCGAGGTGGTCAAAAACTCCTTGGTGGCAGGGCCCCGGGGGTGGATGAGATACCGAGTTCCTTAAGGCTCTGGATGTTGTAGGACTGTCTTGGTTGACACGCCTCTGCAACATCGCATGGACATCGGGACAGTGCCTCTGGATTGGCAGACCGGGGTGGTGGTCCCCTCTTTAAAAGGGGACCGGAGGGTGTGTTCCAACTATAGAGGGATCACACTCCTCAGCCTCCCTGGAAAAGTCTATTCGGGGTTCTGGAGAGGAGGGTCCGCCGGATAGTCGAACCTCGGATTCAGGAGGAACAGTGTGGTTTTCGGCCCTGGTCGCGAACAGTGGACCAGCTCTTCACCCTTAGCAGAGTCCTGGAGGGTGCATGGGAGTTTGCCCGACCGGTCTACATGTGTTTTGTGGACTTGGAAAAGGCATTCGACCGTGTCCCTCGGGAATCCTGTGGGGGGTGCTCCGGGAGTATGGGGTACCGGACCCCTGATAAGAGCTGTTCGGTCTCTGTACAACCGTGTCAGAGCTTGGTCCGCATTGCCGCAGTAAGTCGAGCCCGCTTCCAGTGAGAGTTGGACTCCGCCAGGGCTGCCCTTTGTCACCGATTCTGTTCATAACTTTATGGACAGAATTTCTAGGCGCAGCCAGGGTGTTGAAGGGGTCGGTTTGGTGGACTCAGGATTGGGTCACTGCTTTTGCAGATGATGTTGTCCTGTTTGCTTCATCAGGCCGTGATCTTCAGCTCTCTGGATCGGTTCGCAGCTGAGTGTGAAGCGGCTGGGATGGGAATCAGCACCTCCAAATCCGAGAGCATGGTCCTCAGCCGGAAAAGGGTGGAGTGCCCTCTCAGGGTTGGGGGAGAGATCCTGCCCCAAGTGGAGGAGTTCAAGTATCTCGGGTCTTGTTCACGAGTGAGGGAAGAATGGAGCGTGAGATCGACAGGCGGATCGGTGCGGCATCCGCAGTGATGCGGGCTCTGCATCGGTCTGTCGTGGTGAAAAGGAGCTGAGCCGTAAGGCAAAGCTCTCAATTTACCAGTCGATCTACCTTCCTACCCTCACCTATGGTCATGAGCTATGGGTAGTGACCGAAAGAACGAGATCGCGAATACAAGCGGCTGAAATGAGTTTCCTCCGCAGGGTGTCTGGGCTTTCCCTTAAAGATAGGGTGAGAAGCTCAGTCATCCGGGAGGGGCTCAGAGTAGAGCCGCTGCTCCTCCACATCGAGAGGAGTCAGATGAGGTGGCTCGGCATCTGATCAGGATGCCTCCTGGACGCCTCCCTGGTGAGGTGTTCCGGCACGCCCAACCGGGAGAAGGCCCCGGGGAAGACCCAGGACACGCTGGAGGGACTATGTCTCCCGGCTGGCCTGGGAACGCCTTTGGGATTCTCCCGGAAGAGCTGGAAGAAGTGGCCGGGAGAGGGAAGTCTGGGCCTCTCTGCTTAAGCTGCTGCCCCCGCGACCCGACCTCGGATAAGCGGAAGAGAATGGATGGATGGATGGATGGCATATATTGGGAGACCAATTCCACCCGTCTTATATCTCTTTCTTCCTTTGGTTAATATTGGCTAAATTGCTAATGATAATGACAATAAATAGGTGTGTTTTATTATATCAAATTCAAAGCAATAACCAGTAAGCAATATGAAAAATTAGTGCCAAAAATAATCAGTCTTGTTTTCTATGTATAAACATGCACCAAGGAGAAAAATAAGCACCCTCTACTAAAAATTTACAAATGTCATTTTATGACATAAGTAATAGTTCTGATTTGGTATACCTAGGAGCAGCCCAAAAGGTCATTGAAAACAGATCATAAGCTATAGATTACATTTGTTATGGAGCATATGCTGTAACAACTTCACAGTTAAAAGCAATAATAACTCACCAAATGGTTGACTTCATACTTTGCTACTTTCACCAACTCAGACAGCTCTGACATAAAGATGACTTACTCCTTGTTTTGGATGTCCTTTTCTTCTGGACAGTATGGCTCCTTGTAAACAAACTCTGTACACATCTCACTACAATTTAATGGATTGGAATAGTTATAAAAACAGATTACTTTTAATTTTCTTTGGTGTATGTATAACTAATGGATATGTTCTGATATTCATCACTCCTTCTCCTTGCTTCTTCTCTTCACCTTTTTTGTGGAACTGGTCCTGTTTTTAACGTGGAATGCAAATGGAGCTGGCTTGACAAGCATTCATCATATATAGTTAATGCCCCATGAAAAATGTTCATTTTTTTAAAAAGTGCCCATTTATAGACATAATTTTACTACATTACTAGCTGTGCTACCCATCTAAGATTGGTTGAAATCTAAGTAATCAACGTAGACTTCAGCATTAACATTTACAGTACAGTATGTCCATCTGGTTGCTCTGTCTCTGTTACATGCCATTTGGTAAAGGATTCGTAAAAAACAGTGCTAATGTTTGTGATGTGTCATCTATTGGAAAGCAGAGACATATCAACCGGACAGATACTCAGACAGACACAAAGACACTTGTCTTTATATTAAGGTGGAAAAGAAACTTTACATGTAACAGAACAAATAAATGCAATTATATGGGAGTACTACAATAGTATAGATCATGACATAGGGAACCTGTGAATACAGTGCATCAGTGCAAGTAGTTAGATGTTACAAAAATCATGAAATGGATCGGCTACAAATGATGGGCTGCCATCACAAGGCTTTCTCCGTGATAATCTAATTGACCTGGAAAATTAAACAAAACAACAAAATAAGCCATTAACAGCCACTAGACAGTTTGTTTTTTTAGAGGTTTAGAAGGTTAGATATGTAGACCTTATATAAAACCATAATGAAAATATCATAATACACAGTACAACCTGAAAATACTACTTAACCAAATTCTGTCAACCACAAGAACAACCAACATTACTAATCATAGACAAACCAAGGTCAGTGGCACTAATTCTTTCTTCTCTGTGAAGAGGGTGAAACAAAATTTATTAGTGAAGCAGAATCAGTGCCAGGGGAAAAAAAAATGCCAGCTCTTATTTTGCTCAGTTAAGGTTTTCCACACACTAGATAAAATACTTGGGAAAATGAATTAAGTGAAAACTCTGCAATGAAAGTGGCAGTTAACCCGAGGATAAGATCATACTATATACCATTTTTTAACCTGCTTAATCCTCAGCAGGGTCGCAGGTGATAAGATCATAAAAAGTTAAAATTAAATATACACCTGAACTAATTATAAGGTCATAAATGTGGAAAAAAGCAATGGAGGACAGAAGACACTTCACCTAGCTTTCTACTTGAGGCAATGGAATTAATCTACATTATAATAAGAGAAGGATATGCATTCAGTATCTCTGTGAACTACAAACCATTTTTTCAAAAATTTTACATATTCATTTTCTAGACTTATGCATTATCTAGTGCTAATGAAACATTAATGATTATATACAGATGAACAAGCAAGGTCCAAACGAGTTTGACCAGCGAGAATATAGACTTATTCCTACAAAGACAGACAACAAAAGTCAAATTTCTTTTTGGATGCTTACCCACCATTTCCCCTAAAATTAGTCCTGAAGCGAAAAGTAAAAGATGATAGTAGCCATACGTTATATGAAAGCTAGTTTTAAGAGCTCAGATACTCGGTTACCTTTGTATATTTGTATTGGTAACTGACAATTCCAGCTTTCAGTATTTTATTTGTACTTTTTTTTGGTTTAGCTAGCTATCTTCCAAGGAGAAGCCATTGTTAAGATTCTTCTGTGCTGAGAATAGTACTGCAAGTGCACTTTTCTCTGTACAAATTGTATTTATTCCTGGAAAATCATTTACTTAATGTAATAATTTAAAAATAATACAATCTAAAAAAAAACAAATCAAAATGTACACAATGAACACACACACACACACATATATATATATATATATATATATATATATATATATATATATATATATATATATATATATATATATATATATATATATATATATATATATATATATAATTATAAAAGAATGGACTCCCAAGTTCAGCCCTGGGATGATTTATAAACTCTTCTCATTGGCCTACGAGTCAGTAGCCTTCAGGTTAAATATGTGTAGTGTATTAATCATGAATTCGGCAAAATGCTGCCCACAACCAGCCAGTAATGTGATTATTTAATCATGTAAGATTGCGCAGAAAACTGATGTGTTTAATTAACTGAATTCTCTCTTTACTACAAATGCCAGATTTAACAGAACAGTTGTTTTAAGACAAATTATGTTCTGCAGATTACAATTATTAACATATGTTAAGGATTCATGTCATTTTAAACTACACAGATTCATTGAAACTTCTGAAGTTCTAATTTAATTTAATCTAAGTTATTTTTATAGTGTGCATTACAGTTTTTTAAATTACTAGGGTGCTCGGCCCCCTGCTCACCCACCCCCGGGTTTGGTTTACCGGATATACAATTTAAAGAGATTGTTATTTTCATGGGAATTGTTACATATGCATTATTTTCACTTTTACTTTAAAACTTTTGTAAAAACAATACTTGTCCTTTAATTGCAGCCCTGGGCGTGGTTAAATCTTTCTCACAGGACATATAACACTGCTAGTGTGTGAACACACACTAAGGAGATGCCGTCGGATCATCTGCTGCTGCTGCTGGCGAGCTGTGTGTTCTTTTTGTCGCTCTGCACGTCAATCATTCAACAGCCTGTAGAGCAGCTGTCCTTTTGCCACTTCGTGCCTCTGCCGCTTGCATTGTGAAAGGGGGGTGCTGCTTGTTATGTTCGTCGCTTGCCATTGTTTTAAGAGGTGGGAGCACATGATGTCTGTCTGCCAAAAGCATTCCAACAACTGCTTGTTTAGATGTCCGTAACTTTAAAGTGTCTCTCGCGGAATGTCAAATTGTTAAAAATGCAGTATTCATTCATTCATGCATCCATCTATCTATCCATTCATCTTCTTAACTAACTTAGACTTTTCTAAGAAATATTTGTAGACCACATACTTAATGACATCAGTTAAAAGAATGACACAATGATTGTAAAAAAAATTTGCAGCCATGTCATCAGAGAGGCTGCAGTCTATCCCTGCAAACATAACGCACAAGGCGGAATAATTACTGGACAGGACGCCAGTTCCTCACAAGGAAAATAAAAATTCTAAAAACTATTGTTACTTAGAATATATAAATATTAGACCATATACAAATATTGAACCACAGAAGTGAATCACTTATTCAAAAACAAAAACATTATCTGCACCTGAAAATGAAACATTATCCAACTCTTATTAAAAAAAAAAAGAAAAAGAAATTAGATATGCAATATGTGACTTTGTTAATATTACTAAACATACTGGTTTTTGGAAAAAAAAATTAAGATAAAATACACCAAACCACTCAATTTCCTAACATTGAAGGGAGATCTAGTATATTATTCACAGAATGACTGTTTTGAAGAATTGGGCTCATAAACTATGGACATTGCAGTAAAGTTGGAAATGCCTGAATAAGTTCCTTGTCTCCTAAATGCACTAAGCTGTATTCTGCTGAATAGTGCAAATTCTGAGATAATCAGTCTTCACAGTTGATTGAATTTCTGTCAGAAGTGTTGCCTACAAGAGATTGATCTTACAGCAGGTTTCTTTGAAGACCATGTTCTTCATTCCATTTGCATTTATGAAAGACAGCAGATGAGCTGTACAGTGAATTGTACTCAACAGAAATCCACAATGTGAATTTGTCTTGCGACAAATATATTTTAGTCTTTACCGAGACTTTTATTAAATTTATTTATACAAAAAACATAAGCAGCAAAAAATACAACATATGGAGCAAAAAAGAAACTCATCACATGCATTCCCAAATAATAACTTCATTAACCAATGTATTCTTGCCATTGACATACTGTAAGAAAATAAATCCTTAGCAATAATATTAACCACATCAGGTACAATCCCTTGGCAAATATACATAAGATAAAATAAATCATTTATAAACTATTACAAATAAAAAGGCATCAAAAAGAGTATACTTAAAACACATTTAATAAATGTCTGATTTACACAGTAGCTTTGTATAAGCAAATTCTTATCAACATAAAAAAATTAAAAGCAAACCATTGCTGTACTGTTAATCAGAGAAGGAGGCAAAACAACGGTTGATGAAGTAAAGCAAGAAATCAGTAAGCTTCAGAATGGATTACTTAGGAGACTAAAATCTTCTTTGGTTCCAATTAAATGTCATGATTACATTATTTAAGGTAGCTTAACTGCCTAAGCTCACAAAAATGATCACTGAGGCAATGGTAACACCTTTCTTTTAAATAACCTTACAATGTATTCATCCTTTCGCTTCTTGATGGAAATTTTTAATTAACAGTGAAAATATAAAAAATACAAAAAAATGGAAGAAAATGGCACTTAGGAGTTCTTTATTCCAATCACTGCATAACATCTAGGTGATGTTAGTGGGTCAAACAATTGCACCAGTGCAGACCACGAAACACTCTCCTAAAATAAAAAGAAAGTAAGTAATTAAAATGAACAATTTACATTTTTAAAACTTGTCCCTGAGCACTAAAATTACATATACTGTATTGCATTGCTATCAGCTGAGGGACTACATAATCAGTTTCATTTAATTCCTTACATAATTAAGGCACAGGGGGTCAATGTGAATTCAATACAAGGTTAATCCTTTGTTAGTTTGTACAATAACAGCATTAACAAGACTATCTTTATTAATGCACTCTTCACAGCAGTGCTTCATGACTAGCTCTGGACTTAGGGCTAGTGTTACTGCAGTATTCATCTTGGAACAAACATACAACCTTCACACGATACCAAAGCTAAGTACTAGCTAAGACCCAGAAAGGTTAAATGTGCTAAAGATGGTACACACTATGGAATCAAAATGCATAGGCACTCATATAAAAGCAGCTACACACCTGAAAAATAAGTGCTTTTCTAAGCCTAAGTAAAAATCATTGAAACACTTTTATGGTTCGCTAACAGATAGACCACACTCGTTTTGCCACTACATTGCCTTTGTTAAAAAAACAATTTAGTACAGTCAGCCTTAATCGTTAAATCATTAAATGAATGTAATTCCTGCATTTCAGCAAATACTGCTTAGTTTTGACCAGTCCAAAATTAAGTCTGAACAAAAATATAAGGTGACAAAATCAATGGAAAACTGTACCAAAACTTGCCTTAATTTTTTAAGATCAGGGAATGAGATGGCGGGGCTGCACTGATACAAGTTGTTGGTACTTGTATTGAGAAAATAATGCCCTGTAAGTACTAATACTCTGTATCGACTTCATTATATATGACTCTTCATGTTTACAGAGAATTAGACCATTACTCTTCTCAAATGGCAAGTTCAGACTTTCAAAATGGCAGTAGTATTATACAAAGTATGGCAGAATTAAGAGGTACTTCAAAGCAAATCTTTGCATGGGGTAAGAGAAAGGAAAAATAAAATAAAGCAAAAGTGCTGACTAGCAGACAGACTTAACAATCACTGACAAGACAATTATTACAAATGCTGCTTCCATACTAATTTTTGATTATTTCCACTTTGTTTAATGTTTGTATGGCTTTATTCAGGAGATTTTGGTTTCTTTTCATTAGGTGGTTCTCCTGAGGGTTTTGATTTATTATACATGACCACTGTTCTTCAAAAAAAATTCAGTTTTGTTCAGTCGCTTGTGAAACAAGCAAAGCCAAACAGTGTCCAATTAATATAAAAAAGATGGCATGATTTTAGGTAAATGTAGCTCTAGACAGAGAAGCAGCATTAAAGGCTGTGCGTAATGATGTGAGGTCCACCATTCCATGTATATAATAATAAAAGACAAAAAAGAAACCCAAGCAACAAGCTCATGTAATGTAAGTGTGGGTGACAATGTGGCTTTGTGTTCACTTCTTATTCTTTGCTAACATTAAATTCTCAAAATTTTTGATGTTGGAGTTGAGTTGGAGTCTGTACCCATATGCATCTTCAAAAACATAAAGAATTAAAACTTTTTTTGTGTAACTGAATTCACAGTGTTTGCTACAGACAACCTGTGTGTTAATTTCAGTAGTCTATGCTTCTGTTAAATATCTTTCTGTTCTGATTATGAATCCAGAGAGAGCTTAATGTTAACTTATTTAATGGGCATGGCACTACAGGCATTGCATTTATTGTCAAAAATCCCAGACAGTTTAACTTACAAATTGATAAAGAACCACTGCTCTTTCAAGACATAAATAAAAAAGCCTACAGCCAATGCCAAATGTATCCAATTATAGTGCAGAAAATAAAAATGCAGGTTCTGTGCATGCTTTGGAAATGTAATAACACAGCTAATCAATCAGCAAGGGACAACCATATTTAGTGTGTAATTACAAACAAGTTCTTCACTTCAAAACAAATGTTAGGATTTCTGTAGCTGTGCCTTCTTTACAAAGGTGAAGAAACGAAAACCTCCGCACACCATGTTCAATTCAAAAATATAAATTACAGGTTGATGTTTCAAACCTTCAACAATGCTCAGACACTTGAGTGACTACTTCAAAATAGAAGCATAAAGCAGACCAGTCTAATGATATGATTATTAAATGCACTAGCAGCAGTTGAGCCTCACAGGAACCAGCCTGCTCCATTGCTAAAATGAACTAGCCAACTCCACATTTGTTGCAATCATTTGATTTTTGAAGAACAAAAACTAAAATGTGTTACAAGATATAATTTAACGATACTAGAGTCTACAATTTCAGTTGTATTGCTCTCAGTGCCAGGTAAGGTCCTTGCCACGGTTATCCTCAATAGGATCTGTGATCATTTGCTCACCTACAAGAGCAGTCTAGTTTTATGCCTAAGAAGTCTTCCATTGACTAAATCCTGGCACTGAGGATTCTCATTGTGCAAACACAAATATCTGCAGAGTTTCTTTGCAGCCTTTGTTAATTTTCATAAAGTGTTATACTTAGTTGATCAAACTCTCCTATGGGACATCCTTAAACTTTGAAGGATCCCCCCAAAGTTGCTGAATATCATGGTAGGCCCTACACTGGTACAGTGAGTGCTGTGCAGAGTGGAGCAGAACCTTTGGGTTTTTTGCAGTTGATTCTGGGGTTCGCTGGGGGTGTGTTCTTGCTCCTACTCTGTTCAATGTTTGCATGGACTGGGTGTTGGGCAGGGTCATGGGGTCCATTGGCTGTTGGGCTGTTAGTGAAGAAAGATTCACTGATCTTAACTATGCTGACGATACTGTGATCTTTGCAGAGTCAATGGAGGCTCTGTCTGGGCTTGTTAATGTCCTTGATAAATTCCAAGATCCAGGCCTTTAATCACCTCTTGGGCATAGCTATCAGCAATGTGTCTGTCTGTGGAGAGTGTTGTCCTCGTTGAGTGGTTTATTTACCTTTGCAGCAACATTCATGTCTCTGGTGTCTCTTCCTATGATGTCAGTAGATGGATTGGGAGAGCATGGGGGCCCTTGAGGTCGCTGCAAAGGGGTGTGTGGAGCTCCCAGTATGTCTGCAAAAGGATGAAGGTCCATGTCTTTAGAGTCCTGGTGCTTACTGTTTTGCTATATGGACACTATCCAGTAACCTGAGACGAAGATTGGACTCCTTTAGTACTGTGTCTCTTCAGAGAATCCTTGGGTACTGCTTGTTTGACTTTGGGTTGAACAAGCAGTTGCTCATGGAGTCCCGAATAACTAATACTTGCATTGTGAGGAAGCATTAGTTACGGCACTATGGCCATGTGGCACAATTCACAGAGGGTAATACAGTTGGCAGGATCCTCATTGTTGAGGACCCCACTAGTTGAACCAGGCCAAGGGGACACCCATGTAACAACTGGCTGCGACAGATAGATGGTCATTTCTGGAGGATGGGACTGGACCGCATGTCTTCCTGGGGGGGTTACCAACGAGGATCCTGAGCTGTTTCGTTGTGTGGTGCGTGCAGCAATGTGCTGTACCAGTGCTGCTCCCCTACCTGATGGATGGTGGGCTAATTCTTGATAAGTCAACGGAGATAAGCCAATGGCAGATAATTGTCATTGAAAGAAAACAATTTATAAAAATAAAAAAAAATATTCTAGAATAATGAATGGGAAAGAAAATTGTTAATTAAATGTTACTTTTCATTTAGTGTTTTTATTCAGCTAATGTTTACTGAAAACACAAATGCAAACATAACTCTCACAACAATCAATACCTGGCAAAAGAGTTGTTAATAAACTTTTGATATAAAGACTTGTTACAAAAGCAACTGTTTGCAATGCAATGATTGTAAGTAAAATTATACTGAAAAACTTCAGTGCTTATTTATTGATGTAGCATTTGCTTCCGATTTTGACAGTATTTAAGCAAATTTATTTTTTAACATAATGCCTTCTGAACATCACCAAGAAACAGATGAATTGTGTTGTACACTGTGCTATGTTTGAGAGCAGACTGGAAAGGAAGTCAATAGTCATTATATACTGTAAATAAGAAATGCAGTGTATATATTTAAGCATTTATGATTTGGAACGAAAACTGAAATATTGTTCAGTGTCAATCAGTCAATCATCATTTTACATTGTGCCTTTCACTGGGAGAGCCAGAGGACTTTTTAAATCAAACACTTCATATGTACATATAGCTATACTGAGAGCAAGAACAACTTAATAAACATTGATTGGAAATTGCCATGCTGTTGGGAAATACATAAATCCTACACAGCATCCCAATTTCAGGCCAAATATGGCTTAATATGCAACTGCCATCACTTTATAATTTCAGAACTTGGAGGTATAGATGTCTGCAATTTTAATGCATCTCCCCAAACTATTAATGTACTTTAATTCCTTTGAAGTTTGATTATTTTATCAAGAAGACAAAGTATTTGAAAAAAACATACATGTGAGAATTTTATATGCAGCAAATGCAGTAGAATGTCTATTTAATTCTGGCAGCAGGAACATATACTTCCACTTAATGTGCACACATACAAGAAACTGAGCATCACAGATGTTCAATGTCAAACAGAACTAGGTGCAGAAGTCAAATTTATACTCATTTTTGTAAGTCACCCACATTAGTGAAACTAAACTTCATAATTATTCTGTGTTATTGCCACATTTAACCTCATCTAAATACTGTGCTAGCTGGATTTGTAATCCCTTGAGATAATGTCATTTTTAAAAAAATTTTCTAAAATAAACAAAAATGAAAAAAAAAAAAAATCAAATAAACCACTAAACCATAGATAGATACTCAATTGAATTAACCCATTTGGAAAGTGCTAAAAGGTGGACCTGGAGAGGTAAATGTGAAGAACTGTCCAGGTATCAGATATGTAGATAACTGGAAAAAAAAACTGGTAGGAAAGACCCCAGAAAATGACAAGAAAGTGTATGGAATTTAACCACAGTGTGAAAGTCAAAGCACAGTTACATCAGTAGAACCCTTTTTAACCCACTGTAGCTCCTTTCTATTAACAATAAAATTGCATTCACAAATTTTTACCACCTGTTAAATAGGGTTAAAGATAAACATTTTCTTTATTATTCTATAAAAATGAATATTTTATTTACTTTCCATGCCAACATCTGATGACCAATTCACTCAGTATTGCTCGATTTGATTCTGCAACTGCCTTTAAGGCTTTTCATTTTCCATTGTGTTTTTAGGTGGAGGCTCCACCCCAGTCATAAATATTGATAAGTTACCTTTCAGTGGCAACATATTTAGATGTTAGCAGAATACCATCACAAGCATTATTCAGGCTTAAAAATGTAAAGCAGATTATTTCAAGTCACCCTAAATGTGACTCATGGTTAACCGTAATTGCACATATTTATGACCACTAAGTTACGCTTAGGATTAACGCCAAGGAGGTTAACATTTTTCACACACTCTTTTAAAATGTACAATCAATCATTAAGAAATGGAAAGAGTATGGCATAGATGTAAATCTGCCTATAGTAGGTCGTACACAAAACTGAGTGATCATGTAGGAAAAAGACTCATGAGAGAGGCCTATGAGAACTATGAGCCATAAGCTACAGAGGCCAAGGCCATGCAAACGACAATCATTGCCAGGGTGCTTAACTAATTGCACCTTTACAAAAAACACTGCATGTTTTCAAAAACATACCATCCAAACCATGAAACACAGTGGTAGCAGCATCATGCTGGGGGAATGCTTCTCTACAGTAGGCCCTGAAAGGCTTGTGAGGGTAGAGGACAAAATGAACACAGAAAATATAGGGAAATCATAGAAGAAAACCTGATGCAGTTTGCAAGACAACAACCCCAAGCATAAGGCCAAAGTGACAAAGAAATGGCTTAAAAACAGAAATGTTAATATCCTGGATTAATAAAACCTTAGGACAGATCTCAATTCCAAATGGGAATTTGTGGCTAGACTTGAAAAAGGCTGGTCATTCACAATCAGGATGCAAACTAAAAGAGCTTGAGCAGTTTTATGGAAAAAAATGTGGGGAAGCTGCAGTATCCAGATGTGCCAAGGTGAATTAGACCTGTCCACAAAGACTGAAGGGTGTAATTGCTGCCAAAGGTGCATCTACTAAATATTGGCTTGAAGGGGGTGAATATCTATTAATTATTTTGTGTTTTATGTGTGCCATTTATCTGGCATGTTTTCATATTGATATGAAAGAGCTTTTAAATCTTAATCTTTGTCCAAAAGGCCAAATTAAATCCACCATTACTAAATAGCGTACAACAAAAAAATGTGAAAACCTCCAAGGGGGTAAATACTTTTTAGACACTGTATAAATATAATTCTTACAATATAAATATATTAAAAATTAAATTCAAAATAAATGTATGAACAGGGGCGGCATGGTGGAGCAGTGGGTAGCGCTGCTGCCACACAGTTAGGAGACCCAGGTTCGCTTCCCGGGTCCTCCCTGCGTGGAGTTTGCATGTTCTCCCCGAGTCTGCGTGGGTTTCCTCCGGGTGCTCCGGTTTCCTTCCACAGTCCAAAGACATGCAGGTTAGGTGCATTGGTGATCCTAAATTGTCCCTATTGTGTGCTTGGTGTGTGGGTGTATGTGTGTGTCCTGCGGTAGGCTGGTACCCTGCAACAGGATTTGTTCCTGCCGTGCACCCTGTGTTGGCTGGGATTGGCTCCAGCAGACCCCCGTGGCCCTGTAGTTAGGATATAGTGGGTTGGATAATGGATGGATGTATGAACAGTCAACAGGAAATAATATTACTTAGCAATGTTGTCGTCAATTTGTAGGGAGTAACTCTGAATCACCGTCTGTGTAAAAGTTGGCATATTTTTATTTCACTTATGTGAACGTTATCTGGGTACTGTAGAAAGTAGCAAAGATCTTTTGAAATAGAAGATTTCAAAAATTGGTCTGAATTATTCATAATGCTCTTTAGGCATCAAAATGATGAGCCTGTAAGGATAACATTACATAGTTTTTATTATGCAACTGGCTTAAAATAAAGCAGTTAAACCTTGCAGAACTGATGACCTGATGGACTTTAGTAGCCCAAGAGATCATTAGAAAGCAAAAATTTCCCAAACACTTCTCCAGCATTTTCCAGTTAGTAAGGTTTTTGTTCTTACATTTATACTCTACTGGTCTGTGTCAACATTTGTTTGTGCTTTGATCTTTAGATGTGGTCAGTTTGGTTACCTATTTATTGCACTCACATTACGCATTCCTTAAAAGCTTGCAAGCAAACTTATTTTTACAGCTTTTTAACCTCCAGCCTAGGATACATTATTAAACTCAGTCATCAGCAGAATGCAGACCATCTTTGAAGTACAAACTCAACATGTTAAGCAAAAACCACACATGACTTTTCTGACAATAGCAGCTCCAAAGTTTAAATGCTGGCTTTACAATGGTCTGGTGCGAGTGTGCAGGTGTGATTGAGGATGGCCTGGATGTACTTGAATCCCATTCAGGACTGGTTTCCACCTTGTACTCAAATCTATCAGGACTGGATTAATGTTGCTTTCAGCCACAACTTACAGTCTACAGCTCAGCCAGAGCCCTACTTTATTTGTACTATCTTTTTTTCTGAAACCATCATGAAATATCTTGTCTCATTTCATCTCTTCTCAACATACAGATTATCTCTTCATCTAGGTCACATTGAAATTGTGACTACTGATTGGTTTAACCCTTTTTCCGTCATGCAGGCAACAAAACAGTAGTTGAAGCAGGTAGCCAGATGTAATAAAAAAAAAATAAAATAAATAAATGCGAGAGACCAATGCATTACTATGATGTGTAAATGTAATTGTTTTGATGGACAGAGAAAAAAACAACTCCATAAATGCAAAAGCAAGACAGTAAACGAAGTTCAATAGGATAATATCCTAGCTTTTTAGTGTAACTGTAAACTGTGGCTGCTGCATTTAAAGTAATTTTTTCCTTTTAACTTTTCAAGAAAAAAAAATAGGCACAAGACCAAAGAACATGCAATTTTAGTGACATTAAGCAGAAACTTGTAAAGTGCTAATAAAGTGGAATGGAAGTTTCTGTCAAACTAATCTTGTAGTAAAAACATACAGTTCTTGAAAGTAATATAAAATATGGAGTGAGCACAAAAGAAACAGGAATGGAGGTAAGGGTGTTTGTACGGGTGCAGTAATGTAGGAGTGACATATTAGATAATATAAAACAATCCGTACACTTATTTCTTCAAGAAAGATGCTAGGCTGTGCAAAATTGCTTTTACTCAAACAAATGCTCAAATAAATACAAGAAATAATATTTATTACACCATTTCTTTACTTTGAAAGTATTGTTTTATCAATCAGCAAAAATAACATTACAGTGCAGCTACAGTATATGTAGACCTGGTACCTAATTAATTACCAAAACATTCCACCTGCCTAAAACATGTTTTTTACACTATACTGAACAACTACATTGTACAAGAATTTGTTGTAAATAGGAAAAATGTTATATTAATTAAATGCCTTATACCACACATGAAAAATAAGCCAAATAGTACTTTATGGGTTATGAATTTACTTTGGAAATTAAATATACACTGAATCATCCATCCATGCAGTCATCTATCTTGAAAACCACTAATACAAATACAGTCGTTCCTTCAGATGTGCAAACTTGGCTTTCACGGTTTTCAGTTATTTGTGAGTTGGCTGTGGACAATTACATGAAATATTTTTGGAGCTGGCTGAAAGATCACAAAAGCTTGCAAAGAACACATAAACCAAAAATATATAATTACTGAAAACTGATCTGTATCACATACAGGTATCTACATATTAGTGTTATTTAATATTTGTTATTTTAAATTCATACTATATTTTTAATATTGAAAGTTATTTTGGTTAAAAAAAAAAGAGCCTTGGGATCTATGCAAGCTACCTTCCAGCTGGTACACTTTCTCTCTCTCTTTCTTTGTCTGTCTGTCTGTCTCACTTCTACCTGAAATCAGTATAGAGTTCTAGCAATCCTTCTCAGTTCTCAAGTGCTTGCTCGCTTCTCAATTTCCTTTCTCCTAACAAGACAGCCCACAAGGTTGTTGGGAGGGGCACATTTGCTGGGGTCTTCTGCTCCTTACCCTCACAAATGTGAAAATGTTACCTGTAGTTTATATTTAGCAAAATGGATTTGCATGGCAAAAAGCCCTGCCAAAAAATTGTCATCTAAAGGCCATGTCACATTATGTGATGTTTCCAATGATTTTCAGTCATAGCCTTCTTTTACACAATCTTAGCGAGTTGGCAGTGCAATACTGTGAAACCAGCTGTGAAATGCCCTTTGGCTCAGTCCAGCTTGTCTACAGCTTACGTTGACAAAATCAAATCTTTTGATTTTGACTTTTGAGGCAGGGGTGGGCACTGTGTGCATGAGAGCTGACAAGCAATGAATGCTCATCAAGTACAGTGCATACAATGCAGTGATGAGGTATATGGGCTCGTTTATACTTCACGCTCAGAGCGCGTACGTGCCTGCATCATGGCTACCATGCGTTCTCAGCGTTCATTTGATGCATCCTCTGAGCAGGTCCTCAGAAATTAACGCGACACATGCACGAGTTGCAGTACCAGCAAAAAGTCGTAAGCTTTGTGGATCCTACGAGATCAGTGTGCGCGCTTTGATGTTTGATGAATGGTTCGATGTGCAAAATGCCGACATACAGATGTATTTGTGGTGCTTTTATATTCAAGCGTCACATATTTACAATCGTAATGACACGATACATTTTAAAAGTCTCACATGACCTTCTTCTGTGCTGTATTTTTTTTTTTTTTTTTGCAACTTCATAACAGCAACATGATGTACAGGCTATATTTGAGTCATTGAGAAAAAAAATTAAGGACCTGGTGAAAATGTGTATTTTGTGATTATTTTCGGGTTTAGTCTTGAAAAGTCAACTTTAACCTCGTAGTTTACTTTATCATTAAAGCAGACCATTGTAAACGTCATCCCAGTTTTTATTCACCACTGCAAGCAGCAATAGATCACCACACAGAACACATTAAATGTATGATATTCCAACTCTCTGCACATTTAGAATCTTTAGATTTATACTTGATATCACTTTCATGATGAAATGCATTAAATTGTGTGTTACATTTTACAGATATCTCGTTAATTTCATTTAAATAATGAATACTTTACTGTTAATAATTACATACATGGGGATGACATGGTGGCGGAGCGGTAGCACTGCTGTCTCGCAGGTAGTTATGTCGCTGGTATTCCCTGCTTGGATTCCACAATGTGCTCCAGTTTCCTTCCAAAGATATGCAGATTTGGGGATCTGGTGCCGCTAAAATGAAGCTAGTGTATGTATGTGCTTGTATTAAGATTGCGATGAGCTGAGGCCTCGTCCAGGGATTTTTTCTCATTTGTGCCCAATGCTTGCTGGAATGGACACAACCCTGGATCGATGGATTTAATCAATAAACATCATTTTCAGAGATATTGCGGTAAGGTGTCATCTGAATTTAATGGGTGTTCTAGGCAATTCACAACACAGAGAAGCTGAATATATTCTCACCGTGATAATATCTCACACTGCCACCTGGTGAATTCCTCCAGATTTACGTAAAGTACGTGCGCAAGTATAAACACTAAAACAATTGCATAGCAGGAGTGTTCGCTGCAGCATGCATCACGTGAAGTATAAACCCGGCCTAAGGAACAAAGGGGCTTTGAACCTCACAAACAAAATAGAAGCTTGACTGTCTGATCTTTTGAGTTTTATGTACAATGACAGAATAGAAAAAAAGACAAAAGGGCCAAGATTGTGGCTGAACTGTTAACCCTCCATAAAGCACACACTCCATCAGGCAGAAAACACTATTGGTTATCAAAAACAGGTTGGCATGCAGTTGGTAAATTTGACAAGCTCAGTAATTTTCAATCATATACAGTGAAATGGTCTAGCGATGAGATCAGCAACTGCAGTCAGCTACTTGACATACCCTGTGACTAGAAGTTAACTAATGTGACATTGGCATTAGTGTTAGCTGCTAATGTTGGTGTCACTTTAGATATGTGACAGAGAGCAAAAAGCTTTGCATGATTTTTACCTTCACTGGAAGTTTGTTGAACTATGGCTATCACTTTGATGCTGTATTTTGGTTGCATTTATAAACTGTATCTATGCTTGACTTTGTATATGTAATTTAAATTTTTGCTGTTTAAAATCTTTAAGTTATACCACAAAGCTCCTCCTGTTACCTTTTTTTCCTGTATGCTTTGTGGTTCATAGTACTTTTGGATTACATACTTGATGCTGTATTCTAATCTTGTTTTCTATGTAAGATCCTTGTGGTGATATATGCTTTTAATTGATCAAACACTAGCTCTGTCGAGGATAGATCCCGTTGTCTTCCAATCTGCCTTCCATATTGTGCCATCTACACTCACCTAAAGGATTATTAGGAACACCTGTTCAATTTCTCATTAATGCAATTATCTAATCAACCAATCACATGGCAGTTGCTCCAATGCATTTAGGGGTGTGGTCCTGGTCAAGACAATCTCCTGAACTCCAAACTGAATGTCAGAATGGGAAAGAAAGGTGATTTAAGCAATTTTGAGCGTGGCATGGTTGTTGGTGCCAGACGGGCCACAATCTGATCAGTTACTGGGATTTTCACGCACAACCATTTCTAGGGTTTACAAAGAATGGTGTGAAAAGGGAAAAACATCCAGTATGCGGCAGTCCTGTGGGCGAAAATGCCTTGTTGATGCTAGAGGTCAGAAGAGAATGGGCCAACTGATTCAAGCTGATAGAAGAGCAACTTTGACTGAAATAACCACTCGTTACAACTGAGGTATGCAGCAAAGCATTTGTGAAGCCACAACACGCACAACCTTGTAGCAGATGGGCTACAACAGCAGAAGACCCCACCGGGTACCACTCATCTCCACTACAAATAGGAAAAAGAGGCTACAATTTGCACAAGCTCACCAAAATTGGACAGTTGAAGACTGGAATAATGTTGCCTGGTCTGATGAGTCTCGATTTCTGTTGAGACATTCAAATGGTAGAGTCAGAATTTGGCGTAAACAGAATGAGAACATGGATCCATCATGCCTTGTTACCACTGTGCAGGCTGGTGGTGGTGGTGTAATGGTGTGGGGGATGTTTTCTTGGCACACTTTAGGCCCCTTAGTGCCAATTGGGCATCGTTTAAATGCCACAGGCTACCTGAGCATTGTTTCTGACCATGTCCATCCCTTCATGACCACCATGTATTCATCCTCTGATGGCTACTTCCAGCAGGATAATGCACCATGTCACAAAGCTCGAATCATTTCAAATTGGTTTCTTGAACATGACAATGAGTTCACTGTACTAAAATGGCCCCACAGTCACCGGATCTCAACCCAATAGAGTATCTTTGGGATGTGGTGGAACGGGAGCTTCGTGCCCTGGATGTGCATCCCACAAATCTCCATCAACTGCAAGATGCTATCCTATCAATATGGGCCAACATTTCTAAAGAATGCTTTCAGCACCTTGTTGAATCAATGCCACGTAGAATTAAGGCAGTTCTGAAGGTGAAAGGGGGTCAAACACCGTATTAGTATGGTGTTCCTAATAATCCTTTAGGTGAGTGTAGACATGCTGGCACTAAATAGTCCTCCATGCTGGTAGCAATTTCTTATATGGAGGAATATGCAGGCAGTACAACAGCATTTTGAGCTGGCTGTGAAGTCACATGTCAAAAAGTGATCTATCACTTGCATCACTATCAAATAATCATAATATAATATTATATATTATATAATATTATATAATAATAGCTGTAGCTCCTAAATGCTGTTAAAAGATATACATGTAACATTTATAGTCTTGTATTTTCTGGCATGCATTAAAATGGTACAAGATGATGGTTAGCTTAAGCCACATGAATATTTTATATCAGTTGCATTTCTTGTGTGAGTAAAGTTAGTTTAGCCTGGATTGTTTTGTAATATCTGGTTTTCACTTTTGACTTTATAAGTACTCAGGCCAGTAAACCATATGCAAAATTGTATCATTGTCCATTTTCATTCACTTTGTTCATATAGGATCTGAATTTGCACAATCCCTTTGGGATTCTCAAAGATGCTGAAAAATTACAGGCAGAAAGACACAGGTTAGCTTTTTTAGTAAAACAGTCTGTTTAAATTTAGTTCATAAATCAAATTAGGTTTAGTTTTATTTTTGAAACCCTAATTAATTGAATTCCAGGGCCTCTACAAAATTACTGGAAAATGAGACAGACCTGAGCTTTTCAACAAAGATTAGCTTAATTAATTTAATAGCACATCTTGGATTGTGCGTCACTTTTTCTGATATCTGCAAACAAAAATGCTTGATTCTGCTGCAAATTTCTTTCAATTATACATCAAATTTTGTGATTACTTTGTCATTAATTGTGGGTTCTTTTCATAGTTATTTACATGTATATTAATAAAAATAAAGCACATTTATTAACATATAGTATTTTGTGCCACTTTTAATATTATTTAAAACAAGAGTTTTTAATAAAAGTAGTCAAAACAAGGTCCATTTATCAAAGTGGAAAAATGGATTTATTATGTCCTTAAAAAGAGCTGCAAATATTATAATATAATTAAAGTAATTAAAAAGTATATGTGGCAATAAATGTAGCTGGAATTCAATATCACTGCACTTTATGATGTACTGTATATACCAAACATTGTGCCCACACCACAGATTTATAAAACAAAGTGCCATTCTAATGCTACATTTGTTGTTTGAACACATTAAGAGGAAGGAGGATCAGGGACCTTACTGTCTATGGGCCAGTGTCAACATGAGCATCCTCAATGTCAACAGTGTTGTTGGAGTCATCGTTATCAGCTGCTCCACTGTGAATTCACCGATTGTGGTACAAGGACACCAGTACTTTTAGGATGCTGTTGGAGGTTCATTCCTGTCGGCAGGATGGCACAAAAATGTGTGGATTCTGTTGTATGAAAGATACATGTTCTCCTGTGTTTCTGTAGTTTTTTTTGGTTATTCCAAATTTCTTACCATATTCTCGAAGCCATGCAGGTCTGGTTAAACGGCCCAAGTGGACCCTGTGATGGACTGTTACCCTTACCAAGCTCCATTCCTGCATTGTGCTCAGTACTGATAGAATTAGGGTCTTGATCACGGCTCCTTTAAATTGGATTATAAAGGCTTGAGAGTGACTATGACTATTATTCATTTGCCAGTTAACATAATATATTTGATTTGAGAGTACCACGAACTGTTGCCAAAACCAAAGAATATTTCTATAAGACCGTAAGGGAATGAAAAGGTGAATTGCAGTATCATGGGGGAAGGCGTGCCGCTAAAGTATTATTTTTCTGCTAAAATGTATTTCTTTTCAGAGTCAGAGAGGTGGCATCCTTAGCCATGGGTATATCTACAGTGGATTTTCTGGACAGTTATACTTGAGCATTGTTTTTTATCGTATTAGGCATGTCACTTATTTTAATTTTCAGATTCAATGTTTAGCAGGTGATCAATTCACGATATTTTGGGTCAACTTCTCATGTTTTAAATGTGCTGTATAAGTAAAAATGACTTGTCTTGACTTCATATAAACATTTTAAGAAATGATAACAAGTGCTTTAAATTGTCAAAACAATCAAGTGTCCATGTCGAAGTCACCAAATTGACAATCAATGAAACAATCATGTGTCAGCATGGCAAAGTCATAAAAGAAAAAGTGTGCTGTACTGTTAAAAGTCTGATCAATTCTTTGTTAAGGAGATCTATTCTTTAAGTCATTCAGGGGCCTATGGGGGTTATAGTCTAGGCTTGTGCTAGTGTGAGAAATAGCATGAGATACACAATTTTGCACTTGCAGTTGATCCTTCATGGCTAAATTTTTATTTGTCTGAAAGTGTGTTTCTCTATATTTGAACAAGCCTTTGGAAAAAAAAACCTCTGCCTGCATGAGGAATTTATTTTGTAACACTATATACTGCAACTGCACTTAATCTTAGCCTAGGTCTGCTAGTCCTCAGCTCTGAGGCACACTGTAACAGTGCTAAACGCGAAAGTTAGTCTTGTTACCATAAATACGTACTAAGACTGGATCAGCACAGGATCATCCCATGCTGACAGCACACTGCAACTGACCCAAACTGTTTTTTTTCTAAATGAAAACATGAGATTATAATTTTTTCTCTGCCATCATTTTCAACTACACAGGGTAAGAAAAATTTCATGAAACTATAAACTATGAAAAATTATATATTGGGAAGGAAAAGGAAAGTTTACAGTAATCAGAACAGTTTAAAAACATTGCAAAATTGTGGAAGACTCAATTTGTAAATGACATTTACTAGTTCACTATGAGAATACTTTACAGTACATAAAGGCAAAACTGCCTTGTTTTGTTTGAGTAATGGTTCTGCAATCGCACTCAAAAGTATTACAAAACATGACAAAGTATTTTAATCACTACTTTGCTGGTGAAGCAAAGGAAAACACATGATCCACAGAATGCAATTAATAAGAAAAGAACAGTTTATTAGGGTTAGAGTTTCAAAATGGGGAAAAAAGCAACGAGGTTGCAGGATGGAAATTGATTCTAAAGAAATAGTGCATCAAACTATGTACAGTCTTCTCTACTGTTCTGGTCAAAAAGGAGTGTCTTTACTGTGATGTGCTGGTTGCTACATCCTGTTAAAAGGACTGTTATTACACAACGAAACCGATTCTCTTTCCCTGTCCACTCTCTCAAGATGTCACTGTCGTTCTTTTCTCTGATCCTGCAGACACCACTTCTCCTTCTGTTTCTCTCTCTCAATAATTTTTTGGTAAAACAATACTCAACCATACTGTCACACACCTGTTTCAAATTCATAAACTTCTCTTACATCCTACTCTGGGCAGCCTCCTCTCTTCCCCGTTTGGTTCGTGTCGGCAGCTCACATCCCATCTTGCCTGTTATACTCATTTATATAGCCAGGTCATGCTATCACCTTCCCATTTCATCTTAGCATACAGTCATAGCCAAGTTGCTACAGTAGTAAAGTCTGTCATGTACCAATAGTGTTGGGAACATTAAAGTAGCATAGTCATATTACCCATTACTGTAACTAAATGCGCCTTTCACTGGCCAGCATTTGTTATTGAATCCTAAGTCCATACAGAAATCCTCATGAAAATGATCATAAACATAGCCAAAATTTGACAGTTTTCTTGTGTTTTATAAATATGCATGCAGTGAAGTACATCCCTTTTTTCCCATTCCCAAATGCGAGCTCCCCCCAAGATTCACAGTATGCCATCAGATCACACTGTTTCAAAATATATATAGTAAATTACAGGATTAAAACTAAACTAGGTTTCTTTTACTGGATTGCACACAGTACACTCTTTTCTACTTGTATGTGTGATTGTGCCTTTCAAAGGACAATGTACCACATTTGCATCATGCTTTACACTCAGTGCTGCTGCATTAATCATTGGCTCCCTGTGACATTAAAACTAGGCCGATTAAATTTATCCCTCAGCACATGCAGGACTAAATGTATACCTATTACTTTTTATTCAGTTCATTTCACTTGATAAGAAAAGAAGCACTATGCATGTGTGCTTTCTCACTAGCTGTAACAAAACAGTCGGAGTTAACAAGTATGCATGATGTTAAATACTTCTGTGAAGTATTTTTTACTTATAAGCTTCCAAAGTAAAGCAGTAATATATATCTTTTTTTGTTTCTTAAATAACACAAATATTTTTAATTCAATAAAATAATTATTATAAGGAATTGTAAAATTGCCAGAGAGCAAAAAAAAAATAAAATAAAAATAAGGGACACAGTGAAGAAAACAAACAGGTCTATTTTGTGATTAAAGTCAACATTTCAACTATAATCTTGAAATTTCAACTTTATTTTCATAGTTTATTTCATATGGAATCATATAGAGCCACAGAGAAGAAAAAAATTAGAGGCACATTAAACATGAAAATGCTTTAGTGACTGCAAAATCAGCTACATGGTCAATTCCAGAGAATCAATGATGTAGAAATAAAAATGCATAGTAATGTAAATTCTAAGCAAACATTTAAATGTAGAAGGAGTAACACATTAAAAATAGATTGCCTTAAATGCTAGAAGTATCAAAAATAAGGTAAGTGATTTGGAGTTGTATGCAGCTGGGCATAATTACAATATTATAGCAATAACGGAAACCTGGCTAAACAACGGGCGGCATGGTGGCGCAGTGTGTAGCGCTGCTGCCTCGCAGTTAGGAGACCCAGGTTCGCTTCTCAGGTCCTCCTTGCGTGGAGTTTGTATGTTCTCCCCGTGTCTGTGTGGGTTTCCTCCAGGTACTCCAGTTTCCTCCCACAGTCCAAAGACATGCAGGTTATGTGCATTGGCGATTCTAAATTGTCCCTGATGTGTGGGTGTGCGTGTGTGTGCCCTGCGGTGGGCTGGCGCCCTGCCTGGGGTTTGTTTCCTGCCTTGTGCCCTGTGTTGGCTGGGATTGGCTCTGTGACCCAGTAGTTAGGATATAGTGGGTTGCATAATGGATGGATGGTTGGCCAAATAACAAAGATGGTGATGAAGTATACACATATTTTAGGAAGGATAGACAGAACAAAAAAGGAGGTGGGGTTGCTGTTTATGCCAAACAGGACATAAATTTAAGTCCTCTTCAGTTGGATGATTAGCCCTATCTTAGTGAGGACATGTGGCTTTGCCAGGAAAATATTAGGGTAACAGTGCGATATAGACCACCCAATTCAGACAGTAATTTCAACACACATCTTTTTAGTAATATCAAAAAGGCAAGTTTACAGGGAGATATTATAGTCATGGGGGACTTTAATTATCCAAATATTAACTAGGATAATCTTGCAGATGGAGGAGCACAATAGCAGGAATTTTTAGAAGTAATCAGTGGCTGTTTTTTAACACAGCATGTTAAAGCACCAACATGGGGTGAAGCCTGTCAGGATTTAGTACAGTTGATTCCTGTTAATCGGACCACATCGGGACACGATCATTTTGGTCCTAATAACCAGCTGGTCCGATTACACGAACATGCCCTACACTTGTGCAACCAAGACGGGACGTGCTATAAGTAACATATTAAAATGTCATTATGACTTTTATTGTGCTGCACACACGTATGGTGAACATACATGTACGGTTGCTTACAACTTTGTTTATTGAAAAAGAAATCTACAAATTCTTCGAAACAATCTACATGACACTCAGCATGTGAAGCACAATAAATAAGGTTACATTACCAAATTCCAGTCAACGTTTGAAGAACTTGTCTAGTGTGATCCGACGCATTCTGTTGACACACTGCACTTGAACAAAATCACCACAAACATCTAACGCATCAATGGGACTGCCTTCATTTCCCTCCTGCATGAAATAGCAGCGCAAAGTTTCAATGCATTTCCTGGCATCCTGTGTTGTCACTTGCACTAACTCATTAGGGTCATCATCATCACTTTCCTGGTCTTCCGCTTTATGCTTACATCCATTTTCTGCGGGCGACTTGTGGCTTCTTTTTCTTATTCTCTGTCACTGTTCTTTGGTCCGATTAAACGGAATTTTGGTCCAAATAAGCGAACAATATTAGGCTTATGTAATATGATCTGTTTCGGTTCTTTAGGATTCGGTCCGAATAAGCAGCTGGTCCGATTAACCGGAATCAACTGTATTTTGTATTAGTATTGAGGGTGTGGAGGTGATTGAACCACTAGGGTCAAGTGACCATAATATAATACAACTAGCCATCCCGCGGCGTAGCATACGCCGCATATAATTATTTATTGATGAGTGAACACTTCCTGAAAGACAGAGTTGTCCAAATGGGGAGGGTTTAAGGATACAACTGTCAGTGAATGAAAAGATGGAACTCTGGAGATAGCAACATACAATTGTCTGTGAGTGAAAAACAGGTTTTGGCCAATACAGGCATGTTTTTTTGAATGTTTGTCCTTGTGCCTTATTAATAGTCATTGCAAATGCTAATCTAACAGGAAGTTGTCTGTGTGTAAAAGTAAAAGGCAAATTAGAATCTGATGGGGTCAGGGAAATCCAGGGAATAAGGACAGTTTGTGAGGTAGGAGATGTGATAGTCTTACACTCTAGTACATTGCGGTGAATGCTGGTAACAGTCAAGCTGTTCACATCAACCTCAGCTGTCCACAGCAATTTCTAAACCACACCCCACATGCATAATAAAATCAAGCGCTGTTTTTACTTCAAAGATCTTGATCACCAGGGGTATACCTAAAAAAGCTTACATAGCACTCACCATGAGCTTTAATTTTACAAAAGCTTCTTATGTCTTTATTATCCGTAGAACAGACTTACTGTAAGCAAACGTGGGCTGGAATGATGTCACAATTGTTGTACAGTCGGTTTTGTTAGGCAAAATAGGAAATCCTAATTTTGGTTTCTAGAAGGTTATGTTTGCTGAAAGGTACATCTAGCTGCATGCTTGCATAACGTGCCGCATTATGTGGAGAGTGGACAGCAGACCACTCTGAAAGTTCATGCACGCGTTATCCTCGCCACGCATACAGAAAGCTGTAAACAGGCACTGCTTGCTCATGTGCCCACCCCCAAAACGTCAACAAACGCGTCCTCACTCTCTGTTAGAGTTGGTGGTCGTGGCTCTCTGTCTTGCGTGCGGTGAAAAGTCAACGTGGCTCAGAGGTGCATGTGGACTTTTGCACAGATGAAAGCGACTGAGGCCGTGTTTGGTGAGTTGTTGCGTGCGGACACATGAGCAGGCAGTGCACATGCTTCGAGAGCGACGCTGGATGCGGGAGGATGGTTACAGTTGGTGAGCGTGGCTCTGTCGTGTGTATCCCATGATACGGTAGGAGGGTTAGAGTTGGTGGGTGGTGCTCTGTCGAGCGAATCCCATGGTCTTAGAGTTGGCGGGCGGGGCTCTTTGCCTTGCTTGCGCTCACTGTCTTGCGTGCCCTTAGTGAATTATAAATATAGATTCTCAGTATTTTGTAAGAGTGCAGATGCAAAGACTAAAATTGTTACGTTGAACTTTGGTAGGGTTAATTTTGAGCAGATGCGACAATTTCTAAGTAGGATACACTGGGATAAGCTTTTAAGTGTGGAGACAGTCGAGGAGCAGTGGAACAGGTTTAAAAATGTTTTAAATGTAATGCAGGACTGATACATACGTAAATTTGGAATTAATAGAAAACTAAAAAAAACTCCACGGTGGATTAATAAAGATTTAAAAAATATGTTGCAAAGGAAAAAACTGCTTTATAAGGCATATAAGACTAATGACTGCACAGTGAATCGTAGAGCGTATGAGAACATGAGGGCAACCATTAAGAAGGATATCAGGGAGGCTAAAAGACAGTTGGAGATGAACATAGCAGATAAGGCGAAAGACGACTCTAAGAGATTCTTTCAATATTTTAGTAGTAAAAGAACAGTCAAGGAGGAGGTCAAGCGCATCAGAAATAGTAAAGGGGAATTAAAAGATACAGACAGTGAAATTGCGGATGCCATAAACTTACATTTTTCTGAGGTGTTTACAAGTGAGCAAGTGGATAACCTTCCAGAGGTAAATGCGACTACTAAGGAGGTACTCAGGGATTTGGAAATTGTAGATGAAGAAGTGCTGCTCAGATTAAATTAGCTGAAATCATCAAATCACCAGGACCAGATAATATTCACCCTTGTGCTCTTAAGGAGGCTAGTGAGTACATATATAAACCCTTGACTCATATTTTTAGGAAGTCACTGCTCAATGGAGAGATTCTAAAGGACTGGAAAATGGCAAATATCATCCAAGTATATAAAAAGGGTGACAGGGCAGATCCAAGCAACTATAGGCCAGTAAGCTTAACATGCATCACAGGAAAATTAATGGAAGGAATTATTAAGGATAAGATTGAGCAACGCCTGGCAAGGACAGGAGTTATTCTGAACAGTCAGCATGGGATCAGAAGAGGGAGGTCGTGTTTTACTAACATGTTGGAATTCTATGAGGAGGCAACAAAAGGATACGATCAAAGTGGAGCTTATGATATTATTTATCTGGACTTTCATTTGATAAGGTGCCCAATGCAAGATTGGGCATCAAATTAAAAGAAGTGGGAGTTCAGGGTGATGTTTTTAGATGCGTGCAGAACTAGCTCAGAGTGGTGTTTCACGAAGGTCAGTGCTATATTAATGATTTAGATAGGAATATAAGTAACAAGCGGGTTAAATTTTGCAGATGATAACAAGATAAGTGGATTAGCAGATAATTTGGAATCCATTATATCATTACAGAAGGACTTGGATAGCATACAGGTTTGGGCAAATTTGTGGCAGATGAAATTTAACGTCAGCAAATGTAAAGTATTACACATAGGAAATAAAAATGTTACATTTGAATACACCATGGGCGGTCAGAAAATCGAGAGTACACCTTATGAGAAAGCTTTAGGAGTCATAATGGACTCTAAGCTATTGAATTCCTAACAGTGTTCAGAAGCCATTAAGAAGGCTAACAGAATGTTAGGTTATATAGCATGATGTGTGGAGTACAAGTACAAGGAGGTTATGCTCAATCTTTATAATACACTGGTGAGGCCTCATCTTGAGTACTGTGTGCAGTTTTGGTCTCCAGGCTACAAAAAGGACATAGCAGCGCTAGAAAAGGTCCAGAGAAGAGTGACTAGGCTGATTTCAGGTCTACAGGGGTTGAATTGTGAGGAAAGATTAAAAGAGCTGAGCCTATACAGTTTAAGCAAAAGAAGATTAAGAGGTGACATGACTGAAATGTTTAAAATTATGAAGGGAATTAGTACAGTGGATCGAGACTGTTATTTTAAATTGATTTCATCAAGAACACGGGGACATAGTTGTAAACTTGTTAAGGGTAAATTTTGTACAAACATTAGGAAGTTTTTCTTTACACAAATAATGATAGACACTTGGAATAAGCTACCAAGTAGTGTGGTAGACAGTAAGACGTTAGGGACTTTCAAAACTCGACTTTATATTTTTTGGAAGAAATAAGTGGATAGGACTGGCGAGCTTTGTTGGGCTGAATGGCCTGTTCTTGTCTGGAGTGTTCTAATGTTCTAATTTGTGATGAGGCTCTCAAAGGCTGGGTGTATGAACCTGTTTTCCACTGGTTTAATTTAAATAATGTGTGCATTAAGTATATAAGCTGGTGGTCGCAGGCACAAACGCAGAATTCAATGGATTTTCTTAAGGTTGGGCTTTCTTTATTGAAGCTGTACTGTCTCTATCAGACATATCAACTCTCAGTTCCTGTCCTTCTGTTTTCCTTCTACACATAACCAATTGCCACACAATAAATGATTCAGTAAAAGTAAAACTAGGTGTAATCTTAGAATATCAATTCCTCAAAAAATTTACGGAACATTGAAAAATCTTAAGTTACAGTATATATGTTTAATTATTTTATCCATCCATTTTCCATTCTCACTTATCAGGGGATAGGGTTGCAGGGATGCTGACGCCCATCCCAGCAGGCATCAGGCACAAGGCAGGAAGGATCTCTGGATGGGTTGTCATCCCATTGCAGGGTGAATACACAAACACATTCAGCAGAACCAATTTAGCATCACCAAATCACCTACATCTCTTTAGAAAGAAACCAGAGCACCCAACAGAAACCCACAAGAAAAACATGCAGAATCCAGGCAGGGAACACCCAGGATGTGACCCCCTTAATGAAAGCCAGCAGTGCTAACACTGTCCCATGTTTGAACCCACATGCTTAATTTTTAATAGTATAGATTACTTACATTTATTTTTAAAATATAATATACATGATTTAAAGAACTTCATCATGAAAATAATATCAAGTAAAAATATTAGTATTCTAAATGTTCAAAGAGCTTCCTCATCATGATTTTGATGTACTCCTGTCACATAACAGCAAGCCTGTTTAAGAAGCATGTAGTGATTAATAACTAGGTTGCGAAGGACTTAGAAAACAATGCATTTAATTTGTTAGCTTAGTTGTGATGGAGTCTGAGAAACACTCTTAAACTAAACACTTATTTTAAGATGGAGTTTACAATGTTCTTAGTGTTAAAATGCCTTTGGAAAACATAGTTCAGGATAGTAGAGCTACAATATGGATTGCATATTACATATGCAGATGCAAATCTGCCTTTTAAACATTTAAACTGGAAGTATTACAGAAAAAACCCATCTTTAATAATTTGAAATCATCCCTGAAGAGATGCATGGATCATGAGATCATATTTTATTTTGGCATTTTAATTTTAATCATGAAATAAACTGTAAGATTAAAGTTGAAATTTCAAGATTCATTTCAACATATGGCCTTTAATCACCAAGTAAACTACTGTACAAAGTTAAAGTTGAAATTTTGAGCTTAACACTAGAATTACCAGAGCCTATGAAAAAACTCGTAATTCCGTCCCACCTTAATCTGCTTCTTAAATCCCTTCACACCTCTCCGCCAGCGCCCTTTGTCTTCTAAATGTGCTGATAAAGAGAAGTCGGCTATTCCATCCCCCCACCAATTTAGAACGTGCACGAACTTCTCTCAGCTCATGCCTTGATTGAGTATCTGGGAGTGAAGTGGAGTTTTAGAGTGGAAATAATAGATCGTTGTTTGGAACACACGCATTTCATGTCTGTTCCGTTTCTACAGTAATCTGTGTCAACACATTGTTAAAACAGAAACTTTTTTATATTCTAGTAGTAGATGACAAAATGTAGGCATAAACTATATAATGTATGAAGCCTGAAGTCCAAATAGCAAAGAAACATTTTCACAAGAATAACACAATTGCACTTTTATTCAAACATATAACTGCAGAAACAAAAGCCGCCTTAACATGCGACATTGACACCAGTTTACTGTAACTGACTCCGTGGCTCAATAGACTCAGCCCCGCTTGAATCAAGGGTCGCGGGTTCAATCCTCGCCCTCCGTTTTGAGAAGTAAATTGCTCTTAGTCTTACTGTTTTAGAATAAAAGCATACTTTTGATTTCACTCTGTAACAGCCGGTGCAGTTTATGATCCTTGTAAAGGTTAGCTTTTTTTTAATTCACTTTTCACTCTCTCAGTCGCGTACAGAATCAATCCATACAACCCCATCTGACACGGCTGTTTTCACTAAAGACGCGCTATAGCTCTGCAGTGTACCACGATGCATACTAACGCACAATAACCCCCACCCCCACACCCCCCGCCCCGGTTCTGACACACAAACGCTGGCGAAGCTGCCTTCTTCGATCTCATCGTCACTTGCTTTTCGCTTTATTGAGTGTTCCTGCCAGTCCCGCATGTTGCTGTATGCTTTTTCTTTTGTACTACAGGACATGCAGAGGAAAGAATGGTAAAGACCAGTAACTTCAGCGCTATATGCAATCATCAGACACTCCCCATCTGCCCGTGTCGTTCAAGCACAGGAACATATATTGGTGTAAAAGTATAACATTTATACTTGTTATATAAACAATATAACATTATAACATAAAGTATTTCCATCGCCTTTTCCTGTAAGAAGCAGTGTACACACTTCTCTCTATGCTGTGGTTTCTATTATATGTTTGAATAAAAGTGCAATTGTGTTATTCTTGTGAAAATGTTTCTTTGCTATTTGGACTTCAGGCTTCATACATTATATAGTTTATGCCTACATTTTGTCATCTACTACTAGAATATAAAAAAGTTTCTGTTTTAACAATGTGTTGACACAGATTACTGTAGAAACGGAACAGACATGAAATGCGTGTGTTCCAAACAACGATCTATTATTTCCACTCTAAAACTCCACTTCACTCCCAGATACTCAATCAAGGCATGAGCTGAGAGAAGTTCGTGCACGTTCTAAATTGGTGGGGGGATGGAATAGCCGACTTCTCTTTATCAGCACATTTAGAAGACAAAGGGCGCTGGCGGAGAGGTGTGAAGGGATTTAAGAAGCAGTTTAAGGTGGGACGGAATTACGAGTTTTTTCGTAGGCTCTGGTAATTCTAGTGTTAAAGTTGAAATTTCAATTTTTATCATGAAATATACCAGTCTGTTTTTCACTGGGTCCTTAATTTTTTTCTTCTCTGTGGCCCCAGTATCCTTCTGTAGTAGTGTTAGGTTAATCATTACTTTAAAAATTAATGCTATATTTTGCAGGACTAATTTCATTTAGCCAATGCATTTCATTTCATTTCATTTTGGCTTATGCACAGTTGACGAATTTTCATTTTATTGTGGTTAAAAATTAGAGAGTCATCTTATCTGTGAATACTATGGTAACTGTTCATTTTCCTCTTTAAAAAAATAGAACTCAGTTTATTTCCTCCTAAAACAATGAACTCATTGTTAGTCAGAAATCTGATAATATACGCATTTCTTATTATCGAGTAGGAAAGCTTTCAAGATTAACAGGCAACTATCATTTATCTCTTGCACTGCTTCTGTTCATCCCAACTGCAAGATACAATAAACAGCTCTGTACTTGTCATCAAAAATATTAAATTAGTCACAGATTGTAACGTGTTGTTTTTTATAATTTCAGATTTTGCAATTAAAGTACAGTTCTGTGGATTTCTTAAAAAAACCTTTCTATTAATAGAAAATATATTTAGATATTAGCAGTTTGAAGTCTAGAATCAAAGCAGAGTTTAGTATGCATTTTCTTCTTGTTTATTTATGGGCATTTTGTAAATAGCGTTAGAACACAATGGTCATCCAATATTTTTGATTTACAGATGTTGTGATAGAAACATAGAAAATGATTTAAAAAAAAAAACAGATTGTTTCCTTCAAGAAAAAAAATGTCATTGAGTTGCAAGATTATGTAGAAAAGTAGTTCAAAGGACATGCAAGTATAAATAGAATCTGATTTAGAGTAATTCTGGCTGAAACATAATAAAACATTGTTCACATAAATGCCTGAAAGTTTATGATTTGGAGGCCTAAGAGTGTGGATGTATATACAGTAAGAGGTTCAAATCTATAACATACTATATTTTCAAAGTGTTACATGTAAAATGATGAATAGAGCTAAGTTTACAGCATTCTGGGTTAAAAAGCCCAGGAGAAGCATTTTCTTATGCTTTTTTTTTTCTTCATATATTGTTCAGTTTATCAAGGTGGTACAGTACCTGCTCTTTTAGATAGCACAGACGGTCAAGGAGAATTAATCCCTCAATGCATGGAGCCAAGGTCAACTTCAGCTTAAAGAAAAGACAGAGGTTTCATTGGATGATTTATTAATTATCTAATCATAACAATTCTCTCTGGTCTTACATTACTTACCAAGGTATATTATGTCTAGAGTAATCTGGACTGCTCTAGTGGGTACAGGAATAGCATTATCAGGCTCTAATGTGGAAACATGTTTTATATTCATTCAAAGTACAATCTTACATGACTTTATAAGATGAGGTAGGTATTCTGTACTTTTACCAGAATGTTGCCCTACCAGATATACTACGTGGCTACTCTGTGAATACACTGCATACACAGATTGTCTCTTCTTCCTAATCCTTGGGTCAATAATGTCATGTTCAATCAACCAGAAAATCAGAATTAATTCATTTGGGGCAAATGGAAAATGCAACCAACTTCAAGACACCCAGATAATAATGAAGAAAAAATTCTATGTAGTATATACATTTAAGGTTTTGGAAAATTGCATATTTTTTAGTGATTTTTTTCTGGTCACATATTTTACAATTATTTTTCTTTCCTCTTTATGGCCTTTCTGTTCGATTTATTTTCTTAATGGTTGGCTAATGTTAAAGCTATTAGACTTTGAGCATCACTCACGGGCAACAAGGTAGCATATTGAACAGCACTGCATCCTCACAGTTCCTCTCCCGAAGACATATCTCACTGTCTTTGTTTCTTTGTGCTTGTCATCTAGCAGCCTTGCCTTCATTTTATATCCCAAAGGTGTGCAGGTCAATGTAATTTTTAACTCTTATCCGGTTGAGTGTCAGCAAATGTGCTCTGCAATGAACCGGCATTGCATTAAATGTTATTTTTTACTTGCTAGGATGTGCTCTGACACATAGGTTCCCTGTTTAGTAATACGTGAGAATGAAAAATGAATCAGCAATTACTCATTACTCTATGTGTCACAGTGTACGGCATTCTAGGCATTACAATTAAAGGTACTAGCCTAAAACAAATTAACTTACCTCACTTTATTTTATTTTTTGTGTATTCCTAAAAGAATCCTGATTTGAATAGAAAAATGGTATATTTTTTCTGCAATAATGTCAACATTTTTAACTGTTCATTTTCTGGTCAATGTTATAATAATGCTGAAAGCAATATGCAAAAAGTAGAAACTGATCCTGATTGTGATTGAGCAATCCATTGCAGGGCACACTGAAATACAGATGTAGCCAAGAAAAAAAATCCACACAAATATGGAGAGAATAAACAAGCTCTGCACATATGGCATCCCATCTGTTGAGAAAGTAACTACGCACAGTAAAACAGCACCAGTACCCTCTACAACTTAGACACTTAATTTATATTTTAACTTTCAAAATAACTGACCTTTTTAAAATTGAAAGAAAATAATTACTGATACACATTATTTACAATGCAATTGTTTTGCATTAATGAAGGTCAATCACTGGCCATCTCCACAACAGAAAATCTGCCACATTAGTCTCTTCTGTCTGTTAGAGGTAGCATATCTTCTTACATAACATAGCAACTATTAGCAATTATAGACAAATTTTTAATATTAAGAGTGTTTTACAAAGTTTACCCAGAATGTTAAATCACACCTGAGCATCCTGTATAAGACAACATCTTCAGGATTCTGGGTTACACTTTATTTAAAAGATTAGCAGGATTATGTCCATTTTTAGCTGGGTAAATACATTGTTTAGGACACATTTTTCTTCTGTGTAATATAAAACAATAACACCAGCAGAGCTCATCTTGTTATTCTGGACAAAACTAGTAACTGTAGTACATAACAACTTACCATATTAAATGCTTCCATTTCATTAATTCGTGGTCTATATTTAATATGATAGTCCTCAATTACACGGTCAGAAAGCTGGAAAAAAGTAATGTCAACATATAGTACATTTAGGTTATAGCACCGCAACAAGAAAGTCATTAAAATATTTCTGCTTTTAGCACTCACCTTTAACTTGCATAAATCAGAATAGTGATAATATAAAAAATACCTTGCTTCACTCACCTAGATAAAATTGCACTAATCTAATAAAAATATTGACTTTTGAATAACCTTATTATGGCATACATTATGTCACTTAACTATCAGATTTTTGTCATAAGCAGTAACTGCATCAGAAGTAATTCTTAATTTCAGGTTGTAAACCTTCAGTAAATTAATACAGTAAACAATTAAAATTCTATCATCATTATCACTAGATTAAACTATTTCAGTAAGGAATAAGTATATTGATTTAGTAGCCATCACATTTAGTAAATATATTACACTTTTACTTATAAACGCATTCATCTTAAAAATGGAAATGTTTAAATGTATAGTTTATTTCTAAATATAAAAAAAGAAAACTAAACAAGGTGAAAAAGAGATTTATCGAAAAAATATGTACAGCAATATTTTCAAATTCATACAATATGTTTAAATACATTCAGGATTTCACTACAGAATCATTGTGTGTCTATGGCAATACAAACATTATCCATAATACCTGTACATTTCTTTTATTTTGAAACAATAAATACTGGCTGCTAAAACACTGCTTAAAATTTAAATATATATGCATTTATCTTTTTAAATACTTTTGTAACTCTTAAATGTGCAATACTTTTTAGTGCTAAAAGATGTAATTTAGTATATTTATTTAATAGGGTTATTTTTTACAGAGTGCTAACAAGTTATTCCTAATAACTAAGACATAATTATAAAAATAAATTAAAATATAAATATGCAGTGCTTGCTTCTTACCATCATACAGACACCTTATATTTAAACTTTTGACTACTTTGTCAAAAGTTATTTTGCAGTGCACACTTCACTGATCACTAGAATCGCTGAACCTGATAAATGCTTATGAGTTAGAGGAGCATTATTAGTTTTTGATTCTTTTTCTGTAAGTGCATTGAACAACCTTCCATTTTATTAATGGTAGTATGTTGTCTTTTTTTTTCACACAATCAACACTACTATAACTAACAGATGCATCTTTTGTTAATGTAACCATAAATCCACCTCTGTCTATCAGTATTTTACTGCAGAAGCTTTCAAATACCAACATTTTTATCATTTATGCTACATTATATTAAACATCTTGAAAGCTTAATAAAATCAACTAGCTTCCATAAGTTTAAGATCAAGTTCATGTATACATATAATGCCACAGTTTTCAGAAATCACAATACACTCCACATAATAAATCTGCTTTGTTTTATGTCTTTGAGATGGAATAACTCTGCTATGTTTGGTCAAGGGTTGCCAGTCTCAATATAAAGAATGCTGACACTATTGTCACCATACTAAGAGCTTTTCACCATGTCCTCCAATGTACAGGTTTCTCCACATGCAGAATGCATACAGTCACAGCACACAAGATTTACAGCAGTGTCTTTGGCAGCACACTTTCAGTTGTTGGCCAATGTATTAGGCTGTTACTATGGTGATATGCTGCGATGTACCCACTAACACAGCCAGAGAAAACTACATTACCATTGCGTCATTTACTAAAATATTTCATGCTCTATTATCATAACCAAAAATGTATTTTAATTATCCTTCACAAATTTGCACTTTAAACATAAGAAAACAACTGTACTTTGTAATGACCCGCTTTGAAAATGTAACATGCAGCACTGTTACTAAATAAATATACTTTTTAAAGAGTAAAAGTATTTGCAATTAAAAATACTTTAAAAAGTAAAATTCCCTACAAAATCTACTCAAGTACAGTAACAAAAGCAATGTCACCACTGCTTTTTGCAATTTCGACTGAGCCACTGGCAATTCACTGTTGAAATGCTTATGAGATAAAGGGGATTATCAGAGAAGGGCTTGAACAGAAAATTTCTCTATATACAGATGATATGGTACTGTATACATCACATCCACAAAATACTGTGCCTGCAGTCCTAACAGCACTAACAGAATTGAAACGATTTCTGGTCTCTGCATTAATTTGAATAAAAGTGTGCTCTTTCCAGTAAACTCTCAAGCACACAATATTAGGTCAGACACCTTCCCTTTTATCATCGCAGATCAGTTCAAATACCTAGGGGTAAACATCACAAGTAAATACAGTGGAACCTCAGTTCACGAACGTCTCTGAACACGTACAAATCGGGTTATGACCAAAATGTTCGCCAAACTTTTGCATCTGTTCACAACCACACACTTAGTTGATGAACAAGCCAGTTTCCCTTTCGGTTTGTATGTGCCGATGATTTCTGCATGTGTTCAGTCTCTCCCTGTACTGTACATTGTTCTCGGTGCATCACGCAGAGGAACTCTCCCTCAAAACTGTAAACTCCTCACAACCCAGCTTCCTCCTGTGGTATAGCGGGTCCACAGCTCCCGTCAAAAAGGCCAGTTTTAATAAATAATCACCGCACTCTCATCTTAGCAAGGAGGCATGATGTTGTGTGGCCGAAGCGGTTCCTGAGGAGTTCGTGATGTAGGCGTTTCTCACCTAAGTGCACAGGTGAGAAGCAGTCCACATCTGTAATTGTTCCCAGGAGCTGTTGATTGCCACGACTACCACGCCTCTTCATAAATAGGAGCGCGAGTTGGCTAAAGGGAAAAAGAAGAGAACAGGAAAGAACGGGAGGTTGCAGGAGAAGGAAGGAAGCAGGAGGAGAAAGCCGGTGCAGGAGAGAGAGAGAAAGAGAGAGAGAGAGAGAGAGAGAGAAAGAGAGAGAGCAGGGAGCCTGGGTGTTTGTCTCAGTGTTACTCAATGTTTTTGCATTTAGTTTACTATTACACTGTGCATTCTATGGTATAATTAATTATTTCTGCACTTAAAAATCTTTAAAGAAAATATATATACATACTGTTCGTACAGTCTGGAACGGATTAATTGTATTTACATACAATCCTATGGAGGAAATTACTTTGGGTCACGACCAAATCGGGTTACGACCAGAGTTTTGGGTCGTGACCCGAGGTTCCACTGTATAAAAGTTTTTATCAACAAAGTTTTGCTGTCTGCAAGGAAACAATTAAGCAAGACTTGCATAGATGGTCTACCCTTTATCTTACTTTAGCTGGAAGAATTAACACTGTCAAGATGAATATTCTTATTGAGCTTCTTTTTCTATTACAGAACACTCCAATATACATCAATAAATAATTTTTTAAGAAATTAGATTCAATCATAACCTCATTTATTTGGAATTCAAAACATCCACATATCCAAAGGGTGACCCTACAAAGACAGAGGCAGAGGGTGGCATGGCTCTACATAACTTTCAATTTTATTACTGGGCAGCAAATATACTAACTATAAAAACCTGGACCTAAACACAAATAAATGAACATACACAGGCTTGAACCAGGCTCATACACAGGCTCAAACGTACGCAGTTTTTAATGTCTAGAAAACATTTGGGATTAAATCACACAGAAATCTGTACAGACAACATCTTCGTATCCTACAAACAATTACACTCCAAATTGACCTTTCCAGTAACACATTTCTTTCACTTCTTCCAAATTAGAAACTGTGTTAAACAAAACCTGCCCAATTTTCCTCACCTCCCTCCAACGTCTATTCAGGAAAAAATATTGATCAGTCTTGAGGTCTCAGACAGCATTTCTGTAATATATGAAAAGTTTTTACAGTCCCTCCCTTTCAAGGATCCTAGAGTACAGTGGGAAAAGGATATCTTACTCAACATTTCAGAAAAGGAGTGGAAACCATCCATGCACAGAATTCACTCTAGCTCAATATGTGCAAAACATACAATTATTCAACTTAAAATAATATATCACGTGCATCTGTCTCGTTTAAAATTGTCCAAAATTTTTCCAGGGCAAGATTCAATCTGGAAACATTGTAATGAAGACCCAGCTTCATTGCGCCATATGTTTTGAAGGCACCATCATCCATCCATCCATTATCCAACCCGCTATATCCTAACTACAGGGTCACGGCGGTCTGTTGGAGCCAATCCTAGCCAACAGAGGGTGTAAGGCATGAAAAAAAACCCTGGGCAGGGTGCCAGCTCACTGCAGAAATTAACATAATTTTGGACCAAAATCTTTTAATGCCTTTCAGACAGCCTTGGAGTCACAATTCCTCCTAATCCATTAACAGCTGTGTTTGGTGTACTTCCAGATGGGGTTAAAGTGAAGAAGGACAAACAAACTGTAATTGCCTTTACTTCACTATTAGTACATAGACCTAATCAATAACACTTTAGAATAAGTGTTTAAATTGAGGAAGCGGATTCTCTTCCTTTTTTTTTTATTCTATTTATTTATTTTTCCTATTATTAAAGTTTTACTCTGTTGGCCTAGCTCTCTTTCTCATGGGTGGGAGTTGAATTGTTTTGATCCTAGTATTGTAAAACTTGACTTGCATGTATGGAATGTTATTTGATTTTAATTTAAAAAAAAAAATCTACCTATCTGTCTATGACAGCTGAGATGTGTTGTGCCTACCTTAATTCATCACTGACAATAACAATAATAATACATTTTATTTATACAAGGCGCTTTTCTAAAAACTGAAAGACACAGAAAAAAATAAGTAAAAAAGTACATTATAAACAAAACTTAAAACATCGGAAAATACAGAAAATATAAAAATTAACACCAAACAAAGCCACTGTAATCATAAAGGAAAAGTCATTTTAAACAGATGGGTTTTAAGTTTACATTTGAAAGTTGAAAATGATTCAATATTTCTAAGCTCAGTAGGTAATAAGTTCCAAAGCTTGGGAGCAGAACGGCTGAATGCTTTGCTCCCAATGGTGGTTAGATGGGCGAGAGGGACAGTCAGATGGATGGAGGAAGAGGATCTAAGGTTACGGGAGGTAATGGCAACATGAAGAAGGTCGGATTGATATGGAGGGGTGAGGTTATGAATGACCTCAAATGTTAACTGCAGAATTTTAAAATCAATTCGAAACTTAATCGGGAGCCAATGAAGCTGCTGCAAGACCAGAGTAATATGGTGAATAGACAGGGTTTGAGTAATGATGCGAGCAGCAGAATTCTGGACTAGCTGAAGCTTATGGAGGCACCAAAGAGGAGCGAATTTAAATAGTCCAGACGAGAAGTAACGAGACTGTGAATAATAGCAAGTGAAAGATTATCGGCTTTGGATAATGATGATTTTGTACCAATGAGGAGAACCTCTGTTTTGTCACTGTTTAAGAAAATTTAAATGAACCAGGATTGGTTCTAACAATGGCTCTAAGAAAGTTTTAATAAGCGTAGCAGCTTTCCAAACTTTCCAAACTAGAATTATGGCCTTCCTCCTGATTACTTAAGTCTATAACCATGATCTTGGTTTTACTACCTTTAAGAGAGAGATTAGTGCCAGGCCACTACTGCATCAGAAGGTAAATTTCCTCTTTGAAAGCAATCTCATCATTGTGATGATACATAGGCACCACGTCTAATAGCTTGGTGAACAGTCTTTGTTTAACATGTTAAATGCAGAGAATAGTCTATAATCAGCAGCCCAGTAAAGCATTTTCAATATCCAATAGTGCCAGTCTAGTGAAATGGCGTCCTCTGTGTATTGGTTGTGGTGATAAAGAAAGTTGTAGTGATCTAGTCTAGGTGCATGCTATATTATCACGTCACAGAACAAGGCTCTCAAAGGGGTTTTTTCACAATGGTAGTCATTAAGGCTCTCAACTTTTGTCTTCAGGGACATTTTTTGTTTTAGTCACTTGGTACATTCTCTCAGTAAAGCTTTACAAATGCTGGTAAAATGTCACCTAGCTGGTTACTACATGTATTTAAAAAAATGACCTAATGTTTGTTAAAAACCCCTTTATTCACAGGAAATAAAGGAGGGTGAAACATGTGATGCTGCAGGAACTTGAATAAAGGTGGTGTGGTAAAGGCTACATTCATCTATAAGGAAAATGTGAACATGAATTCATCAGAATTTAACCTGTAATCTCTAAGCATCTGTATGCTTTTTTACATCCTATGTGAATCTTAAGTGCTGTTCTTTTTTATTTCTGTGTTATCCAGGTATTGATGTTTATTGTTTTCCTCAGCTTTCACCTGCATTTCTTCTATATTACCATTTTGCAGACCTGAAATGAGTTTGTGTGAACCTTTGATAAGATGTGGATATCAATACTGATCAACAAATTCTTATTAGGAAATGTGTGTTAATTCCACAGGCACACAGTCATCCACACAATTATTAATGGAGCCAGTGAAAAGTGCAGCATACTGCTCATAATCTGATAATGAACAGTTTCCAGTATATACATTTAAAACAATCTTTTAAGTTTTTTCTCTATCTCCTTAACACAATGTTGTACCACCTTTGTTATGAGCTCCTTATAGTGCCTGTGCTGTGAAATGCATTGTTTTCTAGCTGCACGTTTTATGTTTCTACACCAGCGAGACTATCAATAGATACTTTCAATTAGACTGCAAGTTATACCAAAAAAAAATTAATTGAACTGAGCATTATAGAATTGGCAATGTTAATGTTTCTCACAGCCTTTCAGAATGCAGTCGAGTTGCTTAATAGCTTCCAGGTGAAAGTTTTCTACTTATAATTTTTAAAATACTTATTTAAAAACAACACCCAATTAATACTGATACAGGCATTCATTTGCTTAAGACAGCATAAGTGTTTTCATTAGACATCTTTTTACTGCAGTATAGTGTCTAAGGCAATAGAAGGTATAGTATGCATTAAGGACAAAATCATTTCCACTGTCACTTAGGAAATGCATACCTTTGCCTTAGGTGAGCTTCAAGTTTTGAGAGCCTGTTCGACCTCAGCAGACTAAATACAATTGAAATGTGAGTGGGTGTAATTTAGTTGGCCTTATGTGACTGCACAGCAGCCATTAGTAGCTTAAAATGTGCTAAAAAAAACCCTGAAAGAGCACATAATGGTAAAATATGTATAGACTTTGTGGCATATTTCCCCCAGGCAACAATAAAGCATTATATCCTAAAAACATCCTGTGCTCAAGGCAAGATATACATACAAAGTGATTTGGATGAGTTGGGCAGCTGCATAAAACTTCTCTATCTCATTCAACTATATCATACTGCCTCTATCACAGTATAATGTGTTGCAAAAAATAAGCAAATACAGCAAGAAAAAAATTCAACAATGCTGCAATATTTTTTGTTTTTGTGAAGTCTACTAACTGGTTCTTTTGGAAGTGCTGTTAATGTATTGCACTACAACTTGCTACCTGAAGGGAGTAAAAAGAAAGAATTTCTTTTTCCATCCTTATATACAGTGGGTACGGAAAGTATTCAGACCCCCTTCAATTTTTCACTCTTTGTTATATTGCAGCCATTTGCTAAAATCATTTAAATTAATTTTTTTTCCTCATTAATGTACACACAGCAGATTGTTGCAGATTTATTAAAAAAGAAAAACTGAAATATCACATGGTCCTAAGTATTCAGACCCTTTGCTCAGTATTTAGTAGAAGCACCCTTTTGAGCTAATACAGCCATGAGTCTTCTTGGGAAAGATGCAACAAGTTTTTCACAACTGGATTTGGGGATCCTCTGCCATTCCTCCTTGCAGATCCTGCAGAAAAATTAATTTAAATGATTTTAGCAAATGGCTGCAATATAACAAAGAGTGAAAAACTGAAGGGGGTCTGAATACTTTCCGTACCCACTGTATATAAGGATTTACTCCCTTCAGGTAGCAAGTGGTAGTGCAATACATTAACAGCACTTTCAAAAGAACCAGTTAGTAGACTTCACAAAACAAAAAATATTGCAGCATTGTTGAATTTTTTTCTTGCTGTATGTCTCTGCTACAACAAATGGGAATATACACACAAATCAAGTGACAGCCACATGAAAATGCACCGTATCTCTCATGTCTGATTACATAAAAGTAAACTTCTGCATCTGTTTCTAGGGGTATTTGTGAGTCACTTTTAGCAGAGTACTGCTGAATTTAAATTTGCTAAAACACAGAAACAAGCAAACAAACAACATGATATACAGTAAAAATATAAATATATATACAGTACATATAAAATGTAATGGTACATCTAGGGCAGTGTTGCATTTCAGCCAGGATTCCTTGCCCGGCTGGGGTTGAAATTCTTGTTTCATGTTCTTTTTGTTAATTTTTCAGTTATTTATTTAAGTTAATGTTACTTTTGTTAATTACTTGCATTTTCCTTTGCTTTTGATTTTCTCTCTAAGCCTTTGTTATGTGCTTTGTGTTTTGCAGGTGGTTTTCAAGAGGCAGAACTAAGTGCCCATCACCACCAGGAACTGCCCTCATACCTACAGGGAGATTCACTCTAAAGACGACCTGAATATTCTGTTGTAACACCCTTTAGGATGAAGCAATCTGAAGGGGTACCGGTGGTATGCACCTAGAAGTTGCAAGCGGAGATTAAACATCGCCATGGCTGTCTGGCGCCTACCTCATCGCTCTGATACAGGGGCATCCCGGCTTGTTTGACGCTCCATATACTGAGGAGCACATTGCACACTGTTTGGTTCAAATTGTTTCATCCTAGCGAGAGTTGTTACAGAATATTCGGGGCCTCTTTCAACTGTATCTCCCTGTATAAAGGCAGGGGTTTCCTACGGTTCAAGACATTTCATCTAAATTCTCCCCGGAGTTATTGGCGAGTTACTGTGATTTTTTTGTACTTTTCTTTTGTGATGTATTGGATTTTTGATTTGTTTGCTTTGTTTTTGACTATTTTTTGAATTTGTGTACTGGGACTTTGTTTTCATTGGATTGCCTTATTGTTTTAGGCAGCATTTTTGTGAAAATAAATCCTTTATTTTATAAAGATTCTGAGTTTGCCCTTATATCTAGCCAGAGCTGAATGGTAAATCTCCCCATTGGGCATTATGGTTCTCTTTGTGGTTTGCAACTTCAAGTTCATAACATGCTGTAGGTATCCACTAAGAAAGGGCATTTCAGTCTGTCAACATTTAAAGATAAAAAAAACACAACAATTGCGCTAAACAAAACTAAATCTCAAAAATGCCTTGGAAGGATATGATTGAAATTTGGTGACGTGCAGAAAAAAAAATTATCTGGCATGTTATTTTAATTTGTATTCTAATGCAATGCTTCCTTCATTTTGTCAAACTGCTGACAGAAAATCTCAAAGAGAAATGGGGTGTGCTGGTTTATGCAAATGAAGACTGCCTACAGAAGTGAAGTGAAAGAAGCAAAGTTTGGCAAGGCTCAAAGAAGATACGATTGGCAAGTGCTTGTAATGCACTGTGGCTCTGAGCCCAGTCAATTTCATGTAACATGCATTATATAATTAAGAAGGCAGCGAAACAATTAGAAGCGAGCGAGTGACATATAAAACCATATTCAGCGGCTCACGTGAACAGACGCAGTGCACAGACAAAAAGCAACAGTTCCAAAGAGTGCTGAACAAAAACCGAATTACACTGCTACACTCAAATAGATAAACCACACGCCGTGGCGCAATAGTAGATCTAGCACCGACGTCGGTGGTTCGATTCCCGAGAGGGGATGCACTGAGTATGTACGCACGCATTTTTATTCATTTTAACTTCGCATCCCCTTGGTTTGAGACGTATGAAAAAATATGCGGTTAACGCAGAAAGACAGATCACCAATTGAAGCTTTATGAATAATGGATACTTTATTCGCGATCAATGATTGTTTTGGTAAAGCCATACTCAGTGTATTCATTAGATGAACGGTAAAAAAGTAAGAGCGAGGGAAGGGTAACTTATTAATGCACGCAGGCAAAACCACAGTAGCACGCGGGCTCAATGTACTGTAGTGCGCGTCAACTCAATCTGAATTGCGCGATCACATTCGAAAAAATATATCTTTTCAAGTTCTATTTAGTCCATATGTGTCAAACTCAAGGCCCACGGGCCACATCCGCCCGCGTGTAATTAAATCCGCCCGAGATCATTTTATATACTGTATTATTGTTATTAATGGCCCGGGGAGATGAAGCGCTGGTAACACAATAAACTACAGATCCCATAATGCAGCGCTTCAGCGTTAATCAAGTCTAGCTTATGATGCTGCAAGTTATTGCGAAGCTAGCCCACACGATGCCGAAGGGAAAAGGTGATTCTGAACATAGAGCCTTTAAAAACCGATGGGAGGCTGAGTATATGTTTACTGACATTGCCGGTAAACCCGTGTGTCTCATTTGTGGAGCTAATGTGGCTGTAATTACAGAATTTAATCTAAGACGGCACTATGAGACAAAACATCAAGATAACCTGAAAGACCTGAATGCAATGCACAAGATACAGAAAGCAGAAGAGTTAAAGAAGAATCTGACACTTCAGCAGGCGTTTTTACCGTGCAAAATCACAAAGTGATTTCAAGTGAAGCTACTTTTATGGGAGACACAAATGCACCAGTGCAACTTGCCCCACTTTCCCTGTTGCCCATTAATGTTGAACCAAGTTGGCACAACGGTGTTCCCAAATACGCACTTTGCTGATAAACTGAGTGCACTGCGCACTGAGTTCGCACGGCGCTTTGGTGACTTTGAAGAACAAAAAAAGAATTTTGAGTTGTTTCGCAACCCATTTGCCGTCGATGTGGAAACTGCACCTGTGCAGATTCAGATGAAGGTGATTGAGCTGCAGTGTAATGGCACACTGAAGGCAAAGTACGATACTGCAGGGCCCGCACAGTTTATTCACTCCATTCCCGCACAAATGCTCCAGCTCCGTCTACATGCGGCTCGAACCTTGTGCATGTTTGGTAGCACATATCTGTGTGAGAAGCTCTTCTCAGTCATGAAGACTAACAAAACAGCACACAGGAGTCGCCTCACTGATGAGCACCTGCAGTCCATCCTGAGAATCTCCACAACACAGAACCTCACACCAAACATAAACGAACTTCTTGCCAAAAAGATGCCAGGCGTCCAGCTCTGATAAAATGACATAAGAGCAAAGACAACTGAATGATTTGATTTGTTATTGCTGAAAAGAACAAATTTTATTTATATTTCCAGGTTTTGTTATGCACCATGTTCATATTTTAATTTGCATAATTTTGACAGGACATATTTTTATGGAGAGCAAAATCTTTTGGCATATTTAAAATTTAAGTTTATTTTTTATATAAAATTACATAAGAGTAAAGAAATTTGAATGTTTGTTCTTTTAACGTTTACTTTATTTCTAACTTGTATAATTTAGACAGGATATATTTTTATGGAGAGCAAAATATTATAAGTTATTTAAGGTTTGAGTTGATTTATTCCGGAATAATATTCTGTCGACTAAATAAAAATTCCTTCTATTTAAAATTTAAATAGAACTTGAACAGAAACGATAGTTCATAATATCCACGCAGACTTGCGTAAGAGCGGGAGTCATCCGTTTTAACAAGCAGCGTATTGCACTGATACGAAATAGCCTGCCCATTTAATTATTTGTATATGTGTGTGTGTGTGTGTGTATATGTATATATGTAGATATGTATGTATATATATGTTTATATATATGTGTGTATGTATATATATGTGTGTATGTATATATATGTATTTGTGTGTATATATGTGTGTGTATGTATATATGTGTGTCCGTATATATATACTGTATGTATATATATATATATATATATATATATATATATATATATATGACAGCAACACTCATCACTCACAACAATGACAAAACAATTACATTGTCAATCGTGTAACATTATTATTAAAATGTTTCCTTTTCTTTTTCATTACTTCTTTAACACACTGCGAAGCGCAGGTATTTTGCTAGTATTTAATATACTAGGAGGCTGTCCCCCTGCTCATTTCGCACTTGTTAAAACTTACCTATAAGAAACAGGTTATAAAACCATTTCTAAGGCTACGAGACTCCAATATCTGGAACAATGGTCAATCTTCTCAAGAAAGGCCCCCTACTATATCTACCTCAAGAAAAAGGTGATGACTCATTCAAGAAACCATAGAGGATCCCAGAAGAACAGCCAAAGAACTTATAGGCTGCTGTAGCCTCAGCTAAGGTTCATGACTCCACAATTTGAAATAATCCAAGTAAAAATTAGATTTGTGGAAGATTTGCATGGCAGAAACCTCTGTTATTCAAAAGTAACATCAATGCTCTTTGAAAAGAAACAACTGGATGAACCCCAAATCTTTTGGAATAATGTTCTATGGAAAGACGAGTCAAAAGCAGAAATGTAAGCCACCATGACAGATTTTCAAGAGACAATGATGATTGTGTTTATTAACATTAACGGATGTGTTCTGAATTGGTTACATGAGGACAGACAGTTAATCAGCAATATTAAACTGAACTACTGATGCATCTAAAGCATTAGAAAAAAATCTTAAGAAGTCACACACTCAAAACTGCATTTTGCACTTTGACACTGCATCTGCACATACTGTGCTGTCAATTTTAAGAGTCTTTGACTAAAAACAATGTATTGATTGCTACACTCCTGGTATATTCCAGATCTTATTCCTTGTCACTTCTTGTTGTTCACAAATTAAAATTGAGACTAAAGGGAAGCAGATTTACCAACATGGGAGAAATCTAGGAAAAAAACACAGGATTGTCTAGATGTGGTAACAAAAGATGAGTACAGGAAATGTTTCAAGGAATGAGAGAAGCTCTGTGACAGGTGCATTGCAGACAGTATTTTAAAGGTTACTGAAAGGGAAATGCTGTAAGTTTCATAATAAAGTTTTATTTTTAACAATTCTTAGAATTTTTGGGTCCCCTCTCATATACGATATACACACAGTATATACACACACACACACACACACATACACTAAAAATACCTTATGATTTTCAATTACATTTTATTCAACCCAGGTAAACTATATTTCAGCTATTGGCTCATCATGCAACATATGGTTAATCTAATTAACATGTAAATGTTTCAAGAGTACAATGTATAGTGCCACCGCTGCCATGGAATAGTGATGCATCACCACTGTGCACCTCTTAGTTGTCATTCATCCAGAAAGGAAAAATGGTTGGATTGCCAAAAATAATCTTATCGGTACACTCTAGGCTGATCTTCCAAGAGCAGTTCATTGATCATATTACGAAGTTTCACACACATGCACATGTAAACACAAAATAAAAATATAATGCTAAAAAAATAGTATCTCTTTTGCAATATATCCTGAATACATATTTTTTTATAACTAGTATGCTTGGTTTCATTATGTCTATATTTTCCTAAATCAGAATGCAGGAAACTGCAGTGCAGATAGAAATCAACTACATTAAAGGTTTATCTAACAAGCACAGATTCTAAGAACAGTAATACCTTGGTTAACAAATCTTCTAAGAACAAAGCTCCTTTACAATGAGCTCAGCATAAAAAGCACTAGGAAGAATGTTCCAGTTGGTACACAACTTCCTTACACAAAATAGTTATTGGCTGTTGATACTGTGTGTACTACAGAACATGAATGTTATCCTGTGTGAGTGCTTAGTTATTTCACATGTTATAATTAATATTTTTAAAAATAATAAATATAATTTGACCAGTATGTCACAAAAACATAAACAGCAAACTTAAGTTATAAAGGTGGTAGAAGTGGGAGACAAGAAATGCATCATAGTAAAATTATTCAGTTTAGCACATAAAAATGAAAGGAGGTGGTGTGGAGCCTTGAAAGGAGGCTGAGCATGAAGAGAGAACACTTTCTGATGCTTCTTTGCTGGTAAAGTACAATAGCCTGGGCACATTGCCACTGATAAGTGTATTTAAAGATCCTGTCTTACATTGTGTCACTGTTTTGGAGAAAGCGAGGAAGATGATGTTGCATTTGAGCCCAAGGCAGGTGTGAGGCAGAGCTGGTGGCATGAATGCATGGGCAGTAAACAAAGCAGCTGTGAGTGGCAAAAATTTTTTTTTGCCTTAGAGGGCTTTATTTGACGAGACAGCCTTGTCTTGAGTACATTTCCAGCCACCTTTTTATAACTTCTTGTACAATTTAAGGTATCTGAAATCCATTTTAAGATGGTAAAAGTCCCAATACAAAACATATTTTAACCTTAAGTCATTTTGTGATATCTTAGCTTATTCATCATATTTTAGATATCTCAAATTATGTTCATACCTTTGTTTCATCCAAGTCCAACTTTCTCAATGATTTTTTGATGTAATCCACAAACGAGGTTGCCTTGGCATACACATTTCCAACACGTTTTTCACTGTAACATAAATAAAGCTTAGCATTAAACAATATAGGACTTACTTTTGTCAATAAAGGTACACTTCACTGAAAATTGAAAAATGATACACACCTTGTTTACTGTTTAGATATATGCACAAATACATCTATTAATAGATAAAAGCAATCTGATTAAAAAAGCAGCAATCTTAAGACTGCCATGACTCTGTGGAGAGATGAGGCAACAGTTAGACTTTATTATTAAAGTTTTTAAAGAAGCTACAAACTTGCTTAAAAAGAAGAAATTAAACAGTTCAGAATGGTCAAGTCAGACTGGATGCAGAACATACAGGCCCGCCACATGGTTCTGTCTGACCCATGATCTGATCAGTGAAATACAATAAATATTATCTGTTGCTTATGTATGCGACTCATATACTGTACATGTTCATATAAACTACAACAGAGGCATTGGAAACTGACTGGCTCCCATAAGCTGCAGTTTCTAAGATGGCGGTTCTGGTTTGCACTTGTGCTTTTTCTATTATGCTTCCACATTTGTTTTTTTTTTTTTTTATCTATTTGTTTTGTTTTGTTTGTCGAAATAGGGTAAATTTGGCTGGAAAGGGGTGGTAACAGTTCAGATTAAGAGGATTTTAGGATTTAATTCACTTTAGTTTGGGTTGTTTGTTTATCAATCCGTCAGGTTTGACAAGTCTTTCTGTTGGAAACCATCTTATAAATCTGGCAACTATGCTTTATTAGATGTGTGAACTTATCTTATTTAAACAGCAAATGAAAAATGTTAAGTCAAAATGTCCTTATCTAAGAAACAGAAGGTGGATGCTGAATGTTGAGTATTGGATAAATGGATGACAAAATATTTTTTCGATGAAATGAATTACAAACCGACTTACTTAGTTTGCTCCAAACAAGTGGCAGTAGAGAAAGAGTTAAACATCTAAAGACATTACGAAACCTACAATGGACAAATGTATGACTGATATACTGGAAAATTGTTAAGACAACAAGGTGAAATGTTTAATTTCTGCTCATCAAAAGCAACAGTCTGTCTTCAGTTCACGTGAACGATGCAGCCGTGAAGGGCACTTTTATTATTGTCAATGAGATTGCATTAGTATCAAAGCCGTTTTCTGTAGATGAGTTTGTTAAAACATGCATGGTGAATCTGACACACGACAGGCTTTTACGAGTATAAGTTTATTGAGACAAACGGTTCCAGACTGAGTTGCAGATATAGCACAGGACTTGTACAGGCAAGTGAAGGAGAATGTAAGGACATTTATTTGTTTTTCTGTTGCAACAGATGAGAGCAATGATGTGACATATGTGGCCCAGCTTGCTGTTTTTATCAGTGTTTATAAATGTTTGAACATTTATGAGGAGTTTACTGAATTTATTCCCAGATAGCTACTGATGGTGCACCATCAACATGCGGAACTGGATGATCCGAGATGTATTCATGACTGGGCATGTATGATGGATATAACTGAGCACTTAAATGCTCTGAATACAAATCTGCAAAGTCAAAACAAACTTGTAACTGAGTTCATCAATAGCTACCCGTGCATTACAACAGAAACAATCTGTGAGAAACACATCTTGTGGTTAACAATCCTGTACGTTTTCCCTGTTTGAAAGAATCGAGTACTGGAGGAGTGAATTAACAACATGGATCAATACAAGAACAATATAACATCACTGAAACTGAGTTTCAGCAGTGCTTTTTAGATCTTGAATAGACCCAACCTGATAATCAAGTTGTTTACCTCACCTTTCATCATCAACCCGTCTGATGCACCCATAGACTTGCAAATGGCACTGATTGACTTACAGTGCAAACAATTTGTCACTGTAGGTCTGCAAACCTACAGGTCCTGCAGGTCCCAATATGTTTGGAAGTGCTTACATTTGTGAGCAAGCATTTTCAGTTATGAATGTAAATAAGTCAAAATTGCCTTCTCGATGGACACACACACACTTAAATGATATGAAAGTTGCCATTACTCAGAGGCTCTCTCCTGATATTGAAGTGCTTATTAAATGTGCTTAATGCATTATATTCTATTCTTCGTACAGAAATGATATTCATCATACAATTTAACTGAGTGACTATGCAGCATATTACGTCTTAGGTATGATTATTATTAATAGTATAATTATATATATATATATATATATATATATATATATATATATATATATATATATATATATATATACACACACAAACCGGATTCCACAAAAGTTGGGACACTATACAAATCGTGAATAAAAACTGAATGCAATGATGTGGAGGTGCCAACTTCTAATATTTTATTCAGAATAGAACATAAATCACGGAACAAAAGTTTAAACTGAGAAAATGTATCATTTTAAGGGAAAAATATGTTGATTCAGAATTTCATGGTGTCAACAAATCCCAAAAAGTTGGGACAAGGCCATTTTCACCACTGTGTGGCATCTCCCCTTCTTCTTACAACACTCAACAGACGTCTGGGGACCGAGGAGACCAGTTTCTTAAGTTTAGAAAAAGGAATGCTCTCCCATTCATGTCTAATACAGGCCTCCAACTGTTCAATCATCTTGGGCCTTCTTTGTCGCACCTTCCTCTTTATGATGCGCCAAATGTTCTCTATAGGTGAAACATCTGGACTGCAGACTGGCCATTTCCTTCTCCTACGCAGCCATGATGTTGTGATTGATGCAGAATGTGGTCTGGCATTATTTTGTTGAAAAATGCAGGGTCTTCCCTGAAAGAGATGACGTCTGGATGGGAGCATATGTTGTTCTAGAACCTGAATATATTTTTCTGCATTGATGGTGCCTTTCCAGACATGCAAGCTGCCCATGCCACACGCACTCATGCAACCCCATATCATCAGAGATGCAGGCTTCTGAACTGGCGTTGATAACAACTTGGGTTGTCCTTGTCCTCTTTGGTCCGGATGACATGGTGTCCCAGATTTCCAAAAGAACTTCGAATCGTGACTCGTCTGACCACAGAACAGTCTTCCATTTTGCCACACTCCATTTTAAATGATCCCTAGCCCAGTGACAACGCCTGAGCTTGTGGATCTTGCTTAGAAATGGCTTCTTCTTTGCACTGTAGAGTTTCAGCTGGCCAAGGGCGGATGGCACGGTGGATTGTGTTCACTGACAATGGTTTCTGGAAGTATTCCTGAGCCCATTCTGTGATTTCCTTTACAGTAGCATTCCTGTTTGTGGTGCAGTGTCGTTTAAGGGCCCGGAGATCACGGGCATCCAGTATGGTTTTACGGCCTTGACCCTTACGCACAGAGATTGTTCCAGATTTTCTGAATCTTCGGATGATGTTATGCACAGTTGATGATGATAGATGCAAAGTCTTTGCAATTTTTCGCTGGGTAACACCTTTCTGATATTGCTCCACTATCTTTCTGCAACATTGTGGGAATTGGTGATCCTCTACCCATCTTGGCTTCTGAGAGACACTGCCACTCTGAGAAGCTCTTTTTATACCCAATCATGTTGCCAGTTGACCTAATTAGTGTTTATTGGTCTTCCAGCTCTTCGTTATGCTCAAATGTACTTTTCCAGCCTCTTATTGCTACTTGTCCCAACTTTTTGGGATTTGTTGACACCGTGAAATTTTGAATCAACATATTTTTCCTTTAAAATGATACATTTACTCGGATTAAACGTTTGATCTGTCATCTACGTTCTATTACAAATAAAATATTGACATTTGCCATCTCCACATCATTGCATTCAGTTTTTATTCACAATTTGTTTAGTGTCCCAACTTTTTTTGAATCCGGTTTGTAAATACACACACATACATATATATATATATATATATATATATATATATATATATAAAATCTATATATTGTGAGCTGGAGGGCTGATCGCACCCCAAATAGATACAGACGCCCCTGGAAAAACCACAAACCCTGAAACACTGAATACCACCCTCACATTGCTCCATATCCTTGCACTATAACGCGTAATACAAGCCTTATAAGCCTTGCGCAGCACCTGTCAGTTTTGGAATTGATTGTTTGCTTTTATCTTTTTCTGCTCCTAGCGGAACTGTCATCTCTGACTTGTCATGGAGCACGTTTAAGCTCATGTGTTTGCAGTGTTTGAATAAAAATCCTTCTTGTTTCTACGACCTCCTGTGTCTCTGTGCAAATCCGTGACCCAAGCGTGACAAGTGGTACCAGAAGTGGTTGCACAGATGGATGCTGCCGAAGACTTATTTCAGAGGTCTAAAACTTATGCACTTAAAGACTGGAAACTAAACATGGATGACCCAATTCGTGTGCAAATTCAAGATTTGATACATAAAGTGCACTGCTGGTTTGAAGGAGACGTGATGGAAACAGTTGTCGTAAATATATTACTGGCCAGCATACCTGCAGTTCTTCGAGATGAATTTGTACGTCATGATATTAAATCATTAACGATTATGTCCAGACGATTAGAGGGTTCACAGTCCGCTTGGAGAAAGAGCGGTGGATTTCGTGCTGCTTCGCAACCTGTGAACGAACGTCCAGGACATTCTTGTCGCTTCGATCGACAAGCTGCAGGACCTAAAAATCTAATGGGGTCAGGTAGGACCCCGAAATCCAGTCGTAGATGAGACGCCTGTTTCTGGGGAGACAGCGGCAACAGCAGGCTATTGGCAGGTGCCTTTAGAGGCTAGCAGTTGTGAGAAAACGGCATTTGCAACTCCTGATGGACTCTATGAATTTACAAGACTCCCGTTTGGTCTTCACGGGGCACCTCTAACTTTTCAGCGTATGATGGATCAGATCCTACATCCTCATTCTGAATATTCCGGGGCATACCTTGACGATGTCGTGATTTTTAGCAATGATTGGAAAACACACTTAGAGCGGCTTCAAGCCATTCTTGAAAGCTTGAGACAGGCTGGCCTTACTGCTAACCCTAAGAAATGTAAACTAGGCATGTCCGAGACTCATTACTTAGGCTATTCTATGGGCAAGGGTTTACTTACACCACAGTTAAGGAAAATAGAAGAAATGCTTTTTTACCTGAGACACAGAAACAAGTATGCGCTTTTCTGGGGCTCACTGGTTACTACAGAAAATTCATTCCAAATTTTGCACATAGAGCTGCTCCTCTTACAGAACTCACTAGAGGCAGAAAAAAACGATTCTGTCTCCTGGACAGAAAATTGTGAACGTTCTTTCAACGATTTAAAAAAAGCATTGTCTTCTTACCCAGTTCTAAGGAACCCGGATTTCACAAAAGATTTTATCTTGCAAACAGACGCGAGTGCATTTGGTGTGGGCGCAGTCCTGTCACAAATTTTGATGGAGAAGAACATCCAATCACATATTTGAGTAGGAAATTACTTCCTAGGGAACGCAATTATTCTACAATTGAGAAAGAATGCTTGGCAATTAGGTGGGCTGTGGAAGCGCTTGCTATTACTTGTGGGGACGAAACTTCACTTTGGTAACTGATCATGCTCCACTTCAGTGGTTGTACCGACAGAAAGATACAAACTCTCGTCTAATGAGATGGTTTCTGGGTTTACAACCTTACAGTTTCACAGTAAAGCACCGACCAGGTTCTGAACACGTCAACGCAGACGTATTATCCCGACTACATGAACTTGGTACAGAGAGTCGCTTGATTCACAGGAATGTGAATAAAGCTGAGGGGGAGGGTGTGAGCTGGAGGGCTGATCGCACCCCAAATAGATACAGAGCGCCTGGGAAAACCACAAACCCTGAAACACTGACTACCACCCTCACATTGCTCCTTATCCTTGCACTATAACGCGTAATACAAGCCTCGCGCGGTACTCCGCCGACTTGCGCAGCGCCTGTCAGTTTTGGAATTGATTGATTGCTTTTATCTCTTCCTGCTCCTAGCGGAACTGTCATCTCTGACTTGTCATGGAGCACGTTTAAGCTCATGTGTTTGCAGTGTTTGAATAAAAATCCTTCTTGTTTCTACGACCTCCTGTGTCTCTGTGCAAATCTGTGACCCAAGCGTGACAATATATCTATACTAATAAATGGCAAAGCCCTCCCTCCCTCCCTCCCTCACTCACTCACTCACTCACTCACTCATCACTAATTCTCCAACTTCCCGTGTAGGTAGAAGGCTGAAATTTGGCAGGCTCATTCCTTACAGCTTACTTACAAAAGTTGGGCAGGTTTCATTTCGAAATTCTACGCCTAATGGTCATAACTGGAAGGTATTTTTCTCCATTACTGTAATGGAGTTGAGCTGGAAGGGCGGAGTTTAGGTGTGACATCATCACGCCTCCCGTAATCACGTGAACTGATTGTCAACGCAGTGCATGCGAAAAACAATAAGAAGCGAGCGAGTGACATATACTACCATATTCATGAGTGTTGCTGCCTCGGAAAGAAAGCAAGGTGTAAACCTAAACTTTAAACTAAGTTCATAGACAGGCTACCGCTGGCGTTTCACATGCCCACAGGTAATGCGGGATACAAGTTTAATGAGAGGGCGAGGATATAAGCGAGAGTTTTGATCACTTTATAACTAAGTTAAAATTGTAGGTGAAGGGGTGTGCTTATGCAAATTCAGAGACTGTGTTTGTGGGGATTGACAGTTAAAGGCGGGTGGGGAGTCACGTCATCATCTCCCCTCCCATTCATCTAATTTCGGTCTGAGCTGAGCTCCGCGGCTAATGCCGTCTTCCGAAGCAACTTTGTCAGACTGCCACCAAATACTCACAGAAAAATCCACAAGTTAATACACACGCTGTCTCTATAGAGTTTCTCCACACTGAATCCTCCAGACACTACTTACAAAAGGTCACATTGACAATCGTGTTACGTTATTTTTAAAATCTGTCCTTTTCTTAGCACAAGCACAGCTGAGAAGCTTGATGCATGTGCTCCATAACGCGTTAAAAATAATGCATTTAATCACACTTTGCATTACAAGCAAAGGGAGCTTTTGTCAATGCATGATTTCCTGGTACTGTACACGATTACATTGATCAGCATCCCGATTCATTTTATCCTCGCACCACCTTAGTTTGAGAAGAAGTCTGAAAAAATATGAGGTTAACACAGAAAAACATCACCAATTCAAGCTTTATGAATAATCGATTCGCCATCAATAATTGTTTTGGTAAAGCCATCCTCCTTCCATTTTATAATTTTTCCGCCAATAGCCATGATTAAATGAACGGTAAATAAAGTAAGAGCAAAGCGAGGGTGACTTATTTAGGCAGGCATATATATGACAGCAACACTCATGACAATGTCAATCATGTTACGTTATTATTAAAATGTTTCCTTTTCTTTTCATTACTTCTTTAACACACTACTTCTCCGCTGCGAGCGGGATTTTGCTATATATATAATATATGAATGACCTCCAAAGAGCGCTGAGACTTTTGATATGTCTGCAAAACTGTGGTCTCCTGCCCAGCAAAGTCGAGCAGCCAGCGCCAGCATAGCTGTGCCGGCCTTTGAGGCGCTGACTGCGCTTCTGCTTTAAGTCAAAGTGAGCACTTTTAATTTTTTTCATCCTCCCCCTGCGCTATAGCCCAGGCAAGTGCAAACACGGGACCCCTTTTCTACACCACGGCAAAATAATATTAAGGCGATTCACACTTTCTTTTGCACGATACGATTATGAGGTCCTCACCTCGGATTATGAAACACGCACAGTGGAGGACTGACAGTGCCATCACAGCCGATTAATGGCGGGGACGTCTCACCAGTCTACACAAGGCGATCATAACGTCAGCGAACACATCTCTCTATACTATATAAAAGAAAAGGCAACTTTCCTTTCTTTACACCTTTTTCCTTTTATCCCAAACCAAAGCCTTTTCTCTTAACACTGCAGAGGACACAAAACTAATTTTCTTTAAATGCCGGTAAGGCACATTACCACAGGCACAAATTTGAACGTTCACATAGAAAATGTAATTTCTATACCACAGCCGTCGTGTAGCGCTTTCAAAAGGGATCAACTACCGAGAGATGATCCATATACATTTTAGCTGCTGTTAGTTACTTACCTGTTGTGTTACACAGTCTTTAAAATGTAGTTTACCTGAAACCACTCCAGTAGTGCTCAATGTACCTGTACTTCTTAAAACGTTAATGTTTTACTGTTTAATAACTTATAGACTATATTTTATTATTTTTCCCTTGCACTCAGTGACCAAAGCTATACACCTAGATAGGTATGTATATATATATATATATATATATATATATATGTGTGTATATGTAGATATGTATATAGATATGTAGATATGAAGATATGTATGTGTATATATATGTATGTATGTGTGTGTGTGTGTGTGTGTGTGTGTGTGTGTGTGTGTGTGTATATATATGACAGCAGCAATCCAAGCTGTGAGAAAACACTAAAAGGAGGCATGTCAGACGTTGTGGTACATTTTCTGATGCAGCTAGACGAAAAAAACTTTGTGACGCTGCCGCCAAATACACAAAACAATTACTTTGACAATCATGTTACATTATTTTTAAAATGTTTCCTTTTCTTTTCATAACTTCTTTAACACATGACATCGCATGGCTGGTATTTTGCTATATATATATATATATCACAGCGACACTCATAACAGTGACAAAACAATTACATTGACAATCATGTTACGTTATTTTCAAAATGTTTCCTTTTCTTTCTCTTTCCTTCTTTAACACACTACTTCTCCGCTGCCAAGCGCGGGTATATATATATATATATATAGAGATAGATAGATAGATAGATAGAGATATATATATAGATAGATATGAAAACAACATATATATATAGATATATATATATATATATAGATAGATAGATAGATAGATAGATAGATAGATAGATAGATAGATAGATATGAGAACAACACTCATATCAATGACAAAACAATTACATTAACAATCAAGTTACGTTGTTTTTCAAATTTTTCCTTTTCTTTTCGCACCTTCTTTAACACACTACTTCTCGCTGCGCCTTGGTATTCTGCTAGTATATAATAAATGGCAAAGCCCTCACTCACTGACTGACTGACTGACTCACTCACTCATCACTATTTCTCCAACTTCCTGTGTAGGTGGAAGGCTGAAATTTGGCAGGCTCATTCCTTACAGCTTACTTACAAAAGTTGGGCAGGTTTCATTTCGAAATTCTACGTGTAATGGTCATAACTGGAAACTATTTTTCTCCATATACTGTAATGGAGTTGAGCTCGATGGCCGCGGGGGGCGGAGTTTCGTCTGACATCATCACGCCTCCCACGTAATCACGTGAACTGACTGTCAACGCAGTACGTAGAAAACAAGGAAGAGCTGCAAAAAGCACTGAAGAAAACATGCATTATATAATTTAGAAGGCAGCGAAACAATAAGAAGCGAGCGAGTGACATATACAACCATATTTATGAGTGCAGCTACTTCGGAAACAAAGCACGGTGTAAACCTAAAGTTTAAATTAAGTTTATAGGCAAGCTGCTGCTGGCGTTTGTCATGCCCACGGCTAATGCTGGATACAAGTTTAATGAGAGGACGCAGGATATAAACGAGAGTTTTGATCACTTTGTAACTAAATTAAAATTGCAGGTGAAGGGCTGTGCTTATTGCAAATTCCGAGAGACTGTGTTTGTGGGGGGGATTGACAGTTAAAGGCGGGTGGGGAGTCACGTCATCATCTCCCCTCCCATTCACCTCATTTCACTCTGAGCTGAGCTCCGTAGCTAACGCAGTCTTGCGGAACCAACTTTGTGACGACTGCCACCAAATACTCACAGAAAAATCCACAAGTTAATACACACGCTGTCTCTAGAATTTCTCCACACTGAATCCTCCAGGCACTACTTACAAAAGGTTACATTGACAATCGTGTTACGTTATTTTTAAAATATTTCCTTTTCTTAGCACAAGCACAGCTGAGAAGCTTCGATGCATGTGCTCCATAAGCGCTTAAAAATAACGCATTTAATCACACTTTGCATTACAAGCAAAGGGAACTTCTGTCATTGCATGATTTCCTGGTACTGTACACGATTACATTGATCAGCATCCCGATTCATTTTATCCTCGCACCACCTTAGTTTGAGAAGAAGTCTGAAAAAATATGAGGTTAACACAGAAAAACATCACCAATTCAAGCTTTATGAATAATCGATTCGCCATCAATAATTGTTTTGGTAAAGCCATCCTCCTTCCATTTTATAATTTTTCCGCCAATAGCCATGATTAAATGAACGGTAAATAAAGTAAGAGCAAAGCGAGGGTGACTTATTTAGGCAGGCATATATATGACAGCAACACTCATGACAATGTCAATCATGTTACGTTATTATTAAAATGTTTCCTTTTCTTTTTCATTACTTCTTTAACACACTACTTCTCCGCTTTCAGAGCGGGGATTTTGCTATATATATAATATATGAATGACCTCCAAAGAGCGCTGAACGTGTCTGCAAAAACTGTGGTCTCCTGCCCAGCAAAAGTCGAGCAGCCAGCAGCATAGCTGTGCCGGCCTTTGAGACGCTGACTGCGCTTCTGCTTTAAGTCAAAGTGAGCACTTTTAATTTTTTTCATCCTCCCCCTGCGCTATAGCCCAGGCAAGTGCAAACACGGGATCCCTTTTCTACACCACGGCAAAATAATATTAAGGCGATTCACACTTTCTACCGCTGGCTACCGCTGGCGTTTCACATGCCCACAGGTAATGCGGGATACAAGTTTAATGAGAGGGCGGGATATAAAGCGAGAGTTTTGATCACTTTATAACTAAGTTAAAATTGTAGGTGAAGGGGTGTGCTTATGCAAATTCCGAGAGACTGTGTTTGTGGGGATTGACAGTTAAGGCGGGTGGGGGAGTCACGTCATCATCTGGAGAGTAGCTACAGAAGACAATTAGTGGGGGTTATCTCTGCGAAGGAAAGTTCCTCCAATTACTAAATTACCTGTATATGTTTCACAATTTTTTTCCATCCTTAACTTTAAATCAGTGTTTCTTAAGTTCAGTTTTGACCCCCTTGGTTGCAGATTTTGTCCCAACCCGTTTTTTCTTTTAATTTGAATATTACCTTAATTAGGGAAGGTTTGATTTCACAGCTCTTTTGTTATCAGTTCATAAATTACAAACTGGTAATGGAAAAATGTGCATAATGAGGCAAGAATGTATGTATGTTTGATTGGAAAGAATGAATTCTTTTAGCCGTTTGGTATTTTGCTCCTTTTCAATGTTCTGGTTATTTAACCCATTATCATCCTCTTTAATAAAACCCCTGTGTGCGTCCAGGTGTCCATGTGTATGTGTCTTCTGATGAAGTGCGCATGGTGGGGCCGCACATGATGTTCAGTCTCTCCCTGTGCATTCCCTGTGCAGAGAGAGAGAGAGAGAGAGACACACATAGGCGTGCGAGAGAGACACACACACAGGCGCGCAAGATAGAGACACACACAGGCGCACGAGAGAGACACACACACACACACACACACAGGTACGCGCGAGAGAGAGAGAGACACACACACAGGTACGCGCGAGAGAGAGAGAGAGAGAGACACAGAGACACACACACACACACACACACACACACACACACACACACACACACACACACACACATCACACACACACACACACACACACACACACACACACACACACACACACACACACAGGCGCGCGCATGCATTGTTGCAATGTTACTTTTCTTGGTTGTTTATTAAATTATGGATTTTTCAAATGTTCATTTTTTTCCCTGTGCTTAAAATTCATTAAAAAAAAGTGTTTTTAGCGTGCGGTTTGTAATTACTATTACGTTGTGCATTCTATGGTATAATTAACTATATTTGTGCTTAAAAAACTTAAAAAATATATATTTACATACAGTTCGTATGGTCTGGAATGGATTCATTGTATTTACAAACAATCCTATGGTGGAAATTACTTCGGTTCCACTGTATTACTGTCAGAGAAAATTATAGGCATTTTACAGAAATACAAACCAGTATTACTGTGAGAAAAAATTAAAGGCACACAACACAGTGACACCTATTACAGCCAAATACAAGGTCACTTGCCACTGTTACTACTGTTTATGCACTACTGTTCTAGTGCCCATTATTTTAACGGGCTTAATGTCTAGTTTATCAATAAGAACACAAATGGGTAACATTGAAAGTGTCCTTTAGGTTTCAGAGTTGTTTCCACTGATGTCTTCTTTTTTATGGATTTTGCTTCTTTAGTTGTATCCAGAAGCAACAAATTAATGACAAAGTCCATTAAAAACCAGAGTTAAGCATTTAAAAATCTGTCAAAAGGCACAAATTTTTCCACATTTCTTACAAAAGTAAATCCTAAACTTCTGCATTTTTTATTTCTAAGAAATAGTAAGTAAATAAGTAATTTACTTTACAATTTACTTAGCTATAATATTTTGAAAAAGCTTCATTTAAACTTGGAAGATTATTGCTCCTTGAATACTGTTTTGTACTTGTAAATCCAGGACACTCAATGGAATGCCTTCAAAATGCTTTTAGTGAAACTTGTGAGGCTTTTTGTTTAATCAAAAAATTAATGATATTAGAAATGATATAGTACATCTCCCCAACACTGAACCACTTAAAACCCGGTACTCCATTTTAAATAAATTAAATTCTTTCACCAGGATAGATTTACATGTTTTATATAAAATAATTTCTCAACTGAGACCATCCACCTGCATCCTCGACCCAATACCAACAAGTTTTTTCAAAGAAGTATCGGGCGTGCTAATTGATAGTATTCTTGACATAGTAGACTTGTCATTAGATATGGGGATCTTCCCAGACTGTCTTAAAACTGCTGTAGTTAAACCCCTGCTCAAGAAAAATAATCTTGACTCCTCTGCTTTTGAAAATTTTAGCCCTATTTCTAACCTGCCTTTCTTAAATAAAATTCTAGGGAAGGCAGTCATTATGCAGCTTAATGACCACCTCAATTAACATGCTATTCTTGATAAGTTTCAGTTGGGTTTCGGAACAAATCACAGTAAAGAAACTGCACTCATTAAAGTAGTAAATGACTTGCGGGTAAATGCAGACAGAGGCCGTTTATCTGTTCTCATCCTATTAGATCTGAGTGCCACATTTGATACCATTGATCACAATATTCTTAGAAATCACCTTAGTCAATGGGTGGGCCTCTCTGGCAGTGTCTTAAATTGGTTGGAATCCTACATGGCAGGTAGTAAATTCTTTGTAAGTTGTAGTAATTATACTTTAAAGACATGTGATATTCTATATGGTGTTCCACAAGGCTCTATCCTGGGTCTGCTGCTCTTTTTGATTTACATGCTTCCGTTAGGTCAGATTATCTCGGGGCATAACGTGAGCTACCATAGCAATGCTGATGTTACGCAACTGTACTTATCAATAGCACCTGATGACCCCGACTCTCTTGATTCACTGACACAATGTCTTACTTGTGTTTCTGAAAAGATAAGCAGTAATTTTCTCAAACTAAAGAGAAAACAGAAATTTTAGTGATTGGCAATTATGGATATAATGAGGTTATTAGAAATAAACTTGATGCATTAGGATTAAAAGTCAAAACGGAGGTAAGGAATTTAGGGGTAACTATTGACTCTGACTTGAATTTTAAATCACATATTAATCAGATTACTAGGACAGCATTTTTCCACTTAAGTAATACAGTCGATTCCTGTTAATCAGAACACATCGGGACGCGATCATTTTGGTCCTAATAACCGGCTGGTCCGATTACACGAACATGCCCTACACATGTGCAACCAAGACGGGATGTGCTATAAGTAACATATTAAAATGTCATTATGACTTTTATTGTGCTGCACACACGTATGTCGAACGTACAAACAAGAACTACGTACATATACATGTACGGTTGCGTACAACTTTGTTTATTGAAAAAGAAATCTACAAATTCTTTGAAACGATCTACATGAAACTCAGCATTCGAAGCACAATAAATAAGGTTACATTACCAAATTTCAGTCAACGTTTGAAGAACTTGTCTAGTGTGATCTGACGCATTCTGTTGACGCACTGCACTCGAACAAAATCAGCACAAACATCTAACGCATCAATGGGACTGCCTTCATTTCCCTCCTGCATGAAATAGCGGCACAAAGTTTCAATGCATTTCCTGGCATCCTGTGTTGTCACTTGCACTAACTCATTAGGGTCATCATCATCACTTTCCTGGTCTTTCGCTTTACACTTACATCCGCTTTCTGTGGGCAACTTGTGGCTTCTTTTTCTTATTCTTTGTTACTGTTCTTTGGTCCGATTAAACAGAATTTTGGTCCAAATAAGCAAACAATATTAGGCTTATGTAATATGATCTGTTTCGGTTCTTTAGGATTCGGTCCGAATAAGCAGCTGGTCCGATTAACCGGTGGTCCAATTAACCGGAATCAACTGTATAGCAAAAGTTAGACCCCTTATAACATTGCAAGATGCTGAGAAATAATCCATGCTTTTGTTTTCAGTTGACTAGATCACAGTAATGCTCTCCTCTCAGGACTACCCAAAAAAGACACAAATCGATTGCAACTAGTGCAGAATGTAGCTGCTAGAATCTTAACTAGGAAAAGAAAATCCAAGCACATCTCTCCAGTTTTAATGTCACTACATTGGTTACCTGTGTCATTTGGAATTGACTTTAAAATCCTGCTTATAGTTTACAAAGCCTTAAATAATCCCGCTACATCTTATATTTCGGAATGTCTTACACCTTCCACTCCAAATCGTAACCTTAGATCTTCAAACGAATGTCTGCTTAGAATTCTAAGAGCTAAACGTAAAAGAAGTGGTGAGGCGGCCTTCTGCTGTTATGCACCTAAAATCTGGAATAGCTTGCCAATAGGAATTTGCCAGGCTACTACAGTGGAGCACTTTAAAACACGGCTGAAAACACATTACTTTAAAATGGCTTTCTCATAGCTTCATCTTAGTTTAATCCTGATGCTCTGTATATTCAATTAATTATCATGATTATTCATGCTGGCTCCAAAATCCATACTATACCCTACTTTCTCTTCTGTTCTTTTTCCGTTTTTTTTTTCATGAAAGTGTCTTTTCTATTAAAGGCTTCCATTGCTAAACTATTGTAATGAACTGCTTCACTTATTTCTGTTTATTCATGCCTTGTAACTTCTTGATGCACTCTCATACTTTACTAAACTCCCTTTACTTACAGCTCTTAATTTCCCTAATTTTTCTGTATAATTCAGTCTTGGATATGAAATACTACAAGATAAAACACACTTGTAATATGATAAAAAAAATCTGACATTTATCAGCATAATGAAAACACTGATCAAATACTGCTAACTTTAAAAGGTTTAATGCTTCTTCAACGGCAATCACGTTTATCTGTTGAACAATACCTGTAAAAACAACTAATTCTCATATGCTCTGTCTGAAGAGAAAACAAAAAATATACACAATTACTACACATTCCAGAGGTGGTGGCTGAGTACTGCCATCTGCTGGCCACATCACATTATATAATGGAGTAAATGCAGTTTTCTTTTTTCAATAGAAAAAACGAAAATCTAACATTGCTTGATAATGAGATGCTCTTCACCTCTTCAAGTGTTTAAATATGATTTATACTTGATGCCAGTAGCCAAAACATCTATTTTTTATTGCTTTTTGTTCATGTGTGGGTCAGTTTTAAAACTTTGGCATTCGTCTAAATTGACATTTTTAGTACTTGGACATTTTTGGTCAAAAATCAAATTAGCATAATGATTGGAAAACTGTAAATTAATTCATAAAACGATCAAACATGGGACTGGGATTAAATGCAGGAATACGTCAATACTGTATTACTAAATCCAAAGAAAAGAACAGTAACCATCAATTAGTTGTTTCAATTAAAAACAGGCAGTCGTTCGGCAGTTGTGTTTCAATTTTTATTCCTCATGGAAAAAATATGATTTTACTACCAGTAGATGAATGAACTTGTACAACTTTATGTTTTATGCATGTTTTTACGAATCACAAACATGCATTGCTCTTTCGTTCAATAAACTGGCCACCAATTTTTTTACATTTTATCATTAAGCCTCTTTTGATATTGGTGCATATCTGGATAGCAATGGTAATACTTAGCAACCCAAAGACAGGCTACAGGTAAAAGTCTATTTTTTATCTTATTTTCAGATAGCAAAATACCGGCGCTTTGCAGCGGAGAAGTAGTGTGTTAAAGAAGTTATGAAAAAGAAAAGGAAACATTTTAAAAATAACGTAACATGATTGTCAATGTAATTGTTTTGTCACTGTTATGAGTGTTGCTGTCATCAAGGATTTGATTATCATTATTTCTTTCAATCAGGTTCGTATTTGGAGGACATGTTGTGTTCAAGTTACATTCCGTGTTTGTCAAGTGTTGTAAAGATAACAGGTTTTATTCATCGAAGTGTTCATTACCCAAATTGCTACTCGTGAATCTAAGATGTTTAACAGGCATTCCCGGTATTAACTTGTGGATTTGCCTGCGAATATTTAGCGGCAGCGTGTCTATGAACTTGTGGAATCGCCTGTGAGTATTTAGCGACAGCGTCTCTATGAAGTTGTGGATTTGCCTGAGAGTATTTAGCGGCAGCGTCTCTATTAAAGTTGTGGAATTGCCTGCGAGTATTTAGTGACAGCATATCTATTAACTTGTGGATTTTTCTGCGAGTATTTAGCGACAGCGTCTCTATTAACTTGTGGATTTTTCTGCAAGTATTTGGGGGCAGCGTCACGAAGTTGTTTTCGTCTGGCTGCATCAGAAAATGTACCATGACGTCTGACACGCCTCCTTTTCACTGTTTTCTCACAGCTTGGATTGCTGCTGACGGACGGCCTTATATGGGCAGGCAGTAATTTACGTGGGAGGCGTGGGGATGGGGGACGCAATATAGGCAGGCAGCCAACTACGTGGGAGGCGTGGTGATGGGGGGCGCAACTCCGCCTCACACGGTGACCAAGCTGCAGGCTATGGACGTATATATGTACGTAAGTAGGATTCAGTTATGACCGTTACGCGTAGAATTTTGAAATGAAACCTGCTTAACTTTTGTAACCACATATCCCATTACTACTGGTGCTTTACCCAAAAGACTGCACTAATTTTTGTTCTAATTAAACCTACTACAGGTGTCCAAATTGGGTACTTTCACAGTCTAGAAGCTTTACACTATCTCCTAGTACAGATAAAAATATATCAGTCATCAGTCAGTCATTGTCCAAACACAGCGTCACGGGGGTCTGCTGGAGCCAATCCCTGCCAACATCTGAACAGGATAATGCATATATAGAAACGATAACGGAACAACAAATTACAGTATTATTCAGAATTAATTATTTATTTTCTGTGTTTTTTTTCCCTAATAATGTAGTAAAAATATTACATTCCCAATAGTAATTTATTTTTACTTTGTGATTTAAAATTAGTGATTACTAGTACTGACAAAATTACAGTAACCTAAGAAGAATTAAGATAATATGTGAATGAGATTATTATCAAAGCAATATGATTAAAATATGTTCTATGCCATTGTAATAGGAAAAGACAATTAATTTTATTCACTTGCCAGCTAACTTATAAAGTCAGGAATTATAGTTCAGGATTACTTGGTGAACTGATTTTAATAGACATCTCAATGATGTATTACATTTGGAAAAGGTTAACCAAAATGGCTATGTGAAAAATGTGAAAAACAAGATTGTTCAAAAATTATGTAGTTAAATTTATTTGAAAAAATTTTATATAAGTAAAATACGAGTTAAGAAATTAACAATAGTATACTGGAAAGAATATATGTACAAAGCTGTAAAATTTCTAAGGTAATTAAAGAAAAGAAAAGCAGTCAGAGGACGAGAGAAATATTAACCCCTCGTTAATTTAATGATCTCATACCAGTGACTTGCTTTGCCCACATGTACCTGCCATCTGCTTCTTTTAGTCATTGCTAAAATGGTTGTGACTGTAGGTGAGAATGAGAACAAAGACAGGTGTTTAAAACAAGAATTTAACCTATAACTAGATTTTATTTCAAAGTTTTCAAAGGGTACAACAGCTGCAATATTTTGTGCTATTCCTTCAATTCATTAGTCTGTCTAAGAATCCATTTTACCCTCACTTGTAAACTTGACAGCATTCTTAATTCAGATTAAATAGATAGCCTCTAGCCTGGTACCAGTTAACCTATTCTGACCTAAATATAAGAAGATCTATTATGGTAATCATATTTTGAATTATTTGACCCATTCTCTTGGACCAATTTTCCATTATGTCTAATTTATTGTTTTTACACTTTGCACTAAACACCAATATGACAACATAAATTTAAGAAATTAAAAGGGACATGTTCATAAAGTTCATATGTACAGCTAAAAGCTAACTTATCAAAGATGTTTTTAATAGCTAGAAACTATATTTCACCTACGTGATAACAGACTGTCACAACCTTCTGAGTGAACAAAAGCTTAGTGATTTGGTGTTAATGCAAATTTGGCATAGCTCGATAAATTCTTGGCACATAAACACAATCTAGGTCTAAACTTGATTCTAGTAGGACTACATTTTTTCATCCCCACCAAATTCTTAACTGCTTTAAAGGGAACATGTCACATAATTGGGTAGCCTGTTGTTGTTTTTTGACTGAAAACTAAACAATTCCCAATATTGGGCCTACTTCTTCAATGATTTGAGTGGAAGAGAGTCATGTTTCTTTTTGTCCATGGTTTTAATTCATTTGCTAATTAACATGAGGCTTTATTTACTATATTTATTTTTATTCACCAATAACAAAAAGTGAAAATAAGAAGGCAGCCAATAGTGATTAATGTTAATACTGTACCACAAGGCAATTGCAAAAACTGTTGTTTGAGTAAAATAGGAGAAAAGAAAAAGGTAAAAAAAAAACAAAAAACAAAAAACACAGGAATGGACAGATAATTGCATCAGGTTGAGAAAACTGTTTTCAAAGAGAAATAAGCTATAAACTAACACATATCCAATGAAATCAGGAATAACCTAATTAAATGGCATTCTCCTAAATTAAGTTATTACAGAATTATATTTTAAATATTATCCAAGATCTGTATAAAGATCAGATATATTTACCTGTTGGGCAGGAGAGGAACTGCCAAAGGATTTTTTCAGGAAGATATAATAGTAATGAAAATAAATAAAAATACAATGTTTCTACAATTGAAATACACATTGATAAAGCTTCTGATTACCATTTCGTTGACAATAGCTTTCTGTTTACCTGTTATTCCAACATAAAAAAAAAAAAATGTCTAATACAACCCAAAAAAAAAACAACTGATGCTCACACTTGATTGTTTTTAATCTGTAACTGAGAAAATTCTGACTATTACAGGCATGTTCATGTTGCAAAATTAGATCCAAAGGCAACTGGTAGCATTTGATTTTGACATGATTAGTTTGAACGCTTATTGTCTTGATCAAAATATTAATTCACACAAGGTAATGTGAATAGTAGCATTTGACCCGTTACAAATAGCAGTTAAAAAAGCTACTGAAGCAGTGCCCCTGCATGATGTACACTTATCAAGTATCTGATTTTTTTTAGCTGTGTTCATTAAATTACACTTTGCTTTAGGTACTGTTGGGGAGAGGCCATAAAATAAATGAATAAAAAGAGCTGTACACAATGAATCCCAAAATAAACATGCATTAATTTGTTTTATTTTGAAGTTAGAAGTTAGTTACAAGTCTTCACCTTCTTGTGAAGCCATCTTACCACTTCAGGCTCTATCAAAGTTAAATAATCACTTGAGTTATGTTTTATTTTTATTGACTTATTTTATTTTGTATCTCTGTTGAAATAAAAATAATTGCAGTAAATGTGAAGTATGTACACATTTTAATTAGAACTCAGTATATTCCTTAATGCATACATTATATAATTACATTAACTACAGAAAAATAGAAATAATAAAGAATATTTAAAATGGAAAAAAATGTGTAATACCTGTTTCAACTTAAGATTTCTTTGCATTTACAAAATTGGAAAACAGAAGATTGTTTAACCACAATAAGACTTTGTAATGTATTTTTCTAAAGTTTTTAATTGCTTGTCCTTTTCTGAAGTTAACTGTGAAGGAGTACTTTTTAAAAGCAAGCATCTTGAAAAAAACGGTCAACAGTACATTATTTCAAAATCTATACAATCCAACCTGTTCCTTTACTTGTTCAGTTTGTGAAAAAGCAGAAGATTACACTATAAAAACAATTAAAATAAAAAATGATTCTGTTGCAAGTTTCAGTTCAAAGAACCAAAAAAGCCAAAATTTTACAATTAAATAAAATCCAATTCTGCATATTTGAAACTAAGAAGATATGTTTTTTCAATTTAAAAGTAGCTCACCTTTTAAATGTACCAAAGTGTTCCTTTATTATTACATGGAGAACTGCTCTGTAAAATAGGGATTCAATAGGAAGCTGTAAAACAAAAAACATAAAATGAATGAAAAAAAACAACATTTGCAAATATATAATTTTCAGTTTTAAAGCAATTCCCTAGAAGTATTACTATAAAAGATAAACTTGATTTCTGTTCCACAGACAATTGTACTCTGTTATAGGTAATACAATAAAAATAAACATCTTTTTAGTTTTGATGTTGTATAAATGCGGCATGGTGGCGCAGTTAGGAGACCCAGGTTTGCTTCCCAGGTCCTCCCTGCATGGAGTTTGCATGTTCTCCCCGTGTCTACGTGGGTTTCCTCCCACAGTTCAAAGACATGAGATATGTAATCCCTCCAGCATGTCCTGGATCTGCCATAGAGTCTAGGCTTAGTGGAATGTGCCCATAGAAGCTCCATGGAGAACAATTTGGGGAGCACTCTTATGAAATAGTCAAACCACCCCAAATGTCTCCTCTTGATCCAGAGGAACAGTGACTCTATTTTGAGGCTCTCCCGACTGCTGAGTTTCTCACCCTCAAAGTGTGTCAGCCCGGTCTGTTAAGAAACCTCATTTCTGCCACTTGCACTTGCAATCTCATTCTTTTGGTCATTAACCACAGTTGATGATCATAGGTGAGGGAAGGGATGTAACTCGACTGGTAAACCAAGAGTTTTGCCTTTAGACTTTCCTGTTTTGTAATCATTGATCATTACAACACCTGCAGAACTGCTGTCATTGTTCCAATCCGCTTATCAATCTTGTGTTTCTTTTTTCCCTCATTTGTGAACAAGATACCTGAACTCCTTCACTAGGGGCAGTTGTCCCCCCTCAATCTTAAGGATCTGGAGAATATCCTGATCCTCAAACCTGCTGCTTCACACTTGGCAGCGAATTGTGCAAGTGTGTACCAAAAGCACAGCAAAATGAGGTAAAGAGGGCATCATCGTTTTGTGATGCCCCGTAAAACAGCAGCTTGCCTATAGCTTAGACTACAGATTCCTGTAGTCGTAACTGAACAAACAGAGTGAGAGGACAGGCAGACACAAATGTAAAAATGTCATGGAAAAATATAAAAGCTGTTCATTATATTTGTGCCAAATTAGAGTCGTGTCAAGCAATAATTTATCTATACTAATAAAAGGCAAAGCCCTCACTCACTCACTGACTGACTGACTGACTCACTGACTGACTGACACACTCATCACTAATTCTCCAACTTCCCATGTAGGTACAAGGCTGAAATTTACCGATGTACGTACTTATTTCAGTGGTATGATGCCACTGTCGGCCGCCATATTGAACTTTCCAACATCAGTAATTCTCCAACTTCCCGTGTAGGTAGAAGGCTGAAATTTGGCAGGCTCATTCCTTACAGCTTACTTGCAAAAGTTAAGCAGGTTACATTTCAAAATTCTACGACTAACGGTTATAACAGTCGACAACGTCCGCCACGTACGATGTACGTACTTATTTTGGTGGTATGACACCACTGTTGGTCGCCATATTGAACTTCCCGTGTAGGTAGAAGGCTGACCCCATCTTCACGAAATTTGGTAGGCGGCTTCCCTGCGCTAACCGAAACCGATGCACATACTTATTTCGGTGGTATGACGCCACTGTCGGCCGCCATATTGAACTTTCCAACGTCACTAATTCTCCAACTTCCCGTGTAGGTAGAAGGCTAAAATTTCGGCAGGCTCATTCCTTACAGCTTACTTACAAAAGTTAAGCAGGTTCCATTAAGAAATTCTAAGCGTAACGGTCATAACGGTCAACAACGTTCGCCATGTTGAACTTTCTTATTTATGAACCCATCTTCACAAAATTTGGTAGGCGGCTTCTCTGCGCTAACCAAAACCGATGTACGTACTTATTTCAGTGGTATGATGCCACTGTCGGCCGCCATATTGAACTTTTCAACGGTCTTTGTTACTTATGGGCCCATCTTCAAGAAATTTGGTACGCGGTTTCCCAACGCTAACTGATTCCTACTTACGTACATATATACGTCCATAGGCTGCAGCTCGGTCACTGTGTGAGGCGGCGTTAAGTCCCCCATCCCAACGCCTCCCACGTTGTTGGCTGCCTGCCTATATAAGGCCATCTGTCGCTCCGGTCTCTACATTCCCTTCCTTGCTTCGCCACGGGAATCACATCTCCCTGCTGATAACTACAGCCTTTTTATTTAATCCACGGCTTCTCCGCTATTTTATTGTTCGTTTATTACGATTATAGTTATTGTATAGGTATTTTAGACTTACTTTACATTGTTCAGGTACCCATTTTCTTTACCATTCCAACCGTACCCCCATTAACATGTCTATCAAGGTGATCACCATCAATCAATCAGTCACTTACTGAGTAGTTTCCATGCCGGAGATGGCACCTGCCTTTTCCATTCTCTTTGTTACATATTGCACAGCCATATCAGGCTCACTCTTGATATCCGGAGGAACATTGTGTCTTATGTATTGAATGACTGGGACAGGTTCAAGTTGTGGACTGATGACGGTACAGGAGATAATTATACTATACAGGAGCACTATAAGAGTAAAATGCTTAAGCCCTTCACTTATGGTCCTGCATATGAGTTGATGGCTGCCGTTGAATTGTTCGGTTGTCGCTTTCAATATAATATATATAATATACTAGCAGAATACCCGCGCTTCGCAGCGGAGAAGTAAAAAGAAAAGGACACATTTTAAAAATAACGTAACATGATTGAGAATGTAATTGTTGTCATGAGTGTTGCTGGCATATATATATATATATATATATATATATATATATATATATATATATATATATATATAGCAAAATACCAGCGCTTACGCAGCGGAGAAGTAGTGTGTTAAAGAAGCAATGAAAAAGAAAAGGAAACATTTTGAAAATAATTGTCAATGTAATTGTTTTGTTACTGTTGTGAGTGATGAGTGTTGCTGTATATATATATATATACATATATATACATATATATATACATATATATATATATATATATACATATATATATATATACATATATATATACATATATATATATACATATATATTGTGGACTGTGCCCGGCAGTTTATCCCAGCCAAGTCCCCCAAGCCGCCAGATGGTGCCCCTAAGACCAGCAGGGAGTCATGGACTATGTAGTTTTTATCCTCAGCCCTGCTGGATACCACAGGGGCCGCAAGAGGGAGCTGCAGGAGGACCAAAGACTTATTTGTACACTATGACCCGGAAGTTAGGTCATAGGAAGAGCAACGGACTTCGGGATGAAGAAAAGTACTTTTTACCTGACCGGAAGTGATACAAGATCACATGGACTGGGGACTGGGAATACTTCCGGGTCAGGGAATATAAAAGGACTGAGGGAACTCCCAGACGGCGAGCTGAGCTGGGTGGTAGGAGGGCAACGCGTCTGGGAGTGGAGGATTGTGATTATTATTGATTATTATTGATTTATTATTGTTATTGTGGTTTATGAATAGTGTGGAGTGGAGGGTGCTTAGTGCACATTGTTATAATAAAAAGAATAATTGTAGCACTTTTACCAGGTGTTTGGCGTGGTACCTGAGGGTTCAAGGGAGCACTACTGCCCCCTACTACAATATATATATATATATATATATATATATATATATATATATATATATATATATATATACATACATATATACATATATATATATATATATATATACACACACACATATATACATACATATATATATTGTGACAGACAGCCGGGTCCCATGCCCGGCCGGGACGCCCCTGTTGTGTATATTCCGGGGGAGCCACCATGGACAGTCCAGTACCTCCCCCGGGACGCTTGGTGGCAGCCTCCATGGCGGACAGTGATTCCCCAACCACCCGCAGGGCTCCATGGGAGATGGGAGTCCTCCACAGCCTGGTTGGGGGCACGGGAGCTGCATGGACTCCGCAGCCTGGCTGCTTGAATTCTCAGCCCCACCCAGAAGGGCAATTAGGACCAGGTGGTCAACCACCTGGAACTCTTCCGGGTGGGGTATAAAAAGGGCCAGCCACCTCCACTCGAAGCCAGAATCGGGAGGAAGAGAACGAGATTGCCTGGGAGGAGTGGTGGTTTGTGTGGGTTTTTGTGCTTGGGACTGTGTTGGGCTGGTGGGACACGGGGAAGACGTTTACCCACGGCTGAAGAGCAAAAAATAAAACCCTTGAGTGTGAACACGTGCCTCTGCGTAGTCTGTGCCAGGTCGGGCTGTGCGAACTCAGTGCGCAGTGCACTCAGTTTATCAGCAAAGTGCGTATTTGGGAACACCGTTGTGCTGACTTGGTTCAACATTACTTGGCAACAGGGAAAGTGGGGCAAGTTGCACTGGTGCATTTGTGTCTCCCATAAAAGTAGCTTCACTTGAAATCACTTTGTGATTTTGCACGGGTAAAAACGTCTGCTGGTGTCAGATTCTTCTTTAACTCTTCTGCTTTCTGTATCTTGTGCATTGCATTCAGATCTTTCAGGTTTTCTTGATGTTTTGTCTCATAGTGCCGTCTTAGTTTAAATTCTGTAATTACAGCCACATTAGCTCCACAAATGAGACACACGGGTTTACCGGCACTGTCAGTAAACATATACTCAGCCTCCCATCGGTTTTTAAAGACTCTATGTATCACCTTTTCTCTTTGGCATCGTGTGGGCTAGTTTCGCAATAACTTGCAGCATCATAAGCTAGACTTGATTAACGTGGCAAGTGTTCGGCAAGGAAGCTGAAGCGCTGCATTATGGGATCTGTAGTTTATTGTGTTACCAGCGCTTCATATCCCCAGGCCATTAATAACAATAATATATAAAATGATCTCATGGGCGGATATAATTACACGCAGGGCCGGATGTGGCTTGCGGGCCTTGAGTTTGACATATATGGACTAAATAAAACTTGAAAAGATATATTTTTTCAAATGTGATCGCGCAATTCAGATCGAGTTGACTCACACTACAGTACATCGAGCCCGCGTGCTATTGTGGTTTTGCCTGCGTGCCTCAATAAGTTACCCTCCCCTCGCTCTTACTTTTTTACCGTTCATCTAATGAATATACTGAGTATGGCTTTACCAAAACAATCATTGATCGCGAATAAAGTATCCATTATTCCTAAAGCTTCAATTGGTGATCTGTCTTTCTGTGTTAACCGCATATTTTTTCATATGTCTCAAACCAAGGGGATGCGAGGCTAAAATGAATCGGGGAGCACACGTACATACTCAGCGCATCCCCTCTCGGGAATCGAACCTCGGACGCCGGCGATAGAGGTGCAGCCTCTACTATTGCGCCACGGTGTGTGGTTTGTCTATTTGAGCGTAGCAGTGTAATTCGGATTTTGTTCAGCACTCTTTGGAACTGTTGCTTTTTGTCTGCGCACTGCGTCAGTTCATGTGAGCCGCTGAATATGGTTTTATATGTCACTCGCTTGCTTCTAATTGTTTCGCTGCCTTCTTAATTATATAATGTATGTTTTCTTCAGCGGTTTTTGGAGCTCTTCCTGGTTTTCTACATACTGCGTGATTACGTGGGAGGCGTGATGATGTCACACGAAACTCCGCCACCACGGCTTTCGAGCTCAACTCCATTACAGTAAATGGAGAAAAATAGCTTCTAGTTATGTCCATTATGCGTAGAATTTCGAAATGAAACCTGCCCAACTTTTGTAAGGTAGCTGTAAGGAATGAGCCTGCCAAATTTCAGCCTTCTACCTATACGGGAACTTGGAGAATTAGTGATGAGTCAGTGAGTCAGTCAGTCAGTGAGGGCTTTGCCTTTTATTAGTATAGATATATTCCTATATAAGGGGCCGCCTCCCTTCAGTGAAGAGCGGAAGTCAGGTGGAAAAGAGACGGAGCTGGAGAGAGGACTGAAGGCGGCCAGGAGAAAGGCTATTTGACTGTGTGCCCTGGACATTGGGAGAACAGTGCTGGAGGCACTGGGAAGTGCACTGACTAAACTGTAAATATTGTGTCAATAAAACGTGTGTTGGGTGAACTTAAGATGTCCATCCGGGCCAGCTTTCACTATATATATATATTAGTTGTGCACGGCTGGGACCCTTGCCTTAGCCATGATGCCTGTATTATGGAAGTACTGGGGGAGAGGCAATACCTTCCCCGGGACACAAGAGAGCAAACCTACTGGATTGCATTGAGGCCACAGGCTTGCAGCTTGGAATCTCAACACTGCTGGGGCCCGTGGCCACCACCAGGGGGCACCTGGACAGTGTCAGAGCCCGGGACTGAAGCACTTTCGCCACACCCGGAAGTGCGGCCAGAAGAGTATCCAAGTGCACCGAGAGTACTTCCGGGTGCCCATGCAGCACTTCCGCCACACCTGGAAGTGCTCCTGGATGATCATCAGAGGGTACCTGGAGCGCCTCTGGGTACAGTATAAAGGAAGCCACCTCACTCTGCTCAGAGAGCCAGAGTCGGGAGGTGGAGGACAGAGCTTGCAAGGAGAGGAGAGAAGTGGAGGTGACAGAAAAATAGAGAAAAAGAAACAGAGGGAGAGAGAGAGAAGAAGAAAGGACTGAGCAGTGATTACTGGGGATTTAGCACTGTGTGCTAAAAAAAAGGAAGAAAAAAATAAACAGTGTGTGCTTTGGGACTTGTGAGTTTGTAGGTCTGTCTGTGTCAGGGGTGATTAACCACAAAATATATATAGTAAATTTATAATATAGATATTTTATATATCATGTAAATTGTGCATTCCTCCCTGTTGCCCTTTCTGCTCACTATAACTGGCTATGCAGTGTGTGTCATCAGCAAGGTTATTATAGTTAACGAAAACTAAAATCAAAACCGAAACTATTATTAAAAAAACATTTTCGTAAACTGAAATAAAACAATTAACAAAACTGAAATGAAAAACTAAAACTAAACGAAACTATTAAAGTAGCTGGAAAGACTAACTGAAATAAAATAATTTACGAAACATAGTTTTAGTTTTCGTTTTTGAATTAATTTTCTTGCTGTTAGTTTTTAACCCTTATAACTTTTAACTCTAAAACTGAAAGTCATCCCTCACAAGCCGCGCACACATATTCATCCAGTGAACCTATGCTGGTGAAGGAGGCTGGTTGTTCACACAGCATTTGCAGTGACAGAGCGAACTGAATGCGCGTGTAAAGTCTGTACAAAAGAGATTTATGCACCTCCTTTCTTTGCACTTGTTGTATAACAATACTGTATGTAATTCAAACACCTGAAATCGGAATGTACTGCTCAACAAAAACTTTACCACATGGACTGAAAAATCACTAGTGAGTAACGTTTTAGTTTATTTCTCAGGTGCCTGCATTTTGTTGACAGTAATTTACCTGCCACTTTGCACTCAAAGTATACAAAGTATAGAGAAAGTATACTAATCATGAAAAAAAATTCGACCTCGACATTTTGATGAATCTTGACATTTTAGAACTCCCCGAGTCCGAAAATACCATTATTTGGAATTATGTCTCTTAGTGTGTGTGTGTGTGTGTGTGTATATATAAACACGATATCTCAAAAATGCAACTAGATCGATGGATGAAATTTGGCTTGTGGTTGTTACACCAAAATTGTAGATCTGTATTAACTTTTTTGGCCAAATCCATTAACTGGAAGTAGTACTTTACCTGAACACATACTCAATTTTCTTTTATTCATGCAGCTTCTTTTATTCAAGTTTACTTTTATAATAATTGTTCAATATATTATTAATTTTATTTGATTTTTTGTTGATGGTTTTTTAATGTACATAATATAATCCTCGTCTTGTGGTTTACTCCTCAAATATCCTTCCCCATATCTGAGTACATGAGAAAGTCTAGGGGAGACCATTCCTGATTTTTGAAAATAAAATGGCACTGATCGAGAGACTGACAATGTCAACATACAAGATCAGCATATTGTTGCTGACCAATCACTTTTGTTTTCAAAACATCGTTTAACAACGTAGCGATACAAACCTTGTAAAAAGTTGGCATCGTCTCTACTGAACTACAGGTAGGTAGGCGAAGAGTGTCTACCAAGTGATGAAAAGCTAAACATACTAATGTGTTTTTATATTTATTCTATATTTATTCATTTATCTTTCTTAGTTCATATTCACAACTCAAAATACCTGATATTGTGAAAATAATCCAGTAGCAGAATTATATTTTAAAATATGTGTCCCTATTTTTTCAATGTTTCTCTCTTTCTCAAATCAGATGAAATATCCTATTCTTTTTGTTCTTAACATCAGCCATATCATACATATTGCATACCAGGGATTTTTCCTGCCTTGCATCCAAACCTGCTTGGGTAGGCTCCAAGTTCCTGTGATCCTTCTCTGGATAAACAGGTTTAGATAATGTATACAGTAATCCCTCCTCGATCACGGGGGTTGCGTTCCAGAACCCCCCGCGATAGATGAAAATCCGCAAAGTAGAAACCATATGTTTGTGTAGTTATTTTAATATATTTAAAGCCCTTATAAACTCTCCCACACTGTTAACATTATTAGAGCCCTCTAGACATGAAATAACGCCCTTTAGTCAAAAGTTTAAACTGTGCTCCATGATAAGACAGAGATGACAGTTCTTTCTCACAATTAAAAGAATGCAAATAGATCATCTTCTCTTCAGGAGCAGAGAATTTCAGAGAGAGAGAGAGAGAGAGAGCGCTCGCAAAAGAAAAGCAAACAATCAAAAAATCAATACGTGTGCTTTTAAGTTTGCCGCAGCATTTTTTTAGAGGAGCTTCAGTATCTTCTAAGCAAACAGCCTCTGTGCAAACAGCCCCTCTGCTCACATCTCCTCCGTCAGGCGCAGAGAACGTCAGAGTCAGAGAGAGAGAGAGCGAGATTAAAGCAAACCATCAAAAAATCAATAAGTGTGCTTTTGGAAGCACCGCGATAAAGCGACATTTCTTAGAGGTGCCCCTCCGTCAGGCGCAGAGAATGTCAGATAGGGTGAGATAGAGGCAGAGACAAGCAAACAATCAAGCTCCGCACGGGATGCATATCTTATAGCATTGAGGAGTTTTAGTTAATATGTAATACATGCTCTGATTGGGTAGCTTCTAAGCCATCCGCCAATAGCGTCCCTTGTATGAAATCAACAGGGCAAACAAACTGAGGAAGCGTGTAGCATAAATTAAAAGACCCATTGTCCGCAGAAATCCGTGAACCAGCGAAAATCCGTGATATATATTTAGATGTGCTTACATTTAAAATCCGCAATAGAGTGAAGCCGCGAAAGTCGAAGCGCGATATAGCGAGGGATTACTGTATATTGTTCTTAATCTCAGATGCTGTCCAGTCATTTTGTGCCCCACCATACACCTGTCACCTACTCTTGCTCTGCTCATTATGAGTTTACTGTTCTTATGGTGGGCTTTTCAAGTTTCAGGATATGTGGTGTGCTGTACACATTTAGAGTAAAAATCCCTCACACCTTAAAATTCACCTAAAGTTTATTACAAATTGGCCCATTTTGGGCAATAAAAGGAAAAGAAAAAAGTGCCAACAGTCAGCGCAGGTTTGTTCAGCACAAATGACACTGAAAATATATTAAAAATTATAAAATTGTGTAAAATTGTTTATATTCAGTACCTGGTTTTGATTATGCTTGTTTTATCAGACAAAAACAAAACCAAATAGTAAACTGTGTCATGTAGCGTAGTAAGCTTCCACTAACTTTAGACTCATATTATATGCAAACCTGTTTAGTGTACAGTTCTGTCTTACTGTGACACAAAAACTAAACTCCATACTACTATTACTAAAACTAATATATATAAAAATAAAGTAGAAATGTCTTTGTAAAATTAAAAACTAAGCTAAAACTAAAAATACACGATGAAGGAAAATTAAAACTAAACTGAATTTCCAAGTAAGGTCAGAAAAAATATAGAAATAAAAACTAATATAAAAAGGCAAAACTATAATAACCTTGGTCCTCACAGTATGAAGTTTAAATGGTTTTATTTGATTTGGATTACTCTTTATTATCACAGTAATTTAATCAAAATGTAATCACAAAAAAACTCTACTAGAGAATCTTAAATATTTAAGGAAAAAATGAAAAATGTTACATTAAATTTATATAATAAAATTACACTTAGACAGATCTATATTTTCACTTTTACAAAAAAAATCAACTTAGGTGAATTCAAATGCTACAGTTAAACAGGCTCACCTTGTTAATTAAGTATTATCTCTATTTCAAAAACATTTACAATACTGTTATTTAAATCAAAATTGACCCCTCTCCCACAAGCTCTGCATGAATGTGTGTGGTACAGATCTGTATAGTATTGAACAGTAAAGTATAATACTGTGAAATGTCAGATGTGTACAGTATTGTACAACATAGTATAATACATCAAGATGTCAGTGAACATGTTTAAGAAGTCATTTATATCAGTTTTTGAAAAATTAAAAAATATTTAAACAAAAATATTTCATTTATTTTAATAGTACTTACATTATTACTGTTATCAGTTTAGCTCACTGTATGCAGCATGTTTAGTCATGACTCACAAAGAATTTATCAGCTACGTGAGGAAGAAGGAGATTTTGCAAGAGGCAACATAAAGAGGAGCACTGTTGTCCAGGGCTTTATGCCCCTGGTAGGGTCACCTAAGGCAAACTGGTCCTAGGTTAGGGATGAGACAATTAGCGGTTCCACCAAACCTCCTATGAAGAACAAAAACCTTGGACGACGTTTTCCCTCACCCAGACGTGGGTCACCGGGGCCCCCCTCTGGAGCCAGGTCTGGAGTTGGGGCTCGATGGCAAGCGCCTGGTGGCCGGGCCTGCACCCATGGGGCTCGGCTGGGCACAGCCTGAAGAGGCAACGTGGGTTGCCCTTCCCATGGGCTCAACACCTGTAGGAGGGGCCAAGGAGATCGGGTGCAGTGTGAGTTGGGTGGTGGCTGAAGGCAGGGACCTTGGCAGACCGATCCTCGGCTACAGAAGCTGGCTCTTGGGATGTGGAATGTTACCTCTCTAAAGGGGAAGGAGCCTGAGCTAGTGCGCGAGGTTGAGAGGTTCCGGCTAGATATAGTCGGGCTCACCTCGAAGCACAGCTTGGACTCTGGAACCAATCTCCTTGAGAGGGGCTGGACTCTCTACCACTATGGAGTTGCCCCCGGTGAGAGGCACAGAGCAGGTGTGGGCATACTTATTGCCCCCTGACTTGGAGCCTGTTTATTGGGGTTTGCCCCGGTGGACGAGAGAGTGGCCTCCCTCCGCCTTTGGATGGGGGGACGGGTCCTAACTGTTGCTTGTGCGTATGTGCCGAACAGCAGTTTGGAGTACCCACCCTTTTTGGAGTCTCTGGAGGGGGTGCTAGAGGGCACACCTTCTGGGGACTCCCTTGTACTGCTGGGAGACTTCAATGCTCACGTGGGCAATGACAGTGAAACCTGGAAGGGCGTGATTGGGAGGAATGGCTCCCCCAATCTGAACCCGAGCGGTGTTTTGTTATTGGACTTCTGTGCTCGTCACGGATTGTCCATAACGAACACCATGTTCAAGCATAGGGGTGTTCATATGTGCACTTGGCACCAGGACACCCTAGGCCTCAGTTCGATGATCGACTTTGTGGTCATGTCATCGGACTTGAGGCCACATGTCTTGGACACTTGGGTGAAGAGAGGGGCGGAGCTGTCAACTGATCACCACCTGGTGGTGAGTAGGCTTCGATGGTGGGGGAGGATGCCGGTCAGGCCTGGTAGGCCCAAACATGTTGCGAGGGTCTGTTGGGAACATCTGGCAGAGTCCCCTGTCAGAAGTAGCTTCAACTCCCACCTCCGGCAGAACTTCGACCATGTCCCGAGGGAGGTGGGGGACATCGAGTCCGAATGGGCCATGTTCTGTGCCTCTATTGTTGAGGCAGCTAACCGGAGTTGTGGCCATAAGGTGGTTAGTGCCTGTCATGGCAGCAATCCCTAAACCCGTTGGTGGACACCGGCGGTGAGGGATGCCGTCAAGCTGAAGAAGGAGACCTACCGGACCCTTTTCTACTATGGGACTAAAGAGGCAGCTAATATGTACCAGCAGACCAAGCAGAATGTGGCTTCGGTGGTTGCTGAGGCAAAAACTCGGGTGTGGGAGTAGTTTGAGGAGGCCATGGAGAATGACTTTCGAATGGCTTCGAGGAGATCCTGGTCCACTGTCCGGCGTCTCAGGAGGGGGAAGCAGTGCAGTGTCAACACTGTATATGGTGGGGATGGTGCGCTGCTGACCTCGACTCAGGATGTTGTGGGTCGGTGGGTGGAGTACTTCGAAGACCTCCTCAATTCCACTACTATGCTTTCCAATGAGGAAGCAGAGCCTGGGGACTCGGAGGTGGGCTCCCCCATCTCTGGGACTGAGGTCACCGAGGTGGTCAAAAAACTCCTTGGTGGTAGGGACCCAAGGGAGGATGAGATACGCCCGGAGTTCCTCAAGGCTCTGGATGTTAGAGGACCGTCTTGGTTGACACGTCTCTGCAATATCGCATGGACATCAGGGACAATGGCTCTGGATTGGCAGAAGGGGGACCGGAATGTGTGTTCCAACTACAGAGGGATCACACTCCTCAGCCTCCCTGGAAAAGTCTGGGTTCTGGAGAAGAGGGTCCGTCGGATAGTCGAACCTTGGATCCAGGAGGAACAGTGTGGTTTTCTTCCAGGTTGTGGAACAGTGGACCAGCTCTACACCCTTAGCAGGGTCCTGGAGTGTGCTTGGGATTTTGCCCAACCAGTCTACATGTGTTTTCTGGACTTGGAAAAGGCATTCGACCATGTCCCTCGTGGAATCCTGTGGGGGGTGCTCTGGGAGTATGGGGTACCGGACTCCCTGATAAGGGTTGTTCGATCCCTGTACAACCGGTGTCAGAGCTTGGTCCGCATTGCCAGTAGTAAGTCAAACCCATTTCCAGTGAGAGTTGGGAATGCCCTTTGTCACCGATTCTGTTCATAACTTTTATGGACAGAATTTCTAGGCGCAGCCAGGTTGTTGAGGGGGTCCGGTTTGGTGGACTCAGGATTGGGTCACTGCTTTTTGCAGATGATGTTATCCTGTTTGCTTTATCAGGCCGTAATCTTCAGCTCTCTCTGAATCGGTTTTCAGCTGAGTGTGAAGCGGCTGGGATGGGAATCAGCACCTCCAAATCCAAGACCATGGTCCTCAGCCGGAAAAGGGTGGAGTGCCCTCTCAGGGTTGGGAGCGAGATCCTGCCCCAAGTGGAGGAGTTCAAGTATCTCAGGGTCTTGTTCACGAGTGAGGGAAGAATAGAGCACGAGATTGACAGGCGGATCAGTGCAGCACCCGCAGTGATACAGGCTCTGTATCTGTCTGTCGTGGTGAAAAAGGAGCTGAACCGTAAGGCAAAGCTCTCAATTTACTAGTCGATTTACGTTCCTACCCTCACATATGGTCAGGAGCTATGGGTAGTGACCGAAAGAACAAGATCACGAATGCAAGTGGCTGAAATGAGTTTCCTCTGCAGGGTGTCTGGGCTTTCTATTAAAGATAGGGTGAGATGCTCAGTCATCCGGGAGGGGCTCAGAGTAGAGCCACTGCTCCTCCGAATCGACAGGAATCAGATGAGGTGGCTCGGACATCTGATCAGGATGCCTCCTGGACGCCTCGCTGGCAAGGTGTTCCGGGCACGTCCAACCGGGAGAAGGCCCCGGGAAAGACCCAGGACACGCTGGAGGGACTATGTCTCCCAGCTGGCCTGGGAATGCCTCGGGATTCACCCGGAAGAGCTAGAAGAAGTGGCCGGGGAGAGGGAAGTCTGGGCATCCCTGCTCAAGCTGCTGCCCCCGTGACCCGACCTCGGATAAGCGGAAGAGGATGGATGGATGGATGGATGGCAACATAAAGAGGGAAAATTACTTTAGCAGCTGATCAGTACAAGGCAAGACTAAAGGCTAAAGAAGACGCAGATGGAGCAACCACATGAGAACTGTACTTCACTGTTGCATAACTGGAAAAAGGGGTAATGCCCAGTTCTCACAGTACTAAATTAAAAAATAATCTGGATACTTTTATGATTACCCTAATCCCATATTACTTAAAACTGTGCTGTGTTTGCTCCAAAATGTTCATACAGCGGTCAAACCTGCTTAAATGTTCTGCACAAGATATGTCCTAATAAAATATCTTAAAATAAGCAATTACTTACCCCCTTTCCAACAGTGACTCTTTCTAAGGCCTTAAAGAGAAAGCATGGATGCATTAAGTTATATATTCTTAGCTTCAGATTTTAAATCTACTTTTTTAAATTAAATAATATTAAACCTACGTTTTTAAATTAAATAATAACACATTATTTTATTATAAAATTAAATAATTATTAACCTAAAAAATATTTAACCATATTTTTTCATAAATCAGATTAGCTATTTAATACAGTGGATATTACACATTTAAATATTAGTTTACAAAAACCAGCATGCCTTAACAGAAAATCGAAATCAGCTTTGGAGAATAAATAAATAAAATTAAGGCCTTGTACCAAACAAGCTGACATTCGAGCATTTCGACCACATGTCCAACCTTGTTGTTTCATGTAATCGCTCATTGGGAATCCCCAAATTCCATTTGTGCCATCTGTGATTAAAAGAAAAATCAAGAAATCCTCAATTTACTATCATTTACTAGGCGTAGGAGAGGTAAAGCAGCAAAATGGCATTTCTAATGCCATAATACATTGTTTTAATGTAAATACAGAAGCTAAGAAACACCAGATATATGATTTCTCAATGAAAACTGTAAATATAGTAGAAATAAATAACACAAGAGTTCATAAGACCAAAAACCAAGACCAGTACATACTGAAAAAAATGCTACAGTTGATATGCACAAATTCATCATATATAGTGCATTAATTATTTTTCTAATATTCATTAATGAAGTCATTCATCACATGCAAAAAATGTTTTAATGTGACACAGCCCTGGCTAAACAAATTTGCACTTTTTATACACCCTGGAAGAATTTTGGTCTCGCACAGAGGAGTTATGATTAGACTTGTGTTCCATAGATAATAAAAATATAAACACTATTATTTTAGGGGAAAATGACAAAAGACGCCCCACTAATTGGCTTTATTTATAGTTATAAAATCTACAACAACGTTCATAACAATCTGATGGATGCTACCTGAAGCCTACTAGAGGAGCTGTATTGGAAAAAAAAAGTTTAAAAACAAGTCCAAATTGCAGAAAAGCAGTAAACAATTTTTTGAATTAGTTACACCAAGTTTTCAGCAAATATTAAGGATATCTCTGTAAGTAGTAATAATACAAGCAAATTAAACATGTGTTTTTAAAAATGAACAGCAAAATTTATTAGAGGTGCCTGCCCTGCACCCAGTACTGCTGGGATATGCTCCAGTCCCTGGAATGCTGAATTGGAATGAGAGGGTTTGAGAATATTATACTATATCAAAAGAAATGTGAAAATTAATAAAAAGTGTAAACCTAGCTTTGAATGTGAAAAACGATGCCAACATAAACTGGCCCAGCCTGACACAGGAATAGGTTCAATTTAGTTTTGCATTTATTCTAGTCCCTAAACAGAAAACTGAGAAATGCACTGTATTCTCTCTCAAAGACATAAAATTGTAATTAGCTTGGCACTTCTAAAAAAATAAAACCCTTCAGCTGTCTGGACTTGAAGAAGCAGGCCTAATATCCTAGAATCATTTTCTTTACTAAGAATGTATTGTTAATAGTATACTCATTTCAGTCATTTTTGTTTATTGAAGGTAGTGCTGGGCGGTATACTGGTTCATACCGAAAACCGTTTTTTTTTTTTTATGATATGGATTTTTCTTATACCACAACACCGGTTTAAATTGCCTAAACGATGTTCTGAACCTGGCGCAGCGGGAAAATGTTCAAGTGGGGGCCTTTTTCACTGCTACACCGCTAAACACAGATCTGTTGCACTAGGGCTCTTTTTCACTGCTACACCACCAAATAGTGGGTGGTAGCTTTGGTATGCTACGCTGTGAAAATGGACAGAGAGCATTCCGAAACTGAACTAAAAGTAAAGTTGAACATGATGAACAGAAGAACTTTGCCTGGAGATAACTTTAGTTTTAAAAGGTCAGATGTGTAAATACTGTTTCTATACTACTGGATAATACTGCAAGCCAAGTTGTAATTGTTTTCAATACAGTGTAATGTACCTGGGTACTGTGTAATAGTGTGATGACATGTTGACTTTATTCTCGTAATTTGTCGTTAAAGTAGACCATCGTAAAATGAATATTTATTTTACTAGATTTTCTCAAACCCCGTCATAAGTTATATAGCACATTAAATGCTTTGTGTTAAGTGATTCTTAAACTGACTTCTTCTTGCACTAAGAGGAGGCGCCGGCAGTGATCGCCACACAGAATAATTTCACTTCTTGATCTTCCTGCTCTCTGAACATTTAGAATGCTAAGATAAATACTTAATATAATTTTCATGGTAAAATGCATTAGAGCATGCATTAATCATATGGGGGCACGGCGGTGTGCCTGCCTTGCATTTGCATGTTTTTCTGGTGGGTTTACTCGGCGTGCTTCAGTTTCCTTTCAAAGTCATATAGGATGTGGGGTTTTGTTGTGCTATATTGACCCTGCTAGTGTTATGTTTTGCTTGTATTCATCCTGCGATGTGTTGGCGACTCGTTCAGAGATGGGCGCAACTCTGAATGGATGGCATAATTAAACATGTATAACAAAGATATTTTTAAAGTTCTGAACACTCCGTGGGCTAAGTTTTAATTTCACAAAGACGTTTATCGTGTGGTGATTGGTTATGTGGTGAAAGAAAAAGGAAGGAAGGAAAAAGGAACTGGGGTTTTGGTACGTCAGATAGAGACAGCATGCATGCAATAAAGATAGCCCGCTCAGAAAGAACATGCATTGAATTCTGTGTTTGTGTCTCCGACCAGCAGATCAGAAACCCAACTTTTGCACAATATTTAAGTTAAACCTGTGCGATAAGTATTCATACATCCAGTTTTTTGGAGCCTTGTCACACCTGCCATAAAGTTCTCTACACTGAACATACACCTGGGGACCCCTTACTGCGAGGGAGCAGCACTACCGCCTCACTACCGTGCATGTGTAATACCTGCTTTAATGCATTTCATCATGAAATGATATCAAGTATTTATCTTAGCATTCTAAATTTTCAGAAAGCAGGAATATCATGAAGTGAATGGATTCTGTATGGTGATTGCTGTGTTCTCTTAGTGCGGAGGAAGTCGGTTTAAGAAGCGTAGTGATTAACCACTGGGTCAGGGAATGTAACACAAAGCATTTAATTTGCTGCATTAATTTATGACGGGGTAAATTAAGTAATTGATTAAACATTGATTTTAGGAAGAAGTTTAGTTTACGACATTCTACTTTAATTATGAAGTAAACTATGAGAATAAAGTGGAAATGTCGACTTTACTCTCAACATAAATGTCGAGAATAAAGTGGAAATGTTGACTTTGTTTTCGACATATACAGTAGTTTGTTTTTTTCTTCCCAGTATAGCTTAACTTGAAGCAAGGTCCATATTAATGCAGTTTGCCTAAATGATGGCTCAGTTGGTAAAGATATCATCACCAAGTTGCACTTGTTTTATTTTATTTTACTTTAGTGAATACTGTGTAATGCACCTGGGCTTGAAGTCTTGAAGTAATAGTGCAACTATCAGTAATAATACTATTATTTATTTTATTGTTATTATTTATTAGTTTAAATATTATGCAGTTTAATGATGATAAAGTTGTTTAAAGTCACTTTAACATGTTAGTGGACAGAGATTGTTAACATTAACAGAAAGTGTAGTTGGTTTGCAAAAAATATTTACTATTTATTCCTTTTCTAAGACATATTCAGTGCAATACAATTTTTGACAAGCACTTCTGAATATTTTACTAAGTCTAAATGCCTCTTTATATGGTTGAAAACATGTCAAAATTATAGTTTGTTTTTGCAAAATTTGTTCAATAAAAAGGTTCTATATTTTGACTGCATCCGTCATGCAATGTGATACCTTCTCCATTAGTGCCACCCCCTTGAAAACTATCACTTAATGGGGCAATGCAAAACTGTATTAATACTTGTGTGCATATTAAAATGTTTTTTTTTTGTACAATGTACAATACTCTTGAGAGTGGAATAGGTTATTCTTAGCCAGTAATTGCAGTGGAAAATGTGGTTAACATCCACTCATGCATGGGGAAAAAATACCGTTGAATACCGTGAAACCGGGATAATTTAGAAATATACCGTGATATAGAATTTTGGTCATACCGCCCACCCCTAATTGAAGAACAGTTTTCTCAGATCTTAACTTTGATCTGTGATGGAAAAAAGCCATGTCAAAAACTTTGAAAAGGGATAGTAAATTTGATTTCACTTTGTCTTTAAAGAAAAAAGACAAGTGTTCTAGACATAAATACATAAATACCTTGGATGTGGATGCTGGCCTTGGGTTGGCTCATAGAGCCAGGAGGTAATGTAGCAAACAGGTTGCCTCTAACCACCTAGTGGGCACAGTGTGGAGGAGCCAGGCTGTACACGTGAGTAGACCAAGGGACAAAGAAGCTTGGAGTGCGTGTTGCAACTGAAGACCTAAGCAATAAGAGGCAAGTGGACACTGAAGCAGTCAACAGTCCTTTTAAGGACCTCTCAGAGGATCTGCAGAGAAAAATTACAGAAAATTCCCATATCCAGTTGTGCAAAGCTTGTTGTGTCATACCCAGTTGATTTTTTTAGTACATTTTCAAGAACTCTAAGATTTCATTTTTGCTTTGTCACTCTGGAGTGTTGCTTGACATGCCGGGGAAAATTAATTTAAATGGTTTCAGAACAAGGCTGCAATGTAGCAAAATGTGCAGCAAGTGAAGTTTCGGAATACTTTTTCAATCCACTGTATATACACACACACACACAAAGTGTTTGGTATGTTAGAATATTTCTTCTCATAATTGGACTGTTTGGTATAATCTGTGGGTATAAAATGTCCCTGAATCTACTGATGTAAATGCCAATGGTCCTCTACCATTAGCCAGAAGGAAGGCGTGAGAAAAGCAACAGTACAGAATGGCTGTTTTAATTATATTGTATGCTTCTCTAAAGCAGCAAGTATTCTACTGTATATATCCTAAACAAAAGGCAGCTGGGTGCCGGTAATATTCTGTGCCATCTTTACCATCTGTTCTAGTGTTCATCATACTAGGATGAGTAGTAATGTGTCATAGGTCCTTAGTTCTGAAACATTATCTTCATTGGTTACATACATTAGGAAATATATAGGCAAATTCTGTGTAATTTTACATTTGAAAACACGCTAATCATTTCAGAAAGCAGGGATGTTAAACAGTGATTAATCAAACCAAAAATGGCCTCTTCCCTGGAAAAAAATGGAAGCTTTTAAAAGTTTGTTAATAATTTTCAAACTTCTGCATGACATTATCATTTCACACCTGGTCCTATTTATTTTACTAACATTAAAGCACTGCTATTGAAAGTATAAAATAACTTCATCTCCACAGGATGTCTATAACACAGCTCTATTTTTGATGGCTCCGCCGCAATGCTGCAGCTAAGAATACTTAAAAAGAAATTTCTTTTAATCTTGTCAGTCACAGTCTCTCTTAAAACCCTGCAGGCCTGGCACATTTTGTTTCAGTTTATAAAACTGCAGTGCTCTAATGCAATTCCAAACATAGCAGGATTTCATTTCTATAGCCCCATTTAAGTATAAATGCAAAACTGCTTTTCACACAGATGTTCAGGCCTATTCACTTAAATAGAGGAATCTATGGAGATAATAACTATCTTACTGTGAAAGTACTAGAAAACACTTTGAACGTAACAAGAAAAAAACCTTTTTATTATTAATTTATTGTGTCTTAGATGCTACTGTTTCTGGTCCTACTGAGTACTTTTTTTCTTTAAACTTAAACTTGGAAAAAATAAATCACACAAGATTAATTAATGTATACATCTTTACAGAAATATGATAGTCAGATGATGTCATATAATTTAAAAGATACAATGAAACCTTATGAATATATGGGTCACATGCAATATTAACAGACATGTAAACATGTTTAGGAGTTGAAGAAATGTTTATAACTGCCAAAGAAAAATAATTTATTAAAGTATAACATTCACTAACTGGATTGCCTGGTTTGAAATTCAAACTACTGTAAGTATACCAATTTCAACTATGTGAAAATAATAAGGGAAAAAGTAAACAAGCTACTGCTACTAATTGCTATTTGTTTTGAAAGTTCATAACAGGGCCACATAAGTGTTTATGCTTACAGCTGACAAAGTAAACCAATGAGTGACTGTTGTGTGCAATTATCATGCCACATTATTTGCAATTGACTGCAACAAGTTTAAAAGCGACACCTGTTCATATTGTCAGTATTAACAATTGCAGAAATGATATGGTCAAAAATCCATATAATGTTATACTGAAAAATGTTTACAGTTTTGGTAAAGAATACTGTAATATTTCTGCATATACTTTTCATACAGAAACACATTCTTTTTAAGAAATAACACAGTTATTAATAATTGATTGTGCATAGAGGTGTCTCTTAATCAGTCTTGTATATGCTATACTACTCACATTAGAACAATCTAGACGAGAAAAGGCCATTCAGCCTAACAAAGCTCGCCAGTCCTATCCACTTGTTTCCTTCAAGAAAACATCAAGTCGAGATTTGAAAGTCCCTAACGTCTTACTGTCTACCACACTACTTGGTAGCTTATTCCAAGTGTCTATCGTTCTTTGTGTAAAGAAAAACTTCCTAATGTTTGTGCGAAATTTACCCTTAACAAGTTTCCAACTGTGTTCCCGTGTTCTTGATGAACTCATTTTAAAATACAAGTCTCGATCCACTGTACTAATTCCCTTCAGAATTTTAAACACTTCAATCATGTCACCTCTTAATCTTCTTTTGCTTAAACTGTAAAGGCTCAGCTCTTTTAATCTTTCCCCATAATTCAACCCCTGTAGACCTGGAATCAGCCTAGTCGCTCTTCTCTGGACCTTTTCTAGTTCTGCTATGTCCTTTTTGTAGCCTGGAGACCAAAACTGCACACAGTACTCAAGATGAGGCCTCACCATTGCATTATAAACGTTGAGCATAACCTCCTTGGACTTGTACTCCACAGATCGTGCTATATAACCTAACATTCTGTTAGCCTTCTTAATGGCTTCTGAACACTGTTGGGAAGTTGATAGCTTTGGGTCCACTATGACTCCTAAATCCTTCTCATAAGGTGTACTCTCGATTTTCCGACCGCCCATTGTGTATTCAAACCTAATATTTTTACTTCCTATGTGTAATACTTTACATTTACTGACATTAAATTTCATCTGCCACAAATCTGCAAAAGTCTGTATGCTATCCAAGTCCTTCTGTAATGATATAACGGATTCCAAATTATCTGCTAATCCACTTATCTTGGTATCATCTGCAAACTTAACCAGCTTGTTACTTATATTCCTATCTAAATCATTTATATATATTAAAAATAGTAATGGCCCTAGCACTGACCCCTGTGGAACACCACTCTTAACATCGGCCAGTTCTGAAGCGGTTCCTCGCACCATCACCCTCTGCTTCCTGTGTCTGAGCCAATTCTGCACCCATCCAAAAACATCACCCTGAACTCCCACTTCTTTTAACTTGATGCCCAACCTCTCATGTGGCACCTTATCAAATGCTTTCTGAAAGTCCAGATAAATAATATCATAAGCTCCACTTTGATCGTATCCTTTTGTTGCAACCTCATAGAATTCCAACATGTTAGTAAAACATGACCTCCCTCTTCTGAACCCATGCTGACTGTTCAGAATAACTCCTGTCCTTGCCATGTGTTGCTCAATCTTATCCTTAATAATTCATTCCATTAATTTTCCTGTGATGCATGTTAAGCTTACTGGCCTATAGTTGCTTGGATCTGCCCTGTCACCCTTTTTATATAATGGGATGATATTTGCCATTTTCCAGTCCTTTGGAATCTCTCCAGTGCACAGTGACTTCCGAAAAATACGTGTCAAGGGTTTATATATGTACTCACTAGCCTCCTTAAGAACATGAGGATAAATATTATCTGGGCCTGGTGATTTGTTTGATTTCATCTTATTTAATCTGAGCAGCACTTCTCCCTCTACAATTTCCAAATCCCTCAGTACCTCCTTAGTAGTCGTGTTTACCTCTGGGAGGTTATCCACTTGCTCACTTGTAAAACCTCAGAAAAATGTAAGTTTAGGGCATCTGCTATTTCATTGTCTGTATCTTTTAATTCCCCTTTACTATTCCTGATGAACTTGACCTCCTTCTTAACTGTTCTTTTACTACTAAAATACTGAAAGAATCTCTTGGGGTCTTCTTTCACCTTATCTGCTATATTCCTCTCCAACTGTCTTTTAGCCTCTCTGATATCCTTCTTAATGGTTGCCCTCATGTTCTCATACGCGCTACGATTCTCTTTGCAGTCATTAGTCTTATATGCCTTATACAGCAGTTTTTTCCTTTGCAACTTCTTTTTTAAATCTTTATTAATCCATCGTGGAGTTTTTTTTAGTTTCCTATTAATTCCAAATTTAGATATGTAATGAATTTAACAGAAAGAATTCACTACCAAGCAAACATAGGCTAATTTTTTTTCCGGTCCTCTCTCCCTGTTCTAAAAATCCAGATTAACCACACATCATTCTGGGCAATAGTCTTAAAGGGCTTAAAAGTTTTAATTACACATGGCTTACATACAAGATCGTACATAAAGACATTCCTTATAAGACACTAAGTCCCAAACATAAAATTACATATCCTATTTCCCTTGCTATGAACAAATTTGCACTTTTTGGTGAAAGGACGTATTTTATGTTTAACTGTGCAAGAAGTCCATGACTGTCAAGTAATTTTTAGCATACTGGTGATTTTTTTTGTTATCCATCCCATATGAAGAATTTAATCTGGTATTCCAGTTTATGACACACTTCTATTTGATCCTTCTAATCTGGAGGTAAATTATCCAGAGGGCATGTAGTCACAATGCATAAAACTTAAATAACATTTAAATGTGCAAGGAAACTGTTTCAATAATTTTGTGCCAGCTAAATTAAATTGATATACTTTTTTCTGTATTGCCCAGAATGAAAAGTAGGACAAATTAGTTGTGCACATTATTTCTCTGTGCTTTTGTCTTATACACTTTTTTCATTGTAACACAGGAAGGTCCAACCCAGAATAACCAGATCATTTTTGCTTTGCAGTCACTTAAAGTGGCATGTCCCTTTCCTATCGGAATCTACATCATTAATATGATGTCCCATGATCAAGGCCACACAGCATTTATAGTATTTCTAAAGAACCACCAATCAGAATTTTTAAAGCCAGCCTCAATTATTAATAATTTTTATCTGAGACTGGCTAGCATCAAAACGTTTTCTGAATTTAAGCCACATCCCTTCCACGAGATGTCATGTAAATGATATAAACAGGGGCCTAAAGCACTAACATTTCTATTTGATTCTATTTAATATTTGGCATAATATAATTTAATCTGTATGCCCAGGATTTTGTATAAATTTACAAAATTACATATGCCACACAGAAAACACCTTGCAATATGTACATAAAAATATTCTAAATAAGTCCACAGATCTATAGCTAGATATAGGTAAAAGCAGAATCTTATACTAAACTATAATTTTGATGTTTCCAAAAAATGTACCTAAAATTTCCACAGAACACACGTATTCTAAATGCGTCCTACCATACTATCACATGTGATGCATTCTGTATTTAGCACTATTCAAAGACAAATTAAATTAAACTTAACTCCCAGACTCACTTTAAAGTTCCCTTGCCTTTCAAAAATCTTAAAGGTAAACACTTCAGTTCCAATAGCAGTCAAAATTGTCCATCTCTAAAGCTGCACTGCAAAGATTTAGATATAAATTCTCTCTCTCTTTTTTAAATTTGGTTTACATCTTCTGTCATAACATTGTTCAACCTGCGATAAGGAAATCTGTCTTTTTAAACTTTAAAATTGCAAAGTATAATATTTTTTGAGTGAAGTATTTAGTGCAGCTGTCTCACTGTTCTTGAGATAGAACCCTACTCTAGGTGCTGTCTGCATTGGTTTTTCAACAGTAGTTTGGCTTCCTTTCATATCTGAAACACTACTTTTGTTTATGATGACAGATAACTTGAACTGGCCTGGTGTGAATGTGTTTGAATGTATCATGGGCAGACAGTTCCTACCTTTTTAATTGAAATATGGGTTTTTGGCAAATTAATAAATCAAAGAATAAATATTTGGTTCTTGGTCACAGAATTATAATCATCAACTAATTACAATCCAAACTTAATTTTAACTGTTAGTGATGAGCTAGCATATTGTTAGTGAAAAGACAGAAGTTTATGCTTCATTTGAGTTTTATTAAATATATATAACCAGCAGCTTTGTGATGAAACATTGAAACTTTGATGACTAACTGGAATATTAAATAGTCAAAGGGCAGTTTATTTAATAGCACTTGCTTTTGTCCATTTTAAAAGAACATATCTACTAGAATATGGTGTCAAAAAATTGATTTTCAGATTCTCTGTTTAATCTGACAGCTTCCACTGTTAGAACATTAAGGTGATTTGTGTCCCTATAACATTGTACAACAGTAAAGAAGAGTAGCAAAGCTACCAAACCAGGCTGTAAAACAGCTTTACTATAGCATATCATGTATTTATATGTGTGCTAAACTGATTTTGAATAAAAGGAGAAGTCACTTAAAACAACCTTCAAATTTGTTTAAGACAAATGTTATCTTGTAGTGTAGTGTATAACAGTTTTCTTTATTACATTTTATCAGCAAACACTGGGTGGGTGCTTGAGTAACCTTATAGTATCTGAAATTGTTGAAACTAATGTTTTATATTTTGCCGACACAGTCATGAAAAAAATATTATAGGGGCTGAATTCAATTCCACAAATCAACAGATACTGGTGAAAACCTCCTATTATAGTATGTGCTTAGCATTCGTTAAAAAAAGAGGTCACATTCTTATTAAAGTAAATCAAACATAAAATATATACAATGTAACAATAAAGATACAGTGCCGTCTTCCAAGACAGCAAAGAGTCTACATGACTGCTGTGCTTCCTTTACCATCAATGGCAAGTTTTCTTTACAAAAATGACCTTTTCAGGCTTCCCACCAGTGATTCAAATGGTTTTTTTTTTTCATTAAATAGGTTTATAGTTCAGCTGAGCAATACACTACTGCGTCTAACAGGTAGAGTTTTACTTATAATGCTGACAGGTGGTTTGGGTTTTGCGCTTCTTCAAAACTCTTGTCTAGTATTTCATTATTGGATCTTGAATACTGAAGTGCATACCTGTGTGTAGTAGTTGTGTGCATATCATCTCAGTCTCATTTGGATGTTGTTTATGCTTTTTTGTAAAACATTCAATAACAAGTTCTTGTTGCTTTGTTGTGGGCATCTGCTGGTCTTGAGAGGCAACAAAGCAACAAGTGTAGAGAATGTTACTGAATGTTTTACAAACACACACTTGCATTTTGCAGGTACCACTGAAGAACCCATTATCAACACCTTTTGCTAGATGTCTAATAGTCTTTTTAGTTAAACAGTTGATGGCTGCTATAGAAAACCGTTCAGTATCTCTGTCTTCTAAGCTAAAAAAAGGGGAGAGCAGAATTAAAATGTTTTTAACAAAACTCCATTTGTTTACATTGACAGTGATGGGTAATTCAAAGTTAGACACGCAAAATATGCTTCTGCTAAAGAAAACTTTGTAACAAACAGTTGCTCCCCCTAGTTGGCATACCTAGTTAGAGTTTTTTGCTTGGCTAAGTGTGTCTATACACTCTGAAGTCAAGAGTAGGTAAGGGACAAGTCCAACTATTTTTCTTTCAATTGCTACTATATCACTAATACATGCTGGAAGAGCACCCCTTCATTTACTACAAATCGGAGAGTATAAGCCAATCAAAATAAGTTAGACAGAGGAGTGTCTATCACTGCTTTAGATATATCTTGAGAGTTCTCTTGTGTAATAACATGCAATTTGTTTTTAGGAATGCTCCATTTTTCAAGTATTGTTTTCAAGCTCCACTACAACAGCAGCAGCTGTGTGCAAGATACAAAGTACTTGTGCATGTAGAATAACATATTGAATTGAAAATCAGAGTCAATCCACCAAGCAATCAGGCTCAAAACAAAATGTTGGTCTTGCATCAAAGATCCAGATGCCATTTATAAAGCTTGTATTACATCTGACGAAGATTTGTATTTGAGATGACACAGAAGTATGCAACTTGGGTAATGCAAAGTCTGAAAAAAATCTTCTGCATAGCAGAATATATCATGCATCCAAGAGATTAATTAAATTATTTTATCTTAGACTTTTTACAGTGGAAATGAGTTTGCCATCAAAAATAATGCACTTCATTATTTTATTTAGAATATTCATGACTAGCCAACCCGAGGCGTACCATACGCCGCATAATCAGGTCGGTTTTTTAATGATTTTTAAGCACAGGGAGAAAATTAACATTCGAAAAGTCGATAATGTAATAAATCAGCAAGAAAAGCAACATTGTAACAAAGTACGGAACGAACAAACACACAGCGTCGTAACCGAAAACTCGGTTTTTAAAAACTGCTTACTTCATTGTGTTTTAACCTCAGTTGTAAAGGATTGTTTTAAGGATCCCATGAGATACCCCTCGCAAACCGTTTTACACGCTACATATGGCGATTCACCTCCGAAAGAAACATGCCTCTATGAACAGTCAACGTGGCTCGGAGATGCCAGGAGTTGGTGGGTGTAGCTCCTTCCTGCGTGCGCCATAGGTGTCTTACTTGTCGGCGGCTCAGTGAATCCACGCCCCTTCCAGCGTGCTTTCCATGGTTGTCTTGCCTTAGTGAATTATATATATAGATTTTGACTATCATGGTTATATTTCTGTTTTATTTCAGACAGCAGCATTAATAATGGTTAAGACCAATTTTCTTTTTACTTAGGATAATAACTAAAAACTATGCAAACCCCCAGTTTAACATATCATACATCAAAAAATTCTGATTATCCATTAAAGTTTGTAAGCTGCAATGGTAAAGGTCTTAACTATAAGGTTAAAAAGAAAAAGTGTTTTCACATCTCTGTGCCTTGACATCAGACATGGTATTTCTGCAGAAAACATGTTTAAACAGCACAGATCAATTTCATTAGAAAAAAGATGAAAAAATCTATCATTGCATTGCTAACTTGTCGACTTATCACACTCATCTTGAAGAACTCTAACCCACCCTTCAAAACTTAATTGTAAAGTAGATCTTATCTGAAACTTGAAAAATAAATGTTTATTTTCTTTTTCTTTCTCTTTGATATCTTAATATATGTTAGGAACTAATACACACTCACACATTATTCTCATGATTCTCTGAGGGTGCCAAGTTTGATTTAGTGAAATTTAATTTCAAATGTGTTAGGAATAATAATAATAATTCTCTGCATTTATATAGCACTTTTCTCACTACTCAAAGCGCTCTGCAATTGCAGGTTAAGGGCCTTGCTCAAGGGCCCAACAGAGCAGAGTCCCTTTTGGCATTTATGGGATTCGAACCGGTAACCTTATGATTGTCAGTGCAGATCCCTATCCTCAGAGCATGTTCTCCTTTTGTCTGCGTGGGTATCCTCTCTGTGCTCTAGTATCCTCTCACACTCCAAAGATAAGCAGGTTAGGTGGATTGGTGATGCAAAATTGGCCTTCAGTATATGTGTGTGTGAGTGTGTGTTTTCACCCTGCAATGGATCTGCAACAGTCTCCCGCTGAACACCATTCCAGGCTTGGAGAGGCAGGTTAAGAAAATGGATGGATGGATGTTAGGAATGTATTACTGATTGTTTTTCTGTCTGAATTATTTCACTTAGAATTTAATTTATAAGCTAAATAAAATATGTTTTTTTATTTAATATCAGAGATGTTTCTCTAGTAATCTCCACACTAAAATTCAGAAAATAATCTTAATATCAGAGATATGTCTCTAGTAATTTCCCCACTAAAATTCAGAAAATAAACAATCTCTAAAACATAGGCTCTTAATAATTCTAAGGGGAAACTGTAGTGTTAAAGTAACCCAAAATATATTAGTAACAGCCACTTATACATTGCACTTTTGGCCCTCAAATGGGAATACAATGACTAAAACAACTTTTGAAGTTTTACTGGGCAAAGTGGAATAAATACTCCAAATATTCCAAAGCAAAAGATTCACAAAGAGGCAGCACAAGCTTTTAGGATAATGTGTGTGTCAGTGAGTGTGCCTTAGCAAGGACTAGACACCTGTAAGTGTAAAGGTAACTGACTTGTACACCTTCCCACCTTTTCCCTGTTGTATTTATTAAATGAGAATAAATGAGAGCAACAATGTATTTTTACTTTGCAAGGGGTGACATCAAACACTACATAGCACTGTTGAGCTGTCTAATGCCAGACTGCGTTGGCTACTCAGGACAGTAGAGTTTATCCTTATGGTTTAATGTAAATATTTTGCCTATCATGGTATTCAGCTGATTAAGCTAATTCAAATGTGCCATAGGCTTTTAAAGTAAATTAGATTCTAGCTGGAAAGAATTAGGTCTTTGATTAGGTTTCTTCATATGCTTACAAATTTTTACTTCTCTACACTCATATACTTGCTGTCTAAAAGTATCTTTTATAGCATGAATATGATCAACATTCTGAATTCAGTAAATCTAGCACTTATAATAAGTTATGAGCCAAGTTCCTATAAAAAGTACATTTTAGGTCGGTTGACATGTACAAGTTGTGTTTCATAGAATGCAAAGTTAATAAGCAAAAAAAGCAAATTTTCCAAATACAAAAGATGTAGAAATAAAATGGAGATCTAATTAGGAATAAACTGACTCCTGTGTGGAGTGGGCATGTTCTCTCCATGTCTGGTGTCTGCATGGGTTTCCTCCAGATGTTCCAGTTTTCTCCCACATTTCAAAGACATGCAGGTTAGGTTGACTGGCAATACTAAATTAGTCCTAGTGTGTGTATTCACCCTGCGATGGACTGGCACCCTCTCCAGGGTATGTTCCTGCCTTGCGGTCTATGCTAGCTGGGATAAGCTCCAACACCCACTGTGATCTGGTTCAGGACAAAGAGGTTTAGAAAATGACTGACTGACTGACTGACTGCCTAATTGATCACATCTGCTTTGAATTCTAATGACCACAATAACTGGCTGCAGATCATGTCATTTGAAAAACACTGATTGTCAAGAAAATACAGTACTTATGGTTTCTTTCAAAAGCATTGTCTATGCACTCACTATCCACTAAACTCCTGCTGGCTGTAAAACGTCCACTGGAGACAACTGGACAACTGACTCAACACAGCACTGTGTGAAAAACTTCCATTTGCCTCACGTATTATCTGATGTACTGATCTGAGAACTATGTTGAAATATTGATTACTAAAATAAAAGAGAACTGACATCATCACTAGAAAGGTGGCAAGATGCCACAGTAGTTGGTGCTTCTGGGTTAAACATTCTGCATTCCGGGTTGGAATTTCCAGCAAGGTCACTGGTCTGTGTAGAGTTTGAATGTTCTCCATTGCCTAGAGGGGTTTTCCACTAGGCATTCCAAATTTGGCTCTCGTGCTCCTAAAGATGTACAATACATGCTAAGTTAGCTGGTAATGCTAGATTGCCCCTGTGTGAGTACATTGTGAGATAAGTCGGGTGTCCAGTGCAGCTGGGATAGGCTCCTGTTGCCTGCCTCCCTAAATTGCATTTTGCATGCTTGAAAATATTGTGTAAGGTCATGCCTAGTAAAAAAAAAAAACAAATAAAATGCTGTTTCCATGACAACATTTTCTTTAAATTCAACACTATTTTCCTGATCTTGAATAAAAAAAGACATTTAAAGGATATATCAAAAAAGCTAGTTAGTATACTTAGCTCATTAGAACAATGTTAGGTTTATACTGTAAATAGGGAATGTGACACATAATATGTTGGCCACTTTCATCATTAATTAATTGAAGCAAAAAGAATGTGTAAATCTATATATATAATTCACTAAGGAAAGACAACCATGGAAAGCGCATGGATTCACTGAGCTGCCGACAAGTAAGACACCTATGGTGCACGCAGGAAGGAGCCACGCCCACCAACTCCAAGACCTTTGGATACGACGATAACTCGCAGAGCCACGCCCACCAACTCGGAAGCGACGACACAGAAGAACCAGTGTCATTTATATTCGTCTGTCGTAGAGGCCACATGCACCTGCACGTTGACTGTTCATACAGGCATGTTTCTCGCTGAGGTAAATCGCCATATGCAGTGTGTAAAACGGTTTGCGAGGGGTATCCCATGGGATCTTTAAAACAATCCTTTACAACTGAGGTTAAAACACAATGAAGTAAGCAGTCTTTAAAAACCGAGTTTTCGGTTACGACGCACGGCCGCGTGCACCATAGCAAACTGTTTTACACGCTACATACAGCAATTCGCATCTGCGACAAACATGCGTCTTTCCCTGCCCACTAACACTCCTTTTTCACCGGCCCGCTTCTACCCTCGCTCTCTAGGCATTCACACTGCCTGCCCATGTGCCCGGACGCAAAAACTCATTGACCACCCAGTTAGCCCCTTTCGTCTGTGCTAGGAGTACACATGCACGTCTAAGCCACGTTGACTTTTCATTATTCTTTTCGGTTTCGACACCCGACCGCGTCCACCATTAAAAACCATGCGAAAGGAACAACGAAGCCCCGCCCAGAAACTCTAACACTCCTCCCACGTGCTCAGGAACGCACCTCAGACCACTGCCCGCCAAATCAAATCAAACAGCTCATCATACACATACTCACTCACTTTGGTCTGTACTGCGGTCCAAACCCGGCTGTGAGCCACGTTGACTATTCTTTTGCCCTCCATGGCTACCGCTTCAAATGTATTTCATGGAAACAACACTTCTTTCAATGTTATAGAAATTCCTGCTTCAGGTAACTGTTTGTTTCTGTCAGTCGGATTTTTTGGAGAAATGTCATTGACGAAACTGTTGCTCTCAAACTTCGTAACATGGCTGTTAGCTTTGTTTGGAAACATTGGGATAACTTCAGTGACGTGGTGTCCGTTGTTCTTAGTCACAGAGGCATTGTTATACAGTCTGCTCAACAATACGCTGATTACATGAATATGTCCGGAGTCTATGGTGGCGAGGCAGAAATTGTAGCAATGTCCCAAATCCTTCCAGCTACTATCAGCATTTACTTCCAAGAACGTCCTCATGCCTCTCCTCGAGTTTACAATCCGGCCCAGCGTCTCTTCATATCCCTGCTATTTAGCGGTCCTTTGGATCATGGGCATTATGAGATTCTCATGCCTCTCAAATACCCACGCGATTACCTTCTGGTGACATCTTTTGACTCTGTCGGTATGTGCACACAGCGCGCACACCCACTTGCTCGCCACACTAATGTGACGTCACCTGCCCACTCTCCTAATCCTGAAAAACATTTAAAGACACCTTCCCCTGAACACACGCATTCCACACAGGACTTTCAATGCACCTTTTGTTCCAAAAGCTTCAGAGTGCACAGATATCTGAACGCACATTTGAAAAAACACAACACTAACCGAATGATGCAATGTGAACATAGCCAACAATGCTTCGAGACAACTTGCGCTCTCAAAAAACACTTACGAACTCATTCCACTCTCACCTTCAATTGCACATTTTGTAAAGAGGACTTCACAGGTGAGATGGATCTCCACAACCATATGCAGATCCATTCAATGCAAAGATTTGTATGCAAAATTTGCGACAAACACTTTCACGCACGCAGATACCTTACTAATCATCTCAAAACACATTCCCTGATGAATTGTTTTCTGTGTCAACACTATGCTCCAAAACCTTCACACGCTAGAAATATCTCAAAGCACATTTACAAACCCACTCCACTGAACGAACGCATTCCAAAAAGACCTTTGAATGCACGATTTGTTCAAAAACGTTCCGAGTGCAGAGATTTCTCAACATGCATTTAAAAACACACTCCACTGAACGAATTATGCAATGTGAACATTGCCAGCAATGCTTCAACACAACTCATTCAAATTCCCTTCAGTGTCAACACAGCACTAAATCGTTCATGCACAAACATCACATTCACTTTTCTGCAGTTTCAAGTCCATTCAAGTCCAAGAACATAACATTGGCCTACCTACCGCACTATGTGCTTCTTGCAATGCTCTTTATTGGCCAGCAGACATCAATAAATCCGGACATTACACTAAGTGTTGTCATGCCGGCAAGGTGTCTTTGCCACCGCTATCCAAGCCCCCTCTTTTATTAGAAGACCTCTTGACTGGCAAGAACCCGCTGTCCCGAAATTACTGTGATCATATCAGGGAATACAACTCTGCTTTAGCTTTTGCGTCAATGGGCGCACAGATCGCTCAACCATCTGGACAAGGACCATATGCTTTCATAATCCACGGTCAAATTTATCACCAGGTCTCTCCTTTATATAACAATCCTGACACGTCACCACAATACGGTCAGCTATATATCTTCGAATCTGCTGAGGCTACCAGTCAACGTTTGCAAAAGGAATGCAATAGCGCTTGCAGTGACATTTTGTTGCTTCAGCTAGACAACATGATACGTAAAGTCTTACATGCAATGCATGACATTATCACTCACGGTTACTCTGTTACTGCTGTACGAATGGTGTTCATGGAAAATCCAGGTCTGGATATGAGAAGGTATAACGCCCCGTCCTGTCAAACTGATGTTGCTGCTTTGTAGGTGAAGACGGAGAACCTCCTACACAACACGACATTTGCATATATCCAAGGGGAGATGCTTCCAAGTTCTGTTCTCAATATGAACTGTGAGCCCATTGTTTTTCCACTGTTATTCCCTGACGGAGATCCAGGCTGGCACATACAATTTGCCCATGTTGAGTAAAAGCGAACCGCGAAAAGAACACGAGTCACACAGCTCCAATTTTATGCTTTCAGGCTTGCCATGAGATCTTCATTTAGTGTCTTGCATTCCAGTGGCAAACTCTTCCTGCAATACATCGTCGACGCATATGTCAGAACAGAAGGCACGCGTCTACATTACCTTCGCTTACATCAACAAGATTGGTCCGCCAGTTTTTAGTCACGGACGATTGTGTGTTGGTTCGTTCCGTGCATTGTTACAATGTTGCATTTCTTGCTTATTTATTACATTACTGATTTTTCAAATGTTACTTTTCTCCCTGTGCTTAAAAATCATTAAAAAACCGGCCTGATTATGGTACGCCGCAGGTTGGCTAGTACTAAATAATAACAGTAATAAAAATAATAAAAGAACCAGTTGCAATACAAATTGTACAGGCAGTCTGACATTTTGTGTGTATCTGCACATCCTTCAATTACAAAGGCCAATCGCATGCACCATATTTATAACAATATATCTGAAATGACTACCCACACAGTTCAGCTGTGCCAGCTATTTCTGTGTTCAACATCTGTCAAGTTTATTCTGCTTAACTAAATGAAAATATTTTCATTCTATAAAAATTTCAGATTATAAAAGTAACATTTTATAACCATTGATTGTATTATGAAACAAAAGGAAAACAAGACACTTCTTCTCCAATGAAATCAAACTATGTAGTTCAAACTATATGAATATGAACTGTGTACTGTACAAACATTGCAAGCCACAGAAAACAAAAGGTCCCACTGAATCAGATGAGATACTGTTCTTGTAGCTATGAACAGGACTATTTACCTGGAAATGCGAGGGTTGTTTACTGCATAGTAACAAAACACCAGAGATTCTTGATGGTGTTGAAAAAGTACATTTTTAGCCAACAGAATTTTTATCAAAAGACATTAAAGATGTGATTATTACTTATTTATTAGAATATAAAATTATAACTAGTTACAATGTACTGTAAGTTTGACCTTACTACAGTATCTGCTGTTCCCTTGTTTTTTTTTTTTTAAACAGTTATGGTAAAATAGCATCTAATAGTAATGGTCAATATAAATACACTTAGAACAACATGATTTATGGACTTATTTGAATGGCAGCAAAAGAGAAATTATTTAGGTAAATCAGGTTAAGAATCTTTGAAAGACTATAGTGTTTCATCCACTGTCATTTTTTGCCAGAAAAAGGTAATTTCACTGGTCTGCACCAGTACACTTAGAGTGCATTTCTTATATTGGAATTTATCTACCACAATTTGTTTCTGTGAGATACTATATTCAATGAAAAACGCTGTTTTGAAAAAAAAAAAAAGTGTTTTTAACAAAATAAGTTAAATTTATTTAAAGGCATACAGTAAGTATTTTTCATGCTCAGGATATTATTTGAAGTATATTTTAAACTGAAAATGGCAGTCTTCCTTATTCTTAATATTAGTTGAGGTGGAGACAACACAAAATAAAGTATTTGCTAAACATTTATTGCTCTCAATCAATATTTGTTATCTCTTCTTATTCCCTGAAAAAATCACAAATTTATATTTAGAAGGTTGTTAGTTGTTAAATTATTTTTACAGAAATGTGCAAGGTGATGTTGATCTATACATTGTTCTGACAAGGTAAGCAAATGGAAAAAGAATATACACCCAATTTTATAGAGGAATATATTAAAAAAATGAATGTGCCACAATTTTCATGGGAATACAAAGGTGGCAAACTATCAGGAACTAGTTAAGTTGCTTCTATTTTACTACCTAGCACTTGTGTGTACCATATTTTTAAAACACCATTTCCAACACTCTCCTTTGGGATTTATCTCCCGAAAACATGTGAGCGGCCCCTGATGAATATGGGGAGAGGTTCCACCAGGACATTACTCAAATGGAGAGACTTTATAGTGGAGTCTATGTTAGCTGACATGTGTTAGTCATTCCATCGTGAAACGTCTTCAGCAGATTAGAGGCGAAAATAAAATAAAAAAAACTACCAAGTAATTTCTTTTTGTAAGTAATAATTATATATTTAAAACAATTATAGGTGCAATTCACATTTTAATTTTTTCTAATCTAAATAATACATTTTAAAAATTTATTCATTTTTTGTCTAAAATAGTGTTTTTCAATTTACTCTGCCCCCTGCTCGCTTCGCTCGACAACCCCTGTGTTTGGCTAAACGGATATACAATTTTAAAAGTTTTTTTTTTTCTTTGGAATTGTTTCAATTTCATTATTTGCACTTTTACTTTAAAGCTTCATTAAAAACAATATTTGGAATTACCTTTTCTTCAAGATCGCATTGAATTTTGATTTTATATTTTAGGATATAGTGGGTTGAGAAATGACTGACTGACTGACTCTTTGTGGATTTTACTTTCTCCAAGCATCAAATCTTTTAAGTCTCTTGGATATGCCTCCTCATTCTGTAGAAACACTACTTTTTCCTGATGGCAACACGAATTAGATAATCTACAAGTCTCTGACTTAAACTTCAAAGCCTTACAATATTTCCATACTTCTGACATATCATCTATTCGCCTTTCCGTTATTTTATAGAGTAATAATTTCTCTTTTTTTAGCGCTTATGCGATCTTTATCTTTTTTTTGATACTTTCGAATTTTCCTGTTTTTATATTCTGTATCTTGCTCTGCATATGTATTGCACCTACATTTTTTGTGCCTTTTGAATTCCACTGTTTTCATTATCTCTAACCTGCTCTGTATGTGTTTTGCCCCCTTGTTTTTGAACCTCATTATGGTCTCATGTTTACTTTGTTTTCTACTCTTTGCCTTTTATTTCTGACCTTACTTTGTCCTGCTATTTTTTCAATTACACCTAGTCCTGATGATTAATTTCCTTTTGTTTGTACTACTGTGATCTTTACGATCTTTTTTTTGATACTGTAGCGACCTCCGCGTCCAGCTCAAAAAGAGAAGAAGTAAAAAAAAACAGACTGACGTAATAAAGTCTCACAAAAGTTTTACTCGAACAATCGGCAACTTTGTAACTAGGGAATCCATTCCCGGGAATTCGGGAATCCCATATGTCATTCCCAGGAATCCCGGGCACCGGGGATGACACAGTGCATGGGCATCTCACATGTGAATGGTTTTAGAACGACCGACACTTATTTTTAATAAAACTGCTGCAAAATGTTGACACCAATAAAAGACTAACCTTATCTACAAGCAGTTCATGCTGTCATATAAGTACATGTATCTAGTTCAGGGGTGCCCACACTTTTTCGGCTTGCGAGCTACTTTTAAAATGACCAGGTCGAAATGATCTACCTACATTAAAAATGCTATTGTGAACGCTGGCCCGGACACACGCAGACGGACAACATATTTTGCCCAACACACTTTTATTTACAGTATATACAACAATATAAACAGTCACGTGCACTCACAAAACCCCAGTGCCTTCTGCACCGAATTCCCCAGAGTCCAGGCCCACAGTCTTTTGTGCCTTCCTTCCTGGCCGCCTCCTGTCCTCGCTCTCCAGCTCACTCCGCTTCCTCCCGACTTCCACCACCGACTGGAGGGAGGCGGCCCCTTTTATGGGGAGCCGGATGGGCTCCAGCTGCTTCCGGCACTTAACAGCGGCCACACCCCTGTGTGGCGGAAGTGCCGGCCGTGCACCCGGAAGCCATCTGTGTCTCGCCGGTCGTCTTCCCCCCGGCACTTCCTGGTGTGGCGGAAGTGCGGGCTCCCGAATAAACAGGCACTGGGCGCCGCCTGGCGGTGGCCACGGGTCCCTACAGGGCTGGGCTTCCAAGCCCTGTACCCGAGGCCCCCTGTCTAACCAGGACGGACGCCCCCACTCGTTCTGGAGGAGGCACACGCCCTCCTCCGGTCCTCTAAGGCGTCCCGGCCGGGCTCCATCCCCGGCCGAGGGCCACACGGGATGAACCGGCATCGGCGCCGCCTGGCGGTAACCACGGGCCCCTACAGGGTAGGGCTTCCATGCCCTCGACCCGTGGCTCCCAATAGAACCAGGACGGACGCCCCCTCGCGGTCTGGAGGAGGCACAAGCCCTCCTCACGTCCTCCTAGGCGCCCCGGGCTCCAGCCCGGCCGGGGCCTATATATATATATATATATATATATATATATATATATATATATATATATTGTGGCAGTAGGGGGCAGTAGTGCACCCTCGAACCCTCAGGTACGACTCCCGAGACCAGGTAATAGTCCAAGACTCTTTTTATTTTCTTACAGTGCACCAAGCACCTTCCACACTCTTCACAAATAAACACACTCTTAATAACCACAATAACCTCTCCTCCTCGCCCAGACACTTTGCTCCTCTCCCACCCAGCACAGCTCAGTGTCTGGACTGAGGCACCGTCCTTTATAGCCCCTGACCCGAGGTGTTCCTGTCCCAGCAGTCCACAGTTCCTTATTCCTTCCGGGTCAGGGCAATCAGTCCATTACTTCAACCCGGAGCACGCCATATCTTCCTGTCACGTGACCGTGACATACTCCCGGTCATAAGGCACAACAGAGCCCATAAGTCCCCCACAGCGACTCCTGGTGGCGCCAAGGTATCCAGCAGGGCTGTGTATAAACACCACAGAGTCCATAAGGCCCTGCTGGACCTCGGGGCATGATCCCGCTGTCGGGAGAGCTCCTCCTGTCGGCCTGGGGGTGCGGACCGGCCTCGGAAGCCGGCAGTCTTCCACAATATATATATATATATATATATATATATATATATATATATATATGGCAGGGCAGCAGTAGCTCAGTCGGTAGAGCAGGTGGTCCAGCAATCGGAGGGTCGCAGGTTCGATCCTGGCTCCCGGCATGAGAATGCAGCTGTTGTGTCCTTGGGCAAGACACTTAACCTACCTTGCCTGCTGGTGGTTGGTCGGAAGGATTGGTGGCGCCAGTGTTCGGCAGCCTCACTTCTGTCAGTGTGCCCCAGGGCAGCTGTGGCTACATAGTAGCTTATCATCACCAGCGTATGAATGTGTGTGTGAATGGGTGAATGACTGTTGTGTTGTAAAGCGCCTAGAGGGGTTCTTGAACTCTAGTTAGGCGCTATATCAAATACAGGCCATATATATATATGGATAGCATAGTTTTACTGTCAAATAATGCAAATAGTACACGACACGTGTTTCGCCCTTTACATTGCGCGTTTATTTGACAGCATGTAGATCGGGGTAATTACATTCATGGCATTCGTAGTCTGAATCACAATCTGATTGTATGGGTGGTTACGTACCAGGTAATGCTTGTGTCTGCAAACATCCGCCACGCTGCCCTCTTCAGTTACGAGAAGCAGATCATAGAATGTTGCAAAGTTTTACTGTGAAATAATGCAAAGAGTACATGACACGTGTTTCGCCCTAATTCTGGGCTCTTCAGGCGTACACATTGACTGCACACTCACTGCATGTCAGCGTCAGAGGCGAAGCTTAGGCGTGTGGTTCATTTATTTGACAGCATGTAGATCGGGGTAATTACATTCATCATTCATGGCATTCGTAGTCTGAATCACAATCTGATTGTATGGGTGCATGTGGGATGACCAGTGTGTTAGAAGGAAAGAGGTCTCAGACTGGCCGCCCTGTATGTCAATCAAGTGGCAAATGCCACACGGAGGATATATGATAGACTAACCTTTTTTTTTTAATGCAACGCGATCTACCTGATCAGATACTGATACACTTGTTCTAAACAACGCCCATGCTTGCGTTGCTCAGAAACACTGCCATTTCAGCTTTTACTGATGCATCCAGTTTCTTGTCATCATTCTATGATGGCAAGTTTCCTGGCACAGATAATGCGGATGCAACAGACTGACGCATTGCAATTTCAAGTTGCTGTTCAAAGCTGTTGTCCGACAGACGTCAATGAAGTCTGCCCTGTCTCGGCATTCATAAGCTGCCGAGTGCAGACTTTTCCCAGTCCACTGTGCTCACTCTTAGTCGGAGCCGGGAGACTAACGACTGCTGCTGGTTGACTGAATCAATCTGCAAAACACTACAATGTGGGCCAAAAAACCGTGCCACTTATTTATTTTCAACTATAACTCTGTTATTTCTTGATCGATTTTTACACTTTTACACAATCTATATGTGCGCTCTTGGCCATTCCCGGTTTCCCAGGAATTACAGCAGTGTCATTCCTGGGAATGTCCTGGGAATGTGGGAATAAAAAATGTCCGGGAATGGATTCCCTATTCGTAACCCCAAACACAACCTTCTAGCACCCTCTCCAACCCCTCCTCCCCTGGGTCTTGCCCCCCACCCTTAGTGCATCAATCAATACCCCGCTGTCAGTCTTCCGTGCTGTACTCCGCCCTCCCTCAATCGGACCTAACAGTCACTTTAAAAAAAGGCTTCAACCTAGCTGGGACGCTACAATACTTTCGAATTTTACTGCTTTCTCATTCTTTACCTTTCTCTGCATTTGTATCGCGCTTTCGTTTGTTTGAGCCTTTCAAATTACACTGTTTTCATAATCTCTTATCTGCATTTTTTTCTCTACAACGCTTTTGGGTCTCTTTTCTCCGCACTGTTCTTTCTTCTTTGCTTAGTCGTTGACGTTTCATCTAGAACGTATTGTCCCTATATGCTTTATATGAACTGAGAGCACAGGATCTGTGTGTGCTATGTGCCTTTACACAACTGAGTGTTTTGCTGCCCATGGTCTTATTTGATTTTGGTTGTAAGTAGGGCGTGTCTTGCATGAATCTCATGTTCCACATCTCCGCAAGACGATCCTAGGACAATCTCTTGGCACCAAGTCTCATGTTTACGGTCCCCGCGAAATGCTCAGTGGCCAAACTCTTTCGTCTCGCGGGTCTTTTAAGTGTCTTCCGAGAAGATCACATCTCGTCGCCCTGGTTTTCTTTTCCAAGATTTTTTTTTTATAATAGAGAGAAATTTTCATCTTTCAAAAACCGGAGCAACAACTGTAAACATCATGGATGTCAGTAGTATGTGGAACTTTTTTTTGATACAACTTCTTTTGTGTGTCCATGGAATGTTGTACTTTCGATATAGTCCCATGCAAATGTTTGGACAATCCTGGCCAATCACATATTTTGTTGACATTTTAAGAAAAAAAAAAGTACTTACAACTTCAGCAGCAAGCAAACAAACTATTGGCATTTTTATGAAAATGATGAACAAAAAAATAAAAATGTAAATGTGATATTTGCAAAAGTTTGGGTATCCTTTCATTTATAAGGTCTCGGAACTTTTTAGATTGTTATTATGTATCAGGTTTAGCTCATTTGGTGTTAGTCTGGTCAAAAATTGCCATTAGAAATTGTTAGGCCCTTGTGCAGACTTACATTTTCAGTCCATTATGACAGAGGAAGCAACATGCATTAGTGGTGTCTGAGCTACTCTTTTCTGAAACAGGACACTGTTCAGTCCACCCAATGTATCACTGCCTAAGATTGACAAGAGACTGTAGAAACTGGGATTTCCACTAAATTATATCCAGTCCCAATAACTGTAAAATATTCACCTCCATTTACTCTTGCTTTTGTGCTAGTTTGTAATTTCATAAAATATATAATGACAAGAGATGTTACAACTTAAATGTGAATATAAAAATAAATAGAATACATTCAAACTACAACTTACAAATGTTGTTACTTCAAAAGAAAAAGTAAACTCTATTTTGTTCAATACAAAGGCCAGCAAAATTTCCAAAGTAAAACATGAAGAAAAGCACTCACTGAGAAAAACTTATTAATGATTTAACAGAAATTGTGCAGTAACTCCCCCCACAATTGCTGATCCACAGATATAAATGTACTTCATTATGATTTTTCTGTATTAGTGATTTCTTAATAAGAACTGTGTTTAATGATTAAAAGTTTTTCAAATTTTTTTTATTTATTTGCTAATAAAACCTGCCATCTTAATGCGATCTCCATGATGAATGACACTAAAAAATAATAATTTTGTTTATACAGCAGAGTTCTTTCATGTTACTTGAAAATAAAAAGGCAAGAAAAATTGAATGATCATATTTTAACATAATAGATGAAGCGAGTAGGTAGAGGATTAGTTAAGCATCCATTAACTTGTGATCTATTTAAAACAGAGAAGAGTTTGGTGGCGAGTTGTTGCATATACATTGTATCATTTATGTTTAATTCACATTATACAAAAAAAAATTATGATTCAATTTAAACTTTTTAAAACTATTTAAAATCTTAGCAAATGGTTAATCTTCACAGCATGACTTTGCAATGGTCAGCAACGTGGCCTCACAGTACAAGGAAACTGGCAACAATTATTGTCTGTGAGGGGTTTGTATATTTTCTGCATGCCTGTAAAGGTATTTGATTTACTGGACCACTTAAACTAATATTAGGGTCAGGGATGTAGACCCTATTGTGGCAGTATCTGGCACAAGGCAAGAACCAGCCCTAAGTGTGATGCCTTTCCACTGCTGAACATGTACACGCACAATCCCACGTTGACCTGTAAACAATTACAGTTGCCAATAGCCTAACTATGCACATCTCTGAGAAGGGGAGGAAAACTAGGAACACTCAGGAAACTCAGGAGTGTGCAATTTTTATAAAGACAGCTACTGGGAAGGAATTCAATGGCAGTTTCCAAATGCTGTGAGGCAGCAGTATCCATCCATCCATCCATTCTCTAACCTGCTGAATCCGAACAGGGTCACGGGGGTCTGCTGGAGCCAATCCCAGCCAACACAGGGCACAAGGCAGGAACCAATCCTGGGCAGGGCGCCAACCCACCGCAGGACACACACAAACACACCCACACACCAAGCACACACTAGGGCCAATTTAGAATCACCAATCCACCTAACCTGCATGTCTTTGGATTGTGGGAGGAAACCGAGTGCCGGAGGAAACCCACGAGACACGGGAGAACATGCAAACTCCATGCAGGGAGGACCCGGGAAGCGAACCCAGGTCTCCTAACTGCGAGGCAGCAGCGCTACCACTTTGCCACCGTGCCGCCGGCAGCAGTATTAGTTTGTATAAATGTTATAAAGTATTTTTTACAATAAAGGATAGTGTAGTGCAATAGAAAAAATTAACCTTAATTGCACTTAAAAACAGCATTTTGCTTCTGATTGTAACAAGTTGTTTATTCAAGTACACAGTGAAGACATGGGCAACCTGAATTTTGGTGGCAACGAGAGAATCTACTTTTAAAAGCAAAGATTTCTGAAAGAATTTTCTAAGACCACAATCAGGTGGTGTGTGCTTAAGTGACACAGAAAACAGCATCTTGTATCAGGTGCAAGAATATTGTTCAATCTAAAAAACATGGACTTACTTACATGAACAGATACAACTTTATATCAAGAAGTCTAGAAAAAATATTAAAGAACTATAAAATAATTCCTCGACATGATATAAAATTATACAACTTGTACAAATTATTTAATGTAAAGAAAAAATATAAAGGCACACTAACCTTGCTGTAGATAATCAAACTCTTCAGACAAGAGATGATAGCAACAACCCACACTACAAACTGCTTTAAGCTCTGACTTTGCAGTAAATATCCTCAATGTGCTAGGTGCTAGATCACCACAAGTATGAAGACCAACCATTACGGAGTCCTAGAAAACAGGAGATATTAATTGAGTTCAGTTAAAATCATTAAATATTAACTAATACTTAAAAACATTTCTGTAAAAGCTGTGTAGCTGCAAAGAGTATCAAAGTACAGGGCAGGGCAAAATGCCCCCACACATGACATTGGGCCAGTTTAGAACATCTAATTAACGTAACTCAAGTCTTTGAAGATATGAGAGGAAAACCAACCTAAATACAGTGTAAACAGGCAGACTTCACTGGGCTTAAAACCACAAAGGATTTAAACCTAGAAAGCTGGATCTTTGAAGCAGTAGAACTCTCCACTGCATCACAGTGCTGCCAATCTTACTTTACTGATTTTTCGAAATTGATCTTAAATGTTGTTTTGTAAATGTTATGAATATGTGTTAGTGTTTAAAACTTGAACTGTGTTATTTCTATGAAATAATGAGCCCATACAGACATAATAGAACTGTGCTTGATTTTACATTAAAGCACTAAATCAGTACAGTACGTACAGGCAGCTAAGCACTATGCTAGTAAACAGAAAAAAATAAACTAATCCCTTCATAAAATCAATTTATCACAATCTATTCAATAGTAATCAAAACACATTTTAATGAGGAATTTATAGAAGCACAATTTAAAAAAAATAAATATTAAGGGGTTCACACTTAAAAAGGATTAAAGGATACAAAAGCTCATATTCCTCAGTAAAATAGAAGATTGAAAAACGTGAAGACTTTTGACTAATCCTGACCTCATGTGGAATTTGTACAGAACTACATGTTACTTAAATTGCGGTTACATTTCAAAACCCTTACTATATTTGCCCTTAAAATTCTCATCATTATTACATTAACTTTTTTTAAAAAGATAAAAACGATTAATAAAAAAGATATTTACATACTGTATTTCAAACGATAAAAATCACTATTTAATCTGAATAAATTAGATTTTATACTTGATATTAGAGCTGTCAGAACAAACATCACTATTCAAATTAAATTTTAACTTACTGTATAAGAAAGAAATTCTTATTTGAAGGTAAATGCTAACATTTGATTGTAAAAGAACCGTCTTTTTTGTTGGCATTGTATTAGTCCAGGTACACTTTGCTGAAATACTCCAATCTTTTGCATGTGTTTTTTGCACATCACTTCCATAAGAAGTTTTTTTTTTATCATTTGTAATTGTTAGTATTTATCATCATTTATAAAATGGACAGATTTTTCTACCGCAGTTCACTGTTTTTCGGTCAACAGGTATACTAACAACGGATTATAAACAATTGTCTCTCTCCTTAAAAGTATTGTTTTGCTCTTGATACTGACCTGTTTAACTCTTGAACCTCAAATCCCTGATTTGCTGTTTGATAATAAAATTGTTAAGAATTCATCCAACAAGCAAAAGCTGGTTTCCTTTCTCGTTTAACATAATAGGAAATAATTTTCCTTTTAGTATTCTAACAGGGGCGGCATGGTGGCGCAGTGGTAGCACTGCTGCCTCGCAGTTAGGAGACCCAGGTTCACTTCCCGGGTCCTCCCTGTGTGGAGTTTGCATGTTTTCCCCGTGTCTGCGTGGGTTTCTTTCGGGCGCTCCGGTTTCCTCCCACAATCCAAAGACATGCAGGTTAGGTGGATTGGCGATTCTAAATTGGCCCTAGTGTGTGCTTGGTGTGTGGGTGTGTTTGTGTGTGTCCTGCGGTGGGTTGGCACCCTGCCCAGGATTGGTTCCTGCCTTGTGCCCTGTGTTGGCTGGGATTGGCTCCAGCAGGCCCCCGTGACCCTGTATTCGGATTCAGCGGGTTAGAAAATGGATGGGTGGTATTCTAACAGCTTTAAAATAGACATTTCAGTGTTAGGAAAGCATACTTAGCTACCTCAACCAACGCGTGTCTTTTGGAGGCTGCTAGCTTGACACATAATTCCTAAAACAAAAGTGAAATGTTATATTTTTGCTGTCTGCAAAGGAGGAAAAAAATCATGTTTAGTTTAATCATGTATATTGCTCTTTAACAACTGGTGCCCTGCTTTGCTAATTTGTCAAATATGCTGCCGCACACACTTTATCTGCCTTCCACAACTTGTATTTTTCTTTAAACTGTAACCTACACTTCTTGTGATCTGTTTCAAACATTTGCTGTGCATTATTTTCTACTTAGTAACAAAATTATTAGGTTGCTGTCAATGAAAGAGCAAAATAAAAAATCTGGGAAGGGTTTAAGAGTATTATAATACAACATTCAGTACATTCTGTAATTCTCTTTTGAAAACATGAATACTGTATACTTCTCCTTCTGACTTGTATAAAACATAGATGGCCACTGACTGCAAGTTTTTTGCACTCAAGAATCAGTAAGAAATATAATGGAATGGAAGGCTGGAGGAGAGGACAGAGGGAGGGAGGGAATACAATAATACATGCATGTAACATTTATAAGTAATCAGGAGCAATTTTGTATGGGTTTCATATATGTATTAGAGGCAAGTGAAGTATCCCAAATCTACCCTTCTCTTTGATCATATCAATTTTCATGCACAGTTAATGAGTCATAAGCACTACATGTTTGGCAGAGGTATTGGGAGCAAAAAAAGCTAAAATATTTTAATAATATTGAAGCATACAAAGACACATTAAATACAAATAAATACTGTATGTAGTTTTTGAATATATTCAAATATTTACTTATTTTTTAATATGAGTATTCAAAACACTAATTTTGTATAATTTGACGGCTGTACATGATATAATAATATGACAAAATAACTCACTTTCTAAATCTGCTTGCAATGACCTTCCCAGTTCTTGTCATTAAAAGCTGATTTTAAGCACAGATTGAAACTTTTTGCATTAGAGGTGATTTAAACATTGACTGGATAGTAAATCTTCAGGTAAAAAAACATATAACAATCATATTTCAAAGAAAAAGAAGAAGAAGAAGAAATAACCTTCATTTCTGAAATCAGCTCCTGGAGTTCAGTTTCTGCAGTTACGTAAGAAGTCAGAGGTGAATAAACATTGGCACTGTTTTGGTATTCAGTCTTTTTCTTCAGATTCTCTTGCTTTCTCCTTTCTTTCTCCTCCTGACTAAGTTCTCTTGGATGGACACGTGGAGACGGGAGATATACTAATTCACCTGAGAAGTTACTGAAGAAAAAGTTAGTATCTTTTTCAGATACACAGTCTATATCTTGTGAATCTTTATCTGTAGTACTTTCAATGTGTTCCAAGCAGACAGATGCATCTGGCAAGGTGGTAATTTTGAATTTTTGTGACAGATCTTCCATCATATTACTTGTTTCAAATTCTACTTTGTCTGGAGTATCGTAATTAGCCTCTGTTGATGCTTTAGTAATAGTCTCCATAATCTTATTTGGTACATTTGACTTTTTTGCCTTTTGATAGGTCTTTGAATATTTATTCAATTTTCGGTTCCTCTCATTAGCACCATGGGTGTTTGTGCTGGAAGCGTCTATCCCGTACACCTTCAAGCCATACTGCATTGACAAATAAGAACTTAAGTAGCCTTTTCCAGATCCAATATCAATCACCTAGGAAAAAATAAAAGGAGACGAAAATCTTTATTGACAGGAAGGTATAAAAATATTCATAATTTGTAAACTTCAACATTAGTACATAGCTGATAATGTTAAAATTCATTAGTAAAGCCAGGGTATCAGTGCAAATGAACTATTTTCTATAATGGAACCTCGCAAATCTGATGATTATTATATCAAATGAAATACATTTTTGTGATGGACTGACTTGTGCTCAGTGATGCTTGGGATAGCCCCCAAAATACTTCAAAACAGTATACTTGCAAATTCTAGGAAATATAAGAGGCATTTTTGACTCTGCTTCTTGAAGGAGGTCTGTACAGTGCTGTTTTCATCTCACACCCATATTAATCCAAAAAAGGATTTTTAAGCAACAGTGACTCCTGTTCTGTTTTCATGCTTTGCATTCTGCGCAATGTTCAAGGATGTCCTTGTAAAGTATAGAGAAAATGCATAAATAACTAAGATCTGCTCATATTTTATCCCTTAATTTGTCATAGGAGTTTAAATGTTGTGGTATTTAAATATGTCCCTCAAACTCGCATGAACAACAACCTCTTGCTGCATTAAGAATATTGTTGCATAATTTTAGCTGTCTAATTTTTCCTGTTGGGTGTTTGATGCTACAGTCTTAGAAAAGAGACTGGGTTCAAATACTATCCCTTGCACTGTCTGTTTTGAACATGCATGTTTTCACTTAATCTACTTTAGTTTTTGCCTCAAAGGTTATCCATGCTTTCCTTCTCACACCATATTGACAAGTATGTTAGGCTGACTTCTAACTATAAATTCTGAGTGAGTATGACTTGTGATAGACTAAAGCCCTGTCCTGATCTGAAAGGTCCCTTGCATTTGAGGCTGTCAGCATAGTCATTGAACCTATAAATGAGGGACAGCTGATACATGGATGCATAGTCTACAATGATTTTTTTTTCCAATCACTTGTCACTTTTTTAATGCTGCATGAAGTTTGAGTATTTATCTACTTTTTTATTTGCTTCTGAATGTTGGTTAGGCATTGATCTATGCTGTACTTTACTGGCACCGTTCCATATTAAATGTTACATAACTTCATAAGGAGCAAACACAAGGAACCTTGCTCTTGGAAAGGGAGGGTGTTCAAGTCATATGTCTACCATATAGATGGCTAGTGTGTAAGTGTTGTAAATATGACAGTGCTTTAAAACATGGACCTTTTCTCTTTAATTTTATTTGAAATTTTAGAAGCAATTTACCAAATACAACAGTGACATTTCCCAAATGTATTGCATTATTTCACAAATAACATTTACTAACCTAATGTTTGAAGCAATATAAATACATAAATATATATTCTGCTTTTTAATGCTAATAAATTTAACATTGTTGCACCATCAAAGCTGACCACCAAACACCTCAATTTAGGACTTACTTCCACTTTCTGCAAGTGGACTATAGATTTCCTAACTACCAGGCTGAGCCCACTTTTGTACTCCTTGTTCACCTACAGTTTATGTGACAAGACACATTTCCAAATTAAAATTAGGTACAGTGCCAAAGGTTAAAACCCAAAGACATTAACTTCAGATACAACTAATATTTCTAAGCAATCAGTCCGTTTATAATGCCAACTATAATAGCGAGGATAATGTAAATAGTAAAGTGGAAAACTTTAATTCTAAATTAAGAACTGCTGTTGACATAGTTGCACCTGAAAAGACAGTTAAAAAATCTTCTAGTATTGTTATTCCATGGAAGACCCAAAGAGTGTCTGATTTAAAAAGAACATGTCGTAGAGCTGAGCGTAAATGGAGGAAAACTAAACTAACTATCCATTATGAGATATTGAAGGTTAAAATAACAGAATACAATAACACAGTCCGCCTTGAGAGGCGCTGCTATTTCTCTAATATTATAAATAACAATGCTAGTAATCCCAGAGTCTTATTTTGTACAATTGATCGTCTGTTAAACCCAGGTAACACAAAGGAATGCCCCCAGAATACTTCCAGTAAAACCTATGAGAACATTGCTGTATTTTTCAATCAAAAAATTAATGATATTAGAGATAACCTAGTATATCTCCCCAACACTGCAGAACCTCCAAAGCCACAGTACTCCATTATAAACAAATTAAATGCTTTCACCAGGATAGATTTACCTGAATTACATAGTATAATCTCTCAACTGAAACCCTCCACCTGCGTCCTTGACCCAATACCAACAAGGTTTTTCAAAGAAATATCAGGCGTGCTAATTGACAATATTCTTGAAATAGTTAATTCGTCATTAGATACGGAGGTTTTCCCAGACTGTCTTAAGACTGCTGTAGTTAAACCCCTGCTCAAGAAAATGACTTGTGGGTAAATGCAGACAGTGGCCATTTATCTGTTCTCATCCTCTTAGATCTGAGTGCCGCATTTGACACCATTGATCACAATATTCTTAGAAATCGCATTAGTCAATGGGTGGGCCTCTCTGGCAGGTAGAAAATTCTTTGTGAGTTGTGGTAATCACATGATATGAATGATGGTAACCATATGATATTCTATATGGTGTTACACAAGGCTCTATCCTGGGTCCGCTGCTTTTCTCAATCTATATGCTTCCGTTAGGTCAGATTATCTCAGGACACAACATGAGCTACCACAGCTATGCTGATGACACACAGCTGTACTTATCAATAGCACCCGATGACTCCGACTCTCTCGATTCACTAACACAATGTCTTACTGGTATTTCTGAATGGATGAATAGTAATTTTCTCAAACTAAATAAAGAGAAAACTGAAATTTTTAGTAATTGGCAATAATGGATTCAATGAGGTTATCAGAAATAAACTTGATGCATTAGGATTAAAAGTTAAGATGGAAGTAAAAAACTTAGGGGTAACTGTTGACTGTAATCTGAATTTTAAATCGCATATTCATCAGACCACTAGGACAGCATTTTTTCACTTAAGAAACATAGCAAAAGTTAGACCTCTTATATCATTGAAAGATGCTGAGAAATTAATTCACGACTAGATTACTGTAACGCTCCCTCTCTCAGGACTACCCAAAAAAGACATAAATCACTTGCAACGAGTGCAGAATGCAGCTGCTAGAATCCTAACTAGGAAAAGAAAATCCGAACACATTTCTCCAGTTTTGATGTCACTACACTGGTTGCCTGTGTCATTCAGGATTGACTTTAAAATACTGCATATGGTTTATAAAGCCTTAAATAATCTCGCCCCATCTTATATATCGGAATGTCCGACAACCTATATTCCAAATCATAACCTTAGATCCTCAAATGAGTGTCTCCTTATAATTCCAAAAGCTAAACTTAAAAGAAGTGGTGAGGCGGCCTTCTGCTGCTATGCACCCAAAATCTGGAGTAGCCTGCCAATAGGAATTCGCCAGGCAAATACAGTAGAGCACTTTAAAACACTGCTGAAAACACATTACTTTAATATGGCCTTTTTATAACTTCACTTTAACTTAATACTGATACTCTGTATGTTCAATTCATCATAATAACTATTCATAGTGTCTCCAAAATCCGTACTGACCCCAACTCTCTCTTCTGTTTCTTTTTCCGGTTTCTTTGTGGTGGCAGCCTGCGCCACCACCACCTACTCAAAGCATCATGATCCACCAACATTGATGGACTGAAAGCCAGAAGTCTACGTGACCATCATCATCAAGTCCTTCCATGAAAACCCTAAATACAAAGAGGACTGTTTGACTTATGTTAGGTAGATTGCCCAGAGGGGACTGGGTCTCTTGGTCTGGAATCCCTACAGTTTTTTTTTTTTTCTCCAGCCTTTGGCGTTTTTTTTTTTTGTTTGTTTTTTCTGTCCACCCTGGCCATCGGACCTTACTTATTCTATGTTAATTAATGTTGACTTATGTTTATTTTTTATTGTGTCTTCTATTTTTCTATTCTTCATTTTGTAAAGCACTTTGAGCTACATTTTTTGTATGAAAATGTGCTATATAAATAAATGTTGATTGATTGATTGACAACTAAGTTAAAACAAAACCAAAAATCAAAGCATGAAAACATGCAAAAGTCTTTGCCCTAATTTTTTAGATCACTTTATTTTTTATAATCACAATCTCAGATGTTTACCTTTATTGCAACTTTGGTTTAATAACTGCCCCTTAGCAACCTGTTAGTATGTCATAACAACAGAAGGACAACATGGTGACAGCCATGTCAAAATAAAATAATGCAACACCAAAAAAAGCCTCTATGGAAGTTTATATTATGTCAATACTCAGAACTTTATTGCTCTAGGACACAGGTCACTACTAGGCGGATTGAGTTTAATTTCGTTTGGCGGAGATTACATTTTTACTGGCTACTCTTTTCTGACAGTGTTTCTACACCGCTACTCGGTGAAAGGGACCTCCTACGTGTCTCTGACTGGCCAATACTTGTTGCCTTCGTGGGTTCGAGTTGGTTGGGTTTAAGCAGTGGTTCTCAATCTGTAGGGTGGGCCACCCTAGGGGGGCGCGAAGTAACAAAAAGAGGGGCGCGAAGATGTGAAAAAAAGAAAACAAGAATCAAAAATATGAAAAATACATCTATTGAAACCAAAACAAATTAACTTAAACTACATTCTGATACTAGAAAAATAAATATAGAGTTAGATAAATGTTGATAAAAGTTAAGCAGGTATAATAAAATATGCATCTATGATATATCATTAATTACAAAAGAACAAATTGGTATTAGTGGGCTCCTTTAAAAAAAAACATTTTGGCGCGATTGCAACTGTTATGAAAACTCGAGTCGCAAATACTTAAAGGCTGAGAAACGCTGGGTTTAAGGAGGAAGACTGATATTGGTCAAAGTAAAGGCAAGAATGTCAGCCAATCACATGCAGAGTAGGGCGGGCCTTCACGGAATAGAGGAGCGGAAAAGCGAGAAGGGTCTGGCTGCAGCCTGCAATACCTAGGAATTTAGACACGGAACGCCCTTCATATCACGGAACGCCCCCCAGCACTAGTCACGGAACGCCCTCTGATGTCAGTTTCGAGACGTCATCATTGTTTTTGTCGGAGTCCGGAGGAATGGTGGACTTAGAATATATCTTTCTGAAATATTTTCAGAAGAGTTTGTGTTGGAAATTAAGATGGCAGTGAGTTTGTTGCAAGTTGTACTAGTATTAGGTAATATTATACCTTACTGCTAGGGTACGAATTATACCACAGTGTAATAAAGATGTTGAATCAACTTTCAGGTTCCGTGCAGTACTAAGTGCTCTAAGAAAGTATTAACAGTTAAACAACAAACAGAATGGTTTGTGTAGCTATTTGTTACAGGGCTAATCGGAATACTCGATTCTGAGTAGTAAATTGACGGATTTAGCAGTCAATAATTTTTTATAACAATTGTTATAATATGCAATTGACCGTTGTTGAGTATAATTAACCATAGCGCAGTGTAACGGACTGTAATCAAATATAAGTGACCGTGATTAAGTACTTATAATTGCCAGAATATCATTCACCATTTGTCCTGTATATCACGTATATGCAAGTTAATCAGAAGCAAAACCAGTAACCTGGTATTTTAGATATCAAAATATATTTCAGAAAGACAATACAGAGAGATTGAGCCATTATAAGGTAATGTTCCACAGAAAGCTTATTGTTTGCATAATTTTCTAAGACAAACACAGTTAATAGTGGATATACTGGTTTTTCAATTATAGTAATGTTGGTAGTCTGAAGTTTGAATATACTTAGGTCACTTTAGATCTTTTTTCATAGTTCTGTATATATATTTACAGTACATAACTGAACATTTTAATAAGTAGCTACAAACAAAGGGCAAGTGTGAATGCAATATTCAATTTCCTTCAGTTCAAGAAAGTTCAAATTAGATTGTAGACAATAATGAGGAAAAGAACAGCCAGGATAGAATCATGTTGTTGTTGTTATTATTATTATTATTATTTATTTTATAAAGTTCTTTCAATGATAGTACAGTTTGTTTGAACTCTTAAAACAATATTAAATATTTCATGCCCACCTCTCCTGCATTCTTCAAAAATACTGCTTTTGAATTTTTTTCAATTGAAATAAAGTGAAGTGATTGTCCTTGTGCATGTTTGTCAGTTTTAAGAACTTTATATCTATTTTATATTCACCAGAGACACATAAGTATATTGAAGACCACAGAGGAACCTACAGTTGTGTTTGGTGCTCAGGAGTTTGCTTGTTTGTTTTGCTGTAAAAGATCAGATTCTGCAGGCATCATCAGACACTTACAGAGCCACAAAAGGACAGTAGTTGTTCATGGAGGGATGTGAAGTGCTCTAGAAGATATCTTGTAACTTGTAAAATCTGATTAATTGACACTTTTAATACACTTTAATGCAGCTAGATATTCACCTTAACAACATGATATTATTTGACAAAATAGTACACTGTGTACTTTTTAACCTTTTGAAAAGCTAGCTTTGAATAATTTTAGATTAATTCATGACTGTGTATTAACAATTTTCTCTTTTAAAATATTTAGTAAAATATGACAAAGATCATACTACAAATACTTTAATTTTTCAGAATGTAAGTGTGGAATTACATTGCCTAAAATTGACAGGCAACATATAGTATATTTTCATACATTTTTAAAAGCATCATTGACAGAATCTTTAATTAGTTTGTTCTGTTTAAAAGAATAATAGGACAGGATTTGCTTGTTTTAACTCTTATTAAATTTAAGGATTATCTGAATTTCTTTCGTTAAGTTTTAAATGTTTAGCAAAATAATTCTGAATATTAACCTTTTTTTTCTTTGTACTGTTTCAGGTTTTAAAATATACAAGTGTTCACTGAACTGCCAGGGATCAGGCCATTACCATTGCTGTTATTGTCAGAAAACAGTAGTTCATAAAGATCAGTTCCTCAGGCACTTGTCAGATTGTGGCAAAGGTCCTAAAGTGCTCCCTCTGCCCTCCATGCCCACAGCACCGGTCACCACCCAGCCTCTTCCCTCCATGCCCACACACCGGTCACCACCCAGTCTCTGTCCTCCGTGCCCATGGCACCGGTCACCACCCAGTCTCTGTCCTCCGTGCCCATGGCACCGGTCACCACCAGTCTCTGCCCTCCGTGCCCACTGCACCAGTCACTGCCCAGCCTCTGCCATCTGAGTTCAAGTTCGTTGTTCTTGATCTTTGTTCAACTGTTCAGTCCCAGCGTTCAAAAGTTTTAATGTTCTTTTTTATATCTTTGTTCATATGTTCAGTTCACTCAGTTTGAACCTCAGCCCAAATCTCCCAAAATTAGCATTTTAGCAGGACTGTTCCTTATTTACTCTGTTATTTCTGTTACCTAGTGATGACTGCTGCCCATTTGAACTAATCTTCTTTAAATAATTTGATCTAATAGTTTTCACTAGGCGGCACGGTGGCGCAGTGGTAGCGCTGCCCCTGCATGGAGTTTGCATGTTCTCCCCGTGTCTGCGTGGGTTTCCTCCAGGTGCTCCAGTTTCCTCCCACAGTCCAAAGACATGCAGGTTAGGTGGATTGGCGATTCTAAATTGGCCCTAGTGTGTGCTTGGTGTGTGTTTGTGTGTGTCCTGCGGTGGGTTGGCACCCTGCCCAGGATTGGTTCCTGCCTTGTGCCCTGTGTTGGCTGGGATTGGCTCCAGCAGACCCCCGTGACCGTGTGTTCAGATTCAGCGGGTTGGAAAATGGATGAATGGATAGTTTTCACTAAGCTATTTTGGAAGAGCTGTGTAAATAATTTGTAATGGCACAGTGGTAAAACATCCTCAAGGTTCTAAAATATTTGTAATGGTGTGCTATGGTCTCATGTGTGAAGCCAAAGTCACTCCCTTCATAAATTATTTGTTCATTTAAAAGTTGCTAGAGATTATATTATCTGATGTTCACTATTTCTCTACCTGTTCTATTACTAATAATTCTACTCTTGTAATCTGAAATGAATATCATTGTCATAAAAAGTGATGAAAGGCTAAAGCTAAATTTTGGTTCTTTCTTCTGTGTGATAAAATTATTAATTGGCACATTTTCAGAATTAAATTTAATTAATCCAGTTCTAGAATGATATTCCATCTGCAAAGTTCATATCAACTTTGTTTTTAATATATATTAATATAATATAAATCAATTTTGACAAAACAAATTTTATCTGTAGGAAAATTGCCTCTAAAATAATGCCAGGTAGCTGGAAAGAACCACAGAAGAAGGTAAAGTAAATATAAATATGTGTTGTTAGTATAAGACAAAAAACACACACAGATATCTCCTGTACTAACTAATCACCTCTTAAATTGGTAGAATCTACACACACAGATTGACAGCCTGGACTGCTCAGGGTAAGTGGAGGACACTTTGCCAGTAGTAAGATGTAAATGTTGATTTAAAAAAATAACTTGCTTTTTTATTTAGTATGCTCTCTACATCGCCACTGAGAGAGCATTTGATTTCAGTCAGGTCAGTGGTTTAAGTGTAATATTTGTTTGAATATTGTGATTTTTTTTATTCATAGAATTTATTGTAATTTCCTGATTTACATTTTTTAGGAAGACATGCCAAAAATTAGAAGATGGTGATGTCATCTCTTACTTCGCAAAGCCAGCATTAAAGGTGTGTAACTTTTGAAGCTTTTTTCAAGGGAAGAACAGTTATAAGAATTTGTCAGCTTACAGTATTTCTAAATTTTTTATCTTCCAGCCAAGACTTGGTCTTCACTTTCCACACGAGAAGAAGAACATCCTGTGCCCCACGGGCAGTGCTTCGTAATTATCAGTTGAAAAGCTTTCTGACACTAATTTTAAATATTAGAACTTCACAAAAAGACTTTGACCAACTGGTCACACAGCAGGTCTCCGGTGAGGCTGTCAGTAACTTGTGTCTCTCGTCAGCCCTGTGGTGTGTCAGTGCCGTTATGGGGGCAGAGAATGGTGGTCTTAAAAATGAGTGTTTGTGTGCTTGTGCTCTAACTGATTTATTAAATGGCAATTATTTCTGCTTCCAGCAATTCCAGACAAGATAGGAAAGAGCGAGGACTTTTCTCCCCCACCCTTCTTTTCCATTACTAAAGAATATGAAAATGTTGACTGAATTATTTATGCCAGTACAATCATATTAAGCATATTTATGGTTACATTTAGTTGTTAGCAAATTGTACCTCACAAAGGCACAGTCCTGTCAGGTATGTAGTGAAATGATTCTTATGGCACAGCCAATGCCTTAAAGGTGATGACTTTCTTTTTCCTTTTCAATATCATTCAGAAATCAACCAGTCTAGAATGGAGTGATTGTTTGCTTCAGGTAAACACTTTCCATTATGTATAACTTTTTAGATGTAGCATTTCTATTGTAATATGTTTGGGTGAATGTTTCAGCAGTTTTTAAAGCATGCTTACTAAACTGGGAACAATTAAATTACATATTATTTGAAATGATGAATGTGGTCTTCATATGTGACAATACTGTGCTAATTGGACTCTTTGTCTTTCAGGGACTCACTTCAGTACAATTCCTGTAGACGTTCAGATTGAACTGAAATGGGTCTTACAGCAATGTATTAGTAAATAAAAATGAATGCTTTTTTCACTACAGAGCACTTAGTCATTTTGAATTATTTGTGCACTTTCTGAATGGTTTCTAACTAGACATGACATTCCCTTGAAGATGAACTGCTGTGGTTGTACACTGGAGTTTATTTTTTTTATTTTTCACTCTACCTCATGCCTACAGGCAGTAGAGACAAAAAGCGAGAGAAATCAATTGAGCTAAGCATTCCTACGACATGCTGTGGTCATATTGTTGTGTTCATCTCATAAGCCAATTTGATTGTTCTTTGAGTAAAAGTGGAGTTAATATGTTGATATTCCTAATAAAGTACTTGACAGTGTTTTTTTTTTTCTTTTTCATAAAAAAAGTCTTCGTTGATCCAAAACATCCTAACTGCTTGTGACTGGCTGGATGCCAACAAAGACCAACTTGTTGGGACAGTCCTCCGGCCAAGAATTCTGGAAATGGACGAGGATGAAGTTACATACACAATTGAAAAATAAGAACAAAGGGGAGACGATGAAGAGACTGAAGAAGTCATGTCCACCTTCTTATTTACTTTTGAATGCCTGAAGGACATGAACTTTTTTCTTGATGAGATACAGGTTAAAAAAAATATTCCCATCAGTTGCTGCTGTTCGACGAATTACATTTTTGTGTTTTATTTTTTTTCATGTGGAAAAAACCTACCGTGATGTCATTTTGTTCAGTGGATTTGATCAGTGATTCACTGTAAAGAAAAGTGGGGATGGACTGGCTTTCTGACCTGCTTCAATAGTTCATTGTCTACTGAAATGACCAATGTAATGGATGGAGGACACAGATGGATGTCCCAACTGGGATTGTGTGCTTTATTTCTTTAAAATAAATTCATATTTGAACCTGGATCTTATGTGTGTGTGTGTGTGGTTGTGTGAAGGGTTTGGGTGCTAAAATGCCCCCCACAGGTTACACTCCCCTATGTGGTAATTATAACAGTGTGTTTTAATACATCACTTTAATTTTCAAAACCTAGACTGTTGGCTTGCAAGTTCAAGAAGGGAGTCGAATTAAAAGCAAAAATTAGTTGGGGAAAAATGTACAGCCCTGGGACTGAATATGGAACTACTGTATGAAACAATGCCATGTTACAAATCAGGATTATTATATATATATATATATATATATATATATATATATATATATATATATATATATATATATATAATGATAATGTGTGTGTCCGGACACCACACCAGCTCCATCATTAAAAATGCTGCTGACATCACCATCATAGGCCTGATAACCACCAATGATTAAATGGCTTGTAGACAAGGTCTATCTGCTGACTCAGTGGTCCCAGGACAATCTGACCTTTCATGGCCAAAATTTAAGGAGCAGGTCATAGACTTCAGAGAATGGATTAAGCTGTGGTTTGTTTTTGTGGGGTGCTGTGAAAATGGTGAGCTTGTTTAAATTTCGTACAGTAACAATCACTGATGAATTGAGGAGGGAACAGCATGGTTTGCCTATTGCCAAGTTCACCAATGCCTTCCTGAGACGTCTCACATGTGCTGTCTGGAGTCCATCTTCACTGGCGGCATCACATCCTGGTAGGGCACACACGCGAGGGTGGTGAATGCCACAAACTATTACTGGCACCCAGCTGCCTTCTGTCCAGGATATCTAGAAGACATTCTGCTAAGATTATTACATACTCGGCCATCCTGCACAAGTGCTTTTCTTAATCCTCCCTTCTGGCAAATAGTAAAGAACCAATGGCGCCAAGTATGGCTTGAAAGAAAGTGTTTAGTTAAAAAGTTACTGAACAGCCAATCATAATAAGAAACATTGTAAGAAAAAGACTAGGTATAAATATTTGTAATATACCTGAATATATATCTCTATTGTAAATTGTATTCTATATATTTGTTGTGTTTTATTATATTATTACTGTTCTGGAGAGGCATGTACAGTAAATAACAATATTATTGTACAGTATGCACAAGACAATAAATACGGTATGTTTAATGATGAGATAATTCGGGATAATTCCCTGCTGAAAGCACACTGTAACTGATCCACTATTTATTATTATTAGTAGTTGTAACAGTTTTTGATATTTATAAAAATTTTACAAAGACGACGACTCAAAGACAGTTTGAGTTTATGTTGGTATAAGTTGGGTCTTTGCAATCAACTTAAATGTTGCACAAAAAAGGTTTAAGAACAATCACGATTGTCTCAAACTGAAAAGTTAAAAAATGTAAAATTATGTAAAATCTACTGGCTGTCACATGCCTTTCAATTGATATGGACATGACATCCAGTATTTCACACATGCAGCTTTTAGTAATGAAAACGTTGATGGATCAAATCAATAAATAACTGACTGTTTCCTAAAATGTTTCCTTGTCAGTTTTAAAACTAATTTTATATGTAGCGCTGTTTTTGAAAACCTTCTAAAAATAATGAAACTTTATTATTGTTTCACATGTGTATAATTTGCTAGTGGGAATATAAAATACATTTATAGATTGAAAATCTATAGGTATGAGTTTCATGAGGCACATTCCGTTTGAAACACTGGATAGTAATAAGATTTGTTACTTTTACTATAATGTAACACTTCAGGGGAAAACGTAATGAACAACTATTCAAAATAGTAAAAAAAAAAACAACATAAAACTGTACTTTATATCGGCGAAGTGTTAGAATCATGAAAGAGCTTAGAATGATTTGATTGCATAAGTATGAAACTGGAAGTCATTTATGTTTGACCAGATAGAAAACTGTTGTAATTTGTACAACTACAGCATCTACAGCATTCTCTGTACAATGATCGGCTCAACACTGTCTCGCAGAGGGCGTGATACGAGTGACGCTGGGAAAGGGCGTTATGATAAATTGCGTCATTACATGCATGTGTACTACTGGATGTTATGCTCTGAAGGGCGTTCCGTGACTGAACCTATGGGCATTCCGTGATATGGAGGGCGTTCCGTGAGGTATTGCAGTCTGCAGCGTGACTCTGTTGGGAAAAGCTGCATTCTGAGTGAAAACAGCTGGCACTCTTGTGGCAGTGGCATTGACATGGAGAGAAAAATATACAGGAGTGAGAAGACAAGAGAGAGAGAAATGCAACGAAATAGTCAATGTGCCATGGCTTTTGCTAAACGGCGGAAGGTTGACACTGAAAACCGGGCTTTTAATCCGGAATGGACCGAGGCGTTTATGTTCATACTTCCCGTAGGAAGCTTGAAACCGATGTGTCTCATTTGCTCTGAGACGGTGGCAGTGGTTAAAAGCAGGAATATGAAACACCACTACGAAACTAAGCACAAAATTACATTTGAAAAAAGTTACCCACTAAATTTGCCAGTTAGGCTACAGAAAACAAGCATTCTTAAAGCCAACTAACGATCGGTCAACGAGGATTTTAACACATTCACTTACTGGCCAACAACTCGCTAACGAGTCTTCCCTCAGAGATACGTGGACTTTGGGACGTCACAAAAAAACATTCAGTGATGGCAGTCTTCACACATGCATGAGGATGTCACTGACCCCATTCCATCCCAGATTTAAAATCCTGGCAGAAAAGTAAGAGTTCATTTCTCTCACTGAAAAAGAGAAAGTAGGCAGTGGGATACGAGGGAAAGAAAGAGCGGAAGATAGGTTCAGTTATTTACAGATGATCAGATTTACTGTGAAACTGGTTATGCCTGTTCAGTTGTGAACATATTAAAAAACTCTTATATATTTTATTTTTATATGAGGCCAAGTCTTTTGTTGTTGAAACGTTAAAACTTATTATTATTATGAAAGTACTTAATATTTATAATTCTCATTTGAATGTCAGTTACCTTGCTTTTACTTACTTTTACTGTTGTTTATTTTTTCTTATTTTATTGTATATAGCCCTCCAGAGTTGAAATGGCATTGAACTTTCTTCGTTTGATTTGAGTCATTGACTTCACACAGTGCAGATGTTGATACAATGGCAATGCTGCTTCAAAATATATAAATTAATTGTAATGTAAAAATTATAATGCAACTTAAACATGATGATGCTGCGGACCTGTACATGAGGAAATTTTCTCTATCCAGACCTCCTTAAATCATAATTGACTACCCCTGTTCTAGGATATACAAAAAAGTATTAAAACAAACAAAAAAAATCAGACACTCATTCCAGACATTCATTCATTAAGCTTAATTATTTTACGTAAATTCTTAGCCCATCTTCACCAAAAGCATATAATGTCACCAGTGGGTCCACCATTGGAGATGATGACGACAATCACTCCAAGGTACAATTGCCACTGCTGGACACCAATGACAGAAACAGAATGGAAACATATAAAGCAACTGTCAAATAAAACAAATTCTAAAACTATTAAAGTAATATGAACAGTCTTTGTAGCTACATGTTTGTATTTTAAAAGTGAGAACCACAATTTATCTGTTATTGTACTGTGGATTGCCAGATGCTTTAAAGTTTTCATTCTGTGTACTCTCATAAAGCTTTTAAACCATATCTTTCAGCAGTTGGGAAATCTTTCTTTTTACAAAGAGCTTTCACTAAGCACACTATTCATTACAAGGAACAATATGGTACATTTTCAGTAGTACACAGTCAGTTCTGATTATTATTAAAAGGGCTTTCAGTGAAAGCACTTACTTTAGACTAGATTAGAAAAACTTTATTAATCACATTGGGAAATTCAGAATTGATGGATATCATACCATGTACACCACCATAATTAATGTAATTACTAAGCCTACATATTCATTACCTATGAAAATTAACCTCTTACAGATTAAGGGGTTTTGGCATTGTTATGCCTAAATTACATACTCAAAAATTAATGTCTATTATTCTGCTTATAAAATAATGAGCTGCAAATGGTAGAAGAAAAATTATATTATTAAAAGACTTTGTTTACACCAATATCAAGTGAATACAATACATTCTCTCCAAAAAATGGCATTTGCAGTATATAACCAAAATATTTCATGAAGCACAACTGTGGAATTCATTTTCTTTTGTCCCAAAATCTCTAATTGTACCATATTTAGATGCGATATACTATAGCATCGCAAAGTTATATTGTTTGGCACAAGGTACTCCACTTTTTGGAAACATTTTGTCTCTTGCATCTAAGCAAACTCTCAAAACAAGTGTTGCAGTTGCGGTAATTTTATTTATATTAAAAAAAATACATGTATATGCACATACACACACATTATGTACATCACTCTGAAGCAACAAGCACACAATTTCTAACTATGTACATATAATTAGGCACTCATCCAAAACTTTACTTTCAGAATTATTTTTCAAGCCAGCCCTTGAAACAATTTCTGTTTACCATAAAACACTGACAAAATTACATTTTGTACAATAGATTGAGATTTTTGGCAGCAATTCACACATCTACTCCTGCCCTTGATGTAGTTTTCATACACAAGTTTAGTGTGTTTTTTATTATTTATTTTTTTGTAGTTATGGTTGCTTTTTTCTTTCATTTCATGTCTGATATAAAGTAAGTACACACCTATATTTTCATACCAGTTCTTCCAGTGCTGGATTACAGGGTTGGGGACAATGCCATTCCTGCCTGACCTGGGTGCAGGGCTGGAAATGGTGCTGGGCGATATGACGATATATATCGTGGGGACGATAGAAAAGTGTCTATCGTCCTATTTCTCTTCTATCGTTTCTAACCTAATTTTATCAATTACTAAAGAAAATATTGCATTAAATAGGCTATGACAAATGAATGATAATGTCTTGTCGCTATGCAATGCATACTCTACCCTTTATATAAGTGATAATCAAGAATAAAAATGAACTTTTTCGCAAAGAAACTCCATCTTGTGGTTTTGTGACAGTTCAGTTAAATGTCACTTCAAAATAAAGTTGCAAAAAAAAGTATGCAATGATATTTTTGTCAAACTTTTCAGAGAATAACTGGAAACATACTTTATTGTGGGTGGTATATCGTGATATATATCATTATTGTGATATAAAATAATCCATATCGTGATATATGATTTTTCCATATCGCCCAGCACTAGCTGGAAACAGCCATGGGCACAACTCCAGAGCTAGTCTCACACACCATACATATACCTAAATCAATGTTTCTCAGCCACTTTTGGGTCACTGGGCTGTTCCTTTGTTTTGAGCACATTAGACTGGATTATGGTATAAACTGCCCTGTCCTAAGGGATCGACAGAGTTGTAAGAAATTTTTTTATGCTCCATTTCTAATTGCTCATTTCTACATCACAAAGTACTCGCTTCAATCACCCACCACCATCACCCATTTTGAGATATGGACACGTCACGCATAAGTATTAAATTTTAAAAAGCAATTTTCTTATTAACAGACTACTCCCTTGATTACTTTTAAACATAGTTTTTTCAATGACAATTAACAGACAACAGGCATCACTACAATTAAAAATGTGACTGGGAATGGGAGTTGTAAATGAACAACCATTTGGACCTATTTGCTCATCATCATGTGGCTATTTTAATCATTCAAAAAGTGAAAGAAATTAGAGTAAAATCTTAACACACATTAGAAAAAGTAATCATTTATTCTGTAGAAAACACAGAAAAAAGTATACTCCATAGAAAAGTAAAATAAACTTAGATATGGAATTTCTGCATTGATACACTGAATATACATACAGCAGAGACTAATACTGTGGTACTGCAAGTCTAGGATTACTGCACTAGGCTACAACTAACTGGATAGAAAGAAAACATTTAAATGAGGAACATTCTGATAGGCTACATATACAAAGCTTTACAAGGGAGACAGATTTTTTTATATCAGGAACAAATATTAGTACATGTGACAGGTTGTCATGGAGAGATGAATAGGTCAAATTATTTTATTGAATTTTTGTAGCAGTTTTTGAAGTTTTTTGATGCCCTGTGACACTGTTCAATAATTTTAAATTGCAAATTTATTTATTCTTTTCAAATTAATAATATTTGATTTTTTTTTCCTTTTATTTAAAACTCACTTCATTGCCTGGCCAAAAGACTTTTTAAAAGGTTAAAAAATTAATGCATGGTTTAACATTCAGCTGTGTTTCAAGAGCTCAGCAAGACTGTAGCACTCAATGGACCGAGTTCAATATGTGGGTTCTAGAACCTTCTCAATCCATTTCAGAATTATGGGGGCTGGAGGCCATCCCACTGGGATTGGGTAAAAGGCTAAAAACAGGCATGGGCAGAACTCTAGTCTCACAGGCACTACTCTTACATATGCACACATACACACACAGATACACACTTACACAACTCATATTAATATACAGTGACAATTTGCATTTGACAATTAATAAAGCCTAAAAAATAAATAAAAATAATCTTTTGTAATGAATCCCTACTGTAATTGAGCGTGTCTGGCTGTAGTAATGTTCGTGGAATGGGATTTGCAAAGCTAATCAGTTATATTAGGGAATAACAGAAGGAAGGGCAAACTTTATTACAGCAAGTGACCATTATGGGTTTTAGGTAAATGTGGCACTGTGAAATGTGAAAATTATGGGTGACAAGACATTCAAAGTTTCAAATCAAGACACTTTTGCAGCATGTCTGCCCATGTATAAAGCCTATCCTCACAATGCTTGCTTTATCTCATCATCATCAGAAAGGGTTCAGGGCACAGAAAAAAAAAACAAACTACAATACAGCGGTTTTCAACCTTTTTGGCAAGTGGGCTATTTTTAGTTATTGAATCTCCTCATGAACCAAGAGGGTTCTCTGTGGAGTTCTGAGTGGCTCTACTGATTAACGTTCAGTTGAAAGGGAGGGTCCCCTGTGGGGTTTTGAGAGGCTTGATCGATTAATTATAAAGTTTACTTCTGGGTTTACTAGCAGTGGAGCTCCATGCAATGGTGACAATTCATAGTTAGCTTTTTACATGTAACAGTGATACTATCCTTATAAATCAGCATAGTTTCAGAGTTTTTTTATGAATAATTCAATATAGCTTTTTTAAATGACAGCATAAAACAGCGGTTTAATGAAAGCAGCTCTTCAATATATTGGAATGAAATGGTTGGCATGTTTCATTGTTCCTGTCTATGTAATTTATAAGTATGCTGAAAAAAAAATTCTCTAATATGAATATGTAAACAATTATAAGAAAAATGTGGGTATTGATCTTTATAATAAACAAAATGTGAAAATTACACATCTCAGTACCAATGTTACATAAAAATGAAGATATGAAGCTCTGAACGTCTGAATATCAGCAAAGCAACTTAAAGAACAGAAAGGATGGCAAAAAAAGACATCGAAGAACTATGACTTTTGTAACTATGAACAAACCAGATACTGAACACATCACAAAAGTGCAATGCAAATTTATTATCTGCACTTAAGGCTTCCAAATTTTCAAACACGCTGCTGCAGCAAGAATTTATATTGCTTGATTGCAATGCACACAGACTGTGAATATACAACACTGAGATCTACTAAACTTTGGTAAATTAATAGTATTAAAAATGCATAAATGCTTGCCTGACTTTTTTTTGTAATCATACTAAAAAAATTAAGAGAAATAAGCAACAAAGAAAAAGTTTAATAAATACTAATAATATTATTGTGTTTCCTTTTAATAGCTTCTATGTAGTTTTTGTCATTTTTTTTTAATTAATATATTATTTTCTGTAATTCTTTACTGCACTTTTCAAGCTACTACTAGAGAACATAAGGATATATAATTATTATAATATAATACTAAATACAATTCCAGACAATATGAAATGATGATCTAATGTTATGGAAATAAATATAATAAAATCAATGTACTATGTGTTAATAAACATACCTGTCTGACATTGCAGAATTTGGCCAGACATGACACCACTTCTGCCATTACTGCTACTTCATGAGATTTCTTGGTATTCATAAATTCGTTAAGTTGCCACTGGTTTTCTAAAGAAAAGAAGAAAGCGTTAATTAATTACTTTTGGCTAAGCAAATGTTGACTAAATGGTAATTCTGTTCCACAATTTCATCCAATGGTTGTCAATACAAATTTATCAAGGCATGAAGAAACACTTATGAAACACTTAAAATGATAAAAAATACATAATTAAGAAACATGTTACAACTATTCACCTTTGAGTGTTGCCCATGCTGTTTCCATTAAAATATGACAACAATTTAGAAAAGGTACTAATATGATACAATCAGATGCATTTTGTGACTTCGTTAACAGTTTTGAAAGTTTGAGCATTTTTATTTTGTGTATTTACTTCATCAAATTGATAGATTACACATTTTTGTTTGTTAAATGTTTTCGTAACAACAAGTCATATCCAAAAACAACACTGGTTCTTAATTATATGTATTACTGGAGTACATAAAATGCATATTTATTAACAGTGGTTTACAATATCATTTAGTTAAAAATGGCCCAAATAGGTTTATGGTAGCTGAGATTAATGATAGACACTAGTTTCAAACAAAACATAACATTTTTTAAAGCAGTGCCTGACAAAGATTTAAAATCTGCAGTATTTTAGTCTTACACTAAAACTGTGTTAGTGAAATACTAAATCATTATTGTTGAGACTGTTTTTATTTAAACATGCAAAGCATATCTTTGTTTACTTTATGTTTAATAGCTTACAGAGCCACACATTGAGAGCTCCTTTCCTATTATTACTCATCATTTCTAAATTAAGTGACTTTTTGTTTACCTTGTTTTGATTTTCTACTTTTAGAGTAACAATGATCATTTAAGTTACCTGGTACAATTGCAAGCAACAGTAGGAATGAATTGGTGTTGTAGAGGTTTGCAGGCTATCACCTGCACATGTGACTCTGATGGCTTTTCAGAAACTGGCATTTGGATCAGTTTGGCAGTCAGAAGTGCGTATTGGATAAGTGAAGGGGAAAAATATGTAAATCATACAAGTTTAAATAATCTCTCTCAAAGTAAACTGGAAAAGTAAATGAATTAGTAATTGAGGCTACAGAGAATGTTTTAAGATGAACAATTCTGAAATTTCACCTATGGTTTCAAATGGGAGATTTTTTTTAACTGAATCTTTAATGAGGATTTTGAAATGCCTTCCTTTGGAGTACTTTTTCCTCCATTAATGTAACTGGTATATGGCATATTGAGAGTTACAAATGGGTAGAAAGGGAACTTCATATATTGTGGCAGGCGGCTGGGGCCAATGCTTGGCTGGGACACCCCTGCAGTATACCTTCCGGAGGAACAACGATGGAAAACCCAGTATCTCCCCCTGGACGCTAGATGGCAGCCTCCCTGGGTTGAAGTGGTGCCTCGGACTCCCCCAGGGTTTCATGTGGGTTAGAGTTTTGTGCAGTCCTGTTCGGTTTCGCAGGTGCTGCCAGGGGGTACTGCAGTTGGGACTCCTGAGCCCAGCTAGACTAATCTTCAGACTCACCCGGGAGTGCAACCGGAAATAGGTGATCAAGCATCTGCAGCACTTCCATAAAAGGAACCAGCAACCACCACTCAGTGATCAGAGTCAGGAGGAGGAGGACAAAGCTTCTGGAGGACTGGTGGTAGAAGGAGAGAGAGAGTGTTTTGGTGTTTCATTTGTGTTTTAGGACTATGTTGTGGCTGGTTGTATTACTGGGAAGATGTGCCCTCCAGCTGAAGAAAATAAATAGTTTATTTATTTTATACATGCCTCCCGTGTCTAATCTGTGTCGGGTCGAGCGCTATATAGCACCTTTCTTACACTGGCTTAACCGGCAGGATTCCAGTCCGTCTTTTAAGGCCGGGACCTGTACAGTGGAACCTTGGTTCACGACCATAATTCGTTCCAAAACTCTGGTTGTAAACTGATTTGGTCGTGAACCGAAGCAATTTCCCCCATAGGATTGTATGTAAATACAATTAATCTGTTCCAGATCGTACAAACTGTATGTAAATATATTTTTTTAACATTTTTAAGCACAAATATAGTTAATCACACCATAGAATGCATATCGTAATAGTAAACTAAATGTAAAAACACTGAATAACAGAGGAAATTAACATTGCAAGAGTTCGCGCTATAGCCTTATGACCTGATCGCTGTAAACACTTATTTTTAAATAAGTTTTAAGCACAGGGGAAAAAAACACATTAGAACAAATACGAACTTTAAAAACCAACCACAAGCAACCAAGAAAGTAACATGTTACATGTAGCCATGTTTAACTGCAAAAGCACACGAAATACTGTAGAGCACAAAGAGTTCACAGGTAAAGCACGCACGTCTGACTGAGAACAATGAACAGGGAGAGGCTGAACATATGCTTAAATACAGTAATCGGTGCGTACGAACCGGAAGGGAAATGAAATAGAGCACAAAGAGTTCACAGCGAAAGCACGCACGTCTGACCAAGAACAATGCAACACATCCGGAAATCATTGGCGCGCACAAAGCGAAAGGGAAACTGGCTTGTTCGTATGCCGAGTGTGTGGTTGTGAACCGAGGCAAAAGTTTGGCAAACTTTTTGGTCGTAAACCGAGTTGTACATGTACCGAGACGTTCGTGAACCGAGGCTCCACTGTACATTTTTTTTGTGTGGTGACCCGGCACAGCAGCGCCAAGCACGCACATTGCACAGAAGCGCATAGCATGCAGCCGCAGCAGGAAAGCCGCGACACTCTAGGGTTTCATTACTCCATCAGAAACAGTATGGTGAGGAAGAAAGCCAGGCGGACTCCAAGGTCGGCGGCTGCCCGCCCGCAGTCAGAGAAGTAGCCACAGTTGGTGCACCCCGAAGAGAGGCCACACGGACAAGAGGTCATCCGGAAGACGAGATCCATGTAGCGGGCTGGTGGCTTGGGGTCACCGATTCACGGAGTGACGAGCTTGAGGGCGAGCAAGGTAGGTCCGGTCCCTCTTTTCTCTGCAGGACAGCAAGCGGAGAAGGAGTACCCGGATGATCCTCCCGACACGGCTTTCCCTATTATGCAAAAGTTGCTTTCTTGGAGCAGTTAAGGGGGAGAAGGTTGGGGGTCATCTTCCCGTAGGTAAAGTACAAGCGAAAGCAATGAACCTCCGCCTCAAACCCGATTAAACGGGTTCCGGTGGGAAGGAGCAGGAACAGGAGCTGCAGGACTCGCGGTCGGCAAGGTGGAACGAGGTAAGTCCGAGTCCACTGCCGGCCAACAAAACTAACCTGTCTTTGACTGTAAGGGAGCTGGAGGAGCTTCTCCTACCCGTGCAGTCTGTATTACAAGCTCTGGGACTGCTCCAGGAGACACTCGAGCAGGTAGAAAGGAAAGTCGGTGCGCCCCTAAGGGCTGTAAAACAATGGCTGAGGAGGCGTGACACTGGATTCTCCGGCTGTACTGATGCGGTACTGTAGAGTATATGGGAGGGGCGACCAAAAGGGCCGGAATTGATTGGGTACGCACGCTGCGTGGCCACACCCCCAACAAGAGATGCAGCTGCAATGACTGACAGCGCGGCAGAGGAGTGTGCAGGGAGGCAGCTGCTTGATATCAGCTGCCAAACAGCCCTGCCTTGACTGCCGGCACTGGTCTTGTGGGTGTCCAAAGCTTTCCATAATGGGACCCAGACCATCAGTGCACCCCAGAATAGGAGGAGACACCGGAAAAAGAAGGGGCCTCCAAACAGTACGTGGCCTCTGCCAGGGGGAGCTGCATAGAGTGGCACTGCTTATCGAACCCGTCTGGGCGGGAGCGCAGCCACACCCAGAAGTGCAGCTAGAAGTAGGTCAACGAGCACCTGCAGCACTTCCGGGTGGGCTATAAGAGGAGCCTGCAGCCACTACTCAGGGCGCTAGAGTCAGGAGGAGGTGGACAAAGCTGCCCTGGGAGAACTGGAGGAAAGAAGAGTGTGATTTGTGGTGTGATTTACTTTACTTTTGTGTTTGGGACTGTGTACTGCCTGTGGGACACGGGGAAGACAATAAAGACTTTTTGTTTGTTTTGCACGTGCCTCTGGTGTCAGTCTCTGTCGGGTCAGCGCCAACTAAGCACCAATCTCACTATACATATATATATATAATATATATAAGTCTAACGTCTGTGTGTCTGCATTTCACGAGAGAACTACTTAATGGATTTAGATCAAATTGGATAATATTCTTGTGTTTTATAAATATGTTGTGCTTTGAAGTATATAACATCCATTACCTTTTTTCCATCCCCAATGTGAGGCTCCGAACATCTGTAGTATGAACACTGGCTGCTGTGCCACCCAATCACATTTTTTTAAAATATGTATAGCAAACAGCTGGGTAAAAACTAATCTGACTGTTATTGAACTGAACAAATTGTATTTAGTTGTACAATTGAGCTCTGCAAAGGGCCAGTTTACCAGCCATCATGTCTGCTTCTTGTCTTCTGGAGATTTTGTTTTTTTTTGTTTTTTCTGTCCTCTCTGGCCATAGGACATAACTTTATTCTTTGTTAATTAGTATTAACAAATTTTATATATTTTTTTCTTTCTTCATCTTATAAAGCACTTTGAGCTACATCATTTGTATGAAAACGTGCTATATAAATAAATGTTGCTGTTGTTGTTATACACAGTGGTGCTGCAACAGTCACTGGCTACCTTTGACCCTAAATTGGGTGGATTAAATTTACCCAACAGCATATTCAGGATTAAATGTATACTTACAACTTTTGCTCAGTTCTTTTTACTTGATTACACATTACGTATTTGCTTCACTTCATCAAAACTAGCTGTCACCAGACAACTGTATCCTTGTGTATGGACAGTGCTACACTGACTGCAGCAGGAAATTGTCTTTATAAAAGAAGGCAATACTTCTATGAAATGCAGATTTTTTTTTTATTTTTGAGTTATGGAAATAAGCTTCTGTAGTAATTTATACCTTTTTTCTTTTTTTAATTAATGCAGGTATTTTTAATTCAATAAAATTGTACTGTGTTGGGTTACACACTACTTTAAAAAGTAATCTGACTACCTTAACACATTACTTTTAATGTGTTACCTCCAACACTAACTATTTGTGAACAGATTTTTCCATGGTGCAATGTCATTTTAAAACGCTAAACTGTTGGTAATGTCCATTATTTCAAAATATGAAACTGTTTAATTCCATTTAAGCATTGAGACATACAATAGGGTTATCTGACACTCACAAAGAAAGCAATAACCTCGGACAGTGTAAGCTAGTACTGTACTATTTTTAAATTTCAGGTTTCTAATATGTACATCGTATATAATGGTAAATTAAAAAAATCAATGCAATGAATTGCTTTCACATTTAACAGTATGTTAATTACATTACCAATAATCACTGTAAAATATCAATGAGAAGCTGGCTTTATATTATAAATACACCATTTGACTATTTCCTATATCATCATGTCGCTCCCAATACATTACAGCATTATATAAGAAAATGACAATGGGATGAGATGTGTGGCAATATGCCATGTTGTCTTCCAAAGAGAATGTCACCAGCAAGTAGTTAAGGTGTATCTGATCATTTATTAAGTCATGAAATAAAAATAACTTCTAACAAATGAACAATATCCTGAAAATGTTGTTTCTATGTATATTTGCCTTCCATGACTCTTACCTGGAGTACACAAGGTTGTGCTTCTTAATTTCTGCAGCAATTCACCCAATGTAGAGCACACTAAGAGTTTATTCAGGGAATGTGCTCTAGCCAAATGTAAGAAACGAGAGACATCCACCAACTTTTGAGAATCTTCGCTGAAGCCACAGAAATTTGTCTTGCAATCTGTTCAGAAAAAGAAGAACCAATTAAAAGCATGCCTTAAAAAATGTCTGTTTTCAATATTTAATGGGACAGTTATAAAAAAGAATGCAGTATAACAGCAAATGTGCTTTGTTTATATAGCATTTTTACTGGCTGTCGCAAAGTATATAAATAACGCTACAGGTTTAGAAAGTAGCAAGAAATTTTCACCAGTGGCCATGCAGCTTTTCAAGCATTATTAATTTATTAGAATTACAGTAGAGCTGACAATATTACAAAATTCTAAATAGATAAGTACAATAAACAGTTGTAATAAAAGACAGCTTTAGTGTACGGATTCAATAATATTTTTTTTTTCACAACCATACCAGGTTTAAAGTATTAGACCTTTACTATCAGCCAATACCTCTATTGTCAGAAGGCTTGTTAAAAATGTACATGATGGTGAAACGGCTTGCAGTCATCCCTGTCTTGTTTATTTTTATACCTCAATGAGATAGCGTATATTCCAGCAGTGGAAGATTGCCCAGGTGGTGAACCAGCTGAGGTTAGGGAAGACTGCAGGGATTTGTGGTATCAGTCTGTAGCATCCACTTTCATAGACTGCACTATTTGTAATATGTAATTTTAACAAGATATACAGCTTCTAAATATTGCAGATTTCTAATGATACTGTAGTATTAGTATATTCTAGTCCATGTTAACAATACACAACACTATATTTAAATGCTAGCATTGGTTATGAAACGCATCCCACAATTTAATGTGTAGCAACAGACAATCATACCTTTACTGAGTTTATTGTAATCTGGCCTTCTTAATATCCTAATTTTTAAATGTCTGCGGTCATCCAAAACATTAACTAAAACTTGAAAATTTAATTTTAGAAAATTTTTCCTAAATGATTAGTCTTTCATCTTTATCTGATTTTAGCTATAACAGCTTATGGCTTTTACAACACAAATTTACTGTCACTGCAGTTTTTTTTGCCATAAAGCACATTTCATCCAAAGCATCTCTGAAGAAATTTTTAAACTTATGCCGCAATCTGGCCACTTACCACCTGTCTACACAACAGCTCTCTCTCTCTCTCTCTCAGCTGTTCCTATGCATGCAATTGAAAAGATAATGCAATCTCTCTCTCTCTTTTCTTTTTTTTATATAAATTTTCCTAACTACATTTTGCCATTTAGGTGGTCAGCAACTCTTCCCCTCTACACAAGAGCTGTGAACACCCAGTTTCTTTCTTATATGCCTTGAATCGGCCTTGGCTATGGTAATTTATAATAAACCTTATAGAAACAATTGGATGCTTTTAGAAGTTTTAAGTAGTGTGGCCACTAGAGGGTGCCAGAGAACCCCAAGCCCCTGGCACAACCACACAGACACAAGCTCTGTTTAAAAAGACGGTTTATTTTTACAGCTACCTTCCACAAAGGGGCCAGTAGTACAATAAACACAATTCTCTTCATGTTCTTGCTTTCTTTTCTTCTCCTCTACACCTCTCCACCTGGATAAGGTGGAGTAGCTTATTTTATCCCGCACCCAGGTCTACTTCCCATGCCCAGTAGAAATACTTCTGGGTCAAACGGAAGTTCTGTAAAGCAGGGATGAGGAATCCCTATAGGACCCCATGGTGGCCCCCATTGAACCCTGCAAGTTTGTTCTAGAGGACTACAATATTCAGTGTGCCTTGCAGGTAATTGCTCAGGAAAGCTGCCTCCTATTGTGTCAGGGGAGCACATAGTCCTGCCAGGTTGCCTCCAACGTCCTTCCACTATTCTGTCCTCCAGGCCGGGTATTATTCCTTGGTCCAACCCAGCCATGACACCAGTGTGCGCACTGTTGCATTGACATCTTTTGCCTGTCTTCTGGGAGAGACAAGATGACCTTTGCCCTGTTTCTTGTGGCAACATAGGGCTGGCTTGCAGACCAGTTAAGAAATTATGCTCCATCCCAACTGAGATGCCCACCCGATGTATGTTGTCCATCACAATTACTAACACGTTTACTTATTTGACTACTGGAATTTCAGTAGCCTTTCAGGCGTAGTGATGCTTGCTTCAGTACATTATGTCAGTTCTGCCCACACTGCAGAATGTTCTCACAACTTAAAAGAGAAGTCAATTTCTTACAGCAAAACCATATCTGAATATTTTCTAAACTTCAGCCGCCTTACACACAAGTTGAAACACAAATTCCAGGGCATGCTTATACCACAACGTCAGTCTTATTTTGACACTGTCATTCCATACCGTATGTGGATACTAAGCTGTCACTGGATCAGGACAACGTGCCATAATGGAAAGAATGAATTCTGCACGTATCAGAAAATTCATCAGATTTTGTAGGTCTTTTAGCTGAATTGTGTCATACAGCACAACAATGATCTAATAAACAAAGGCCAGTCACATCAGAATGGCTTAAATGAATTAAAATATAAGTTTCATGACCAGCTTACTAAAAGTGCAGATCTAAACCCAACACAGATGCCATGGTGTTAACTGGAACAATTGATTAATGCTCAAAAGCTTGCAGATGTGTTTACAATGCAGTTCTGTGAAGCAGAGTAGGTTAGAATTCTTTAACACCACAATGTAAAGACTGGCATGGAATTATATGCAGGTATTTGGTTGTAGTCATCACAGCTAAAGTGGTGCAACCAGATACCTGTACTAGGTGTAAGTTGAAAACTCAGTTTTCACACAGTGCCAGATCGTGTTGGGCATTCAATAAAGGGCATAACAACAAAACACTCTAATATACATCTCAGTCAAACATTTTCAATAATGAAGGAAATAAAGAAGTGGGCAATTAACTTTTCACAGCACTGTTGTTACTAAGAGATTTGACTGACAGCTGTGATATATGTATACTGAAACAGAAATGCTAGTTATACACAGTAGAGCTTTTGAATTACAAATGTTGAGGTACATCTGTTTTCTGCTAAAAACGTACCTCTTGGAGTAAGGACATTTTCTTCTGATCCACAGACTTTAATAAACAAAAAAGGAGCAACTTTCTGAATTTGTTTTCTGTCCCCTTTTGTTAGTTTTATTACAGTTGTGGTTTGCTCATTTCACCTTCTACCTCTGTGGCATCTTGTAAGTTAGTGACAAAGTGCATATTATATATATATATATATATATATATATATATATATATATATATATATATATATATATATATATATATATATATATATATATATATATATATATATATATATATATACTAGGCTGACCCATCTTTTAAGGCGACCGACTTTTAAGTTGACCACTTCTTAAGGCAATTCAGTATGTAGATCAATTTGATATTTTATACAAACTCATTAATTTGGTTATATTGCATTTGAGTGGTATTACTGTAATACTCGTAGTTTCTGTTATTTTTGTGATGAAATTTAAACTTTTTTCTATATTGAGGTCGCCCTTTTAACCCCCTGATATTTACTACGACGTGAGGCATTTGTACTCCATCAACATTAATTATTTCCAGAGACATAATTTTGTCTATGTTTCCAGCGCATCGTGCACAAAAGCAAGGGAATGATGGGAGCACCAGAACTCTGCTCACATCATGTCACTTCGTACTGCAAGCTGCAAGTCTGTGATAAGCGGAATACCGCTACGCTTTCCACTCACGGGACGGAAGGACAATCCCGACCGCTTTTATATAGTAAGAAAGAAGAAGAAGATATCGCACAGTCTGGAGTAGAAAATCATCTTTTACCTAGAAAAATGAAACTACAAATCCCATCGTGCATTGCAAAATGGACGGGGCATGTGTGAAACTCCGCGCCTGCGTAGCACTCATGGGACGGAAGGACAATCC